>NC_056585.1:1963146-2318146 GCF_018340385.1 Cyprinus carpio
AAACCTTGCTACGTTTACGGTATCGTGCTGGAAAACAGGAAGGAACATTGTGCTTTGCGAGTTACCCATCGCGGGTTGGTAGTGGCGTACCACAGTCTGCTTTTCCGATTGCGAAGCGTGATTGGTAAACAGTTTGCCAGAATATACCCAGACCCACTGGGGGGAGGTCAGCGGCTGCGGGGCCTATGAAACGCACACACAGAGTGTGTGTCGGGACTGTGGTCTAATTTAATTCACATATGACATTTTGAAGAAAACCTCAGTGTAGCAATGTGGCAGCCAGAGACAGGATATTCTGGGACTTTTGTTTTTCTGCTTTTCATTTGGAAAACCTCACAAATAATTGCATAATATTTTTGCACACATGCATGTATGATATTTCGAAAGACAGTGTGTGAGACAGATACGCTTCGCTATCTATCCTTTTCACTGTTTAGCTTTGATGCTGCTGCTCACCATTCACATGATTATTATTGAACAATAGATCCTTATTTGTGAATCTCATATTTCCCAGGTCATATTTCACCCCCAAAAACAAAAGTAAAAAGAATATATATTTTACATCAAGAATTTTTTGTTTTGTTTTTTGCATTAAAAAGGTTTCTTTCTTTCTTCTTTTTTTTTCTCTTTTTTAAAGGTATGTGATTGTTAGATGAAATATGATGCAGACATGTTCTTCAGTCATTTGTGGTGTCTGTTTCTTCTAAATTTAAACAGATTACACTAAAACTATCAGTCTATATCCTTTGTGACCTGCAGAAAGAGAGTGAAGGGGATAACGTGAAAGAAAGCAAATGTAAAGAAAAGAAATAAGAGAACATGAATAGTCAAACTCTTGGTCAGTGTTTGGTTCAGATGAAGTTAACTAGAAAACAGAGAGAGGATTATGTGTGAAAGCCAAGCCTGTTTATTTTAGAGATAGACACGGATGATATGAAGTGACCTCTGACCCCTGAGAAACACATGCACACTAGCTCTTAGAGGAGGACAACTCCCTGCTGCCCCATTCGTGAGCATCAGATCACACATAAATATGAAATCAAGAGATCTCTCTGATCTCCCACCTGCTGTCTTTGAACAGAAACAGAAGACTTTGTGCAGTAACAGGGGAAGGCCACCTCACGTCAGCTCTCTCTGTTATCATGCAGCTCTGTGTTATCAGTCTGGGAAAAGCTTTTATTGGCTCGCAGCAGGTAATGGGATAGTTTATGTTAGGAGACCCCCATGTTGAGGGGAAGTGGGGGTCTGCAATTTCCCCCTTCCACCATCCTCTTTTCATTGGCCACATTCCTTCAATAACATATACTGTATTATCCTCTTGCTTTTACAACCAAAACCATTGGGAATAGTTTGAAATTATATATAAGCATTTATGTAAATGCTAACACATTTCTACTAACAATTAAAAATCTTCTTCTTTTTTTTCTACATTTATTTAGATGAATGTTCATTTGTTAATTTGTATTTATTCTTAATACTTTAACTTACATTAATGTAGTCAATTACAAATATACAAATTATATGCAGCATAACAATTTGCGTAAAAGATTAACTAAAAAATAAACATACATTTCAGCATTTGGTATGATATTGGTACTTGTTTTGTTATAAATGCTTTTTGACTACCCCCCACCATTTCAGAAAAACATTAGATGCTTCACATTTAAGTATTTTTTACATCAGCACTCTCAGAGTTCAGCTCCAGGCTCTGTTTTTGTTTTCTGGGCCCCTAAGGGCCTCACCTTAGGTTTGCTTCAACATTGATGACAGATGCCACAGACCATGACTCTTACTCAGATGTGTGAAGAGCTGGAGGCAGTGAATGAAAGAAGAGGGATCACGTTTCGTTAAAAGCACACCATTGATTCCAGCCTCATTTTTTCAAAATCCACTCCTTGCTACAGATGGGTGGAGTTAAGCAGCACTGTACTCTCCTCCCTCACTATCTGTTATTGGCTCTCAGGACATTCTCCCTTGAATGTGCCGTCCCAGCCTCCTAAGTTCCTCAGCTCCTCACTTTAATGCTGACTGGAGTCCTGGGCCGGGAAGCAGCAGCTGTGTGTGAGTGAGTAGAGCTGTAGAATAACATTGATTTGGATAAGGGAGATGTTAATTTTATTTATAAATTAGAAGGGTCTGGAAATATTATTTTATAAAAGTAGTTTTGTCTGAATAGTGGTCAGTTAATTTCCATAGTTGTTTTTTGTTTAATTATTGTGGTGAAGTATAATGTTTCTGTTGATACCAGTAAATCTCAGTGTTAATATAGGGTAACACTACTATAAAGTTATAACTGTAAAGCTTTGTGACAATTATCATTTTCTCATTTTTGTGACATATTTACTGTAAATGGTAATTTACAGAGCACCTGGTTATGGTGGTACTATCATTAATTTTTGATTCTAAAAGAGCAGTTTTCTACTTTTTTAAACATAGAGTAAGCAAATGTGCATAGGTTTTGAATATCATTTGTGAATTGTAGATGTCTTTTGAGGAATCAGAATGCCTGTCTAGGTGCTTAGCACATCTGACTCTACGTAAAAGGAAATAGGAAACCTCACACACAGTCATGCTCCAGGTTTGGCTCCTTCTGGCAGCTCTTATTGAGTGTCCACCCTGTCATGCCCAGAACATGGGCTCTGCTCCCCTCATTATCCAGTATCATGTCTGGGAAGAACAGCCCTCAGGGACAAGGGTGGGTCGCCTTCTGGATGACCTACGTGAACGTGGGGAAACAGGATCACTGGAAAACTTCCGGGTTGTGTCGCATGGACATGCTCTACCAGTCACAATTGACTCAAGGGATGGTACCGTGTCAACACTAGGCAGGCTGGACCGAGAAGAGCTATGCTGCGGAGCAGAATTCTGTGACCTAGCCTTCAGTGTTCTCTGCAGAAAGGGTGGTGCTATGCATTTCCTGTCAGTTCGTTTGGAGGTGATGGACCAAAATGACCACAGCCCAGTCTTTCCCAGTCTTGTGCAGGAGGTGGAGATCTCTGAGACAGCCTCCCTGAGAATGCGCATCCCTCTGGAACGGGCTGTAGATCCAGATGCGGGACAGAATGGCCTGCAGACCTACTCCCTGTCTTCAAACCAGCACTTTGCTTTGGATGTCCGTACTTCTGGAGGGACCAAGCAGGCTGAATTAGTGGTCATCAAAGAACTGGACAGGGAGTTGCAGCCATCTTTAGAACTGGTTCTAACAGCCTGGGACAAAGGGGACCCGCCAAAATCAGGCAGCACAAAAGTTCTAGTCACAATTCTCGACTCCAACGACAATAGCCCTGTATTTGAGGAGGCCCCAGGAGTTATTGAACTAGCAGAGGACACTGTTCGTGGGACGATTGTCATTCATCTCCGTGCTACAGACCCTGATCAAGGTGCTAATGGGGAAGTTGAGTACTCTCTTAGTAAACATGTCCCACTGGAAGTGCAAAGACTATTCAATATCCATCCCAAAACAGGTGTTTTGACTTTGCAAGGCCCTTTAGATTTTGAAGAAAAGAAAGTGTATGAGGTAGATATCCAAGCTCGAGATCTTGGGCCCAATGCAATCCCGTCTCACCACAAGCTGCAAGTCAAATTGCGAGATGTCAATGATAATGCTCCCCGGATACATATAACATGGGCTCCACCAAATTCCCCTGTTGCAACAGTGTCTGAAGGGGCACCAAATGAAACTTTCCTTGCTCTTGTGATGGTATCTGATGCCGATTCTGGGGCAAATGGGCAGGTACAAGTGCACATTCTGAGTGGATCTGGCCTCTTCAGACTGAAACAGATCCATGGAGACAATTACATGGTTGTAACCAATGATACACTGGATCGTGAGAGACAAATGGAATACAACCTTACTCTTCTAGCTCAGGACAGTGGCGATCCTTCTCTATCCTGTATCAAGCACCTGACTGTCCATGTTTTGGATGAAAATGATAACGCACCACTGTTTACAAAAAGTCTCTACCAGAGTGTCCTCAAAGAGGACAACAAACCTGAGCTCAGTTTCTTGACTGTGGAGGCACATGATGTTGACCTGGACCTCAGTGGGAGGGTATCATTTTCCATTAGAGAATCAAATGAACTTGGGACACCAACAGCATTTTTTTCAGTCCACCCCAGCAGTGGGGCTGTTACTGTCCAACAATCATTAGACTATGAAGAATCACACTCCTACTCATTTATTGTGGAGGCTGTAGATCAAGGATATCCACCAATGACCAGTAGTGCAACAGTGCTGGTTGAGATACAGGATGTTAATGACAATTATCCCGTAATCCATGAGCCACTACCCAAGAAGGGAATTGCATTGCTAAGCGTCCCAGTGAATGTGGACAAAGGGGAGATTGTGACTGAACTTGGGAATAAAGCTCTGGAGGATAACTTCTACAATCCAAGAAACTACTCTTCCCTTAACAAACATGAAGGTTTTCTGGCCACCACCATTCGGGCCAGTGATCCAGATTCTGGTCTCAATGGAAGACTCAGTTTTAGAATAACAGATGGCAAGCCCTCTAAACTATTCTTTCTGGATGAAACTACTGGGCAGCTCTATGTGAACACAACCAATGCAACAGAATTGATTAGCAGAACTTTTAAACTGGGCATTGCAGTATCTGATATGGGAACACCTATGCTAACCACAAGAATCACTTTGGAAGTGACATTCATCAACTTCCGTGACCACCTAAAGAACTTGTCTCAGGACAACCAGGCCCAGTATAGTTTTACAATGCTCTTGGCCATCTGCCTTGGATCAATCTGCCTGGTATTATTTGTAGCCATCGCTTTGGCCAAAACATTCTGTCATCCTGGCAAACTGGACAACCATGCTTATAATTGCAGACAAGCTGAGTCAACCTACACCCGTCACCCACGACGGCCACAGAAGCACATTCACAAGACTGACATCCAGTTGGTACCAGTGCTTCGGGGTCGTAAAGAAACTCCACAAGACGAAGCTGGGGCATTGTCATGTGCATCACCTTTAATGGAAAAACCATATCTACAGGGTCAGTTTGCCCTTACACCAACCCTTGCTCGCATTGCTCAAAATCAAGCTCATACAGAAATGGATGGGAACCCACAGCTCACTCAAAGCAAGATACTCAGAAAACCTGGGAGCATAGAGTGGAATGGAACACTTCCTTATAACCCAGGAACAATGTATCGAACCCTACAAAAGACCAGAAATTATTCCTCCTCGTCTTTTGGAAACTCACAGACCAGCACACTCAGACGAAACAAAAATGAAGAAGTCAAGATGACGACCATGGACCCCTCAGAAACCATAACTTCAGTTCCCAGTAACCAGGCCACATTACGGAGACCAAAGACCACAGAAAGAAGAGGAAAGATGGAAGAGTCAGACCACAGGCAGATCCTAAGAAACCTTGTTCGACTCTCTATGGCAGCCTTTGGAGAGAATGGTTCAATTGAACTGTCCTCTGCCTCACCGGAGGTGCAAGTAAGAGATTTTTTTTCTTTTTTTACAATATTAACATTTCAGATATGGAAGTACATTAGATCAAACTACTTTGAAAGTTATTGGCTTAAATTTCAAGGTATCCCAGTTCATATAGGCTCAAGTACATGATAGTTTTCCCATTTTGCAGTCCTGCAGAACTGGGCCATATCTATAGCAGCCTAAAGGGACAGTTGACAGATGATGAAGGCACTGAAGTGTATTCAGAAACACATCAGTGTCACACAGTAACTTAAACCTTTAATATGCCTCAGGATCCTCAATGTTATCACATTACAGAGTCATACTGAATGTGGAAAGAAAAACAGATTCATTCCATGGTTGTCCTATGAGGGGGAAGGTACTTAAACCAAACACAGATATTTCTGCACAGTAAGATTACACTTCTCAGACATGTATGGGTTAGTGGTAGTCAGTGACAAATTGCTGGTATTGATCTGATGCTCATTAAAGAAAAAAGAAAAAAGAAAAGAAAAGGTGAGAAAAACAGCTTTTCACCAGCTTGTATTTCAAAGACCAAAAGCGCTGTGCTAGTCAAACTGTGTATCCTCTGGATCTGGGTCCACCCAGATGCTTACCTCTACCAAAACGATTAGCAGAACAAAAGGCCCTGGCATGGGTTTGAGTCCTCACGTGAATACTGTGGCCAGTCAGGAAGAGCGTGGATCCTGACCCCCACCCACTTCTCTTTTCCTCCTCTCCAGTCCACCCTCCCTTACTCACTTGGCCCAGTTGGCAAATTAGACCTGTAGCGACTGCAGAGGAAAAGGGGCCGAAATGTCACCGGTGCCTGTCCTCGCAGCCAAGGCTGGGTTTCTTAAGTGCATCCTGGAAGGAAATAGCCTCTTGAAGAATAGACTCTGTGTAGAAACAGCTTCCTGTCTCCCCCTCACCCCTTCTACAACTCCATAACCCATTTTCCCATCTCAGAATGCTCTGTGTGGCTGTCCATCTACTATGTTGCAGCTTATTCTGTAACAGACCAAAAGTATATCATGAATTATGAAATTTTGGCATTTCAGAAGACCAAATGGCCTGCAAATTGTATGTGGTGGTTCAGGCATTGTGTACAATTTCTGTTGTTTTTCAGCCTGATTAATTGTGAATTCATAATCAGATTATTATTTAATAGATTAAAGTGAAATTCCCCTATATAAAAATATAAATTTTGTGTCATTTTATTTCTACAGCAGGTGTCTCAGCTCCTGTCTCTGTTGCATCAGGGGCAACTTCAGCCTCGACCAAACTTTCGTGGCAATAAGTATTCCCACAGAACTGGCCGGTAAGCCGTTTTGTCCTTCTTTTGACTTTATTCAAGCTCCTGATCAAAAAGACAGAAATTGTAGTCATGTATATTAATTCCTATACTAATACACAGAACTCAAATCACTACCTCAATAACCTCACCATCACAATAACAATCTTAAAACATGGCCACATGTCACTTCACTCACTTCACTTTAGAAGTTGGTGTCATCATTATTCTGATTTTATCAGGTAGATTTCTGGTAAACTAAAAAGTAAAACATAAGTATCCGTCAGTCAGTGATTATAGGATGAGGCGTATCATTGCTGTGATCAGCCACCGTCTGTCTTACTCATCTTACACACAGATTGGTATCTGCACAGAATGCAGTACTTTTTCTAAAAATGTAGCCTAACTTATGTTCATGTAGAATCAAAAAGAGAAAGTACAGAGTGTGACTAAAATAAAGACAGTGCAGTCACACTTCCTTCAGTTGTGTGTTGTATTGTTTTAGTTTCAGTGTTGAGATCATTTTAGCTCACAGTAAAATCCCAGTTTTGAGAACATTGTTAAACTAATATTAAAGATAATCGCAAATGTATTTCCCCTGATATTGCCTTACAAAAAAGGTATTGCTCCAGCACTATGGTATAGTAATGGTGATAGTACCTTGGTACTGAATATCATATTCATGGTATTTACATGCTACTACACTTTAAATACCACAGTATTCTGTTATGGTTTTGTCTAAATCATATTATCCTTGTAACATGAAAAAAAAAAGGTAACAGCATGGTACTTTTCTTCAGTGGTAGTTAAAGTGTTTAAACATGAATCATTTTAATTGAATTAATTCTATTTAACACGGTTTGATTATTTTAAATGCTCCACAACATTTGCCCTGTGTACAATTCATTTGTCAATATGCTTCAGTTTAGTTGCATTAAATTGTATTATATTTTACTTATTTACATTTGAACTTATTTTATCATTCAGAGCTCTATGATATTGGCACATGTTCTAAAATGTCCTCACTGCTTTACTAATGTTGTTGTGTATTGTAGGTCAGGGGCTCAGGATGCTGATTGGCTGAGCACTAAAGACAGTGGTCATGGTGAGAGTGAAATGGGTGACATGGACTGGGACTCACCTGTGGACCCCTTATATGAAGAAGGCCTCAACAATCTGCTTACTTCTGGTAAATATCCATACTTTTAAAAGCAGTAATTGTTTTGATTTGAGTCCACTGTTATGATTCACTGCTGGATAGTTCACAGAAAAAAATTAAAATTCTGCCATCATTTACATTTCAAACCCAAAAGTCTTTTGTTCATCTTTGACACACAAGAGAAGATATTTTTTAATATTTTCTCATATTTTTTGTCCATCCTTTGAAAGTCCATGCAAGCAAAACTTTCATACATCAAAAACTTCCTTAAGATTTCCTTAAGCAAAAGTCATTTGTGTGAATCCAGTGGTTTAATCCAGCTGTTCTGAAGAGACACAATCACTTCACTTTAGTCTGAGCTTCCGTTAACTATATTTGATGAGCTCTACGTTTGTGCATTGATCAATGTTTAAATAAGTCTAAATTAAACAAATTAAATAAGGGTGAGGAAATGATGACTTTTATTTTTTAGGGTGAACTATTAAGTCATGCCACACGATATGAAATGAAATGTCTCACAGCTGTTTAACTAAATATCAATAAGTAGAGGAATTTAAATGAAATTACAGGACCTGAACTAATTGTGTAATCTAGATAAAGTGAAGTAAGTTGACGTGAAAAGGTTTCCTGATTCTGAGTATAGTACAGGATTTACTATTTTTGTAGGTGATTTCCAGATATCCCACACAAACTCATCCTGTTGACCACTTTTTTTCCCTTATACAGCCTGGCAAGTCAACAAATAAGGCAGAAAAAACATAATTATTTATATTTAGTTTTAATTTTTAAATTGGCATTGTAATTAATTTTCCGAACAATGCAATCATACTCTGGAAACATTAATGTTTAAAGTCTGTTGATCTGAACGTACTAATATGCGTTCAGATTTTTGCTGCTGTGTTTCTTTGTCTATGTATAGAGTAAATGTTTGTGCGCAGTTCCTTCCATCTATTGTTCTGAGGGACCTTTTTTGTTCTCGAGTCAAAGGTCTAGTTTGTTTTGTTTTATCTCTCTGATGTCTGAGCAGTTTTAACTCCATCTTTATGTCAGTGTTGATTTCCACCAAATCACAGTTACACATTGAATCATCTTACATGCTGCTGTCTCTGAGGTATTCCACTCTAGTTCCAAAAGAAAGAATCAGTTTTAAGTTAAAGCTCCTGTGCACTTTGTGTGTAGATCACTGTTTGTGTAGTGTGTGAATCTACTGCCTATTTAAAATGTTCCAGTTAGGAACTACAAGGATACCAACCTTATTTTTATTAGATCTGGATTACTTTCTTTGTCTTGGGCCCATCACCCATGCTGCAGTCAGCGATTACTGGCCCAATAAATAATGAGTTTTTAAAACTACAAAAAATAAAAAATAAAAAAAACTTAATTACAGCAAATTACAGCTCCATACTCCCACTGTTTAACAACTTTATAGATACAGGAAATAATGAGTTTTTAAATCTATTCAATCTACAACGAGGAACTCTAAACCTCAAACTCAAACTCTGTATACAAGACGTGGGATGGATCACAGACAATCTTATTAGCTTCTCTTAAAGTGGCCTGTTCATAAATAGTCTGCAATGATGTCTGTTCTTTAACACCAATTATTTCCCAAGCAGTGTGAATCATCCAGAACAGACAGATTACCAAACCAGACTGTGATGCTGTACCTGATTAAACGCTCAAGGACTGCCTGATAGAAAATTATCATAAACTTTTGATCGACACCATGAATTCTCAGACAACGTAAAAAATGCAACCGTTGTTGTAACCTACTACAAAGATTATCTACATGGATATTCCTTGTCAGTGAATTATTAAAAAAGACACCAAGATATTTATATGATGGGACCTGTATGATGGTTTGATTGTGGATGGTATTGACATTCAGAGCTAGGTGGTTGTCTACACACCAATCCGCAAACCTTCCAGTCCCGATGAAGTCCCGTTCTTTTTCAGTAAACCTAAGATTGTCCTATCATCCGAGAATTGAATGATGCAATTATAAGAGTAACACCTTCTACACTCATCAGTATACAAGGTGAACAAAACCGGTGAACTAACAGAGCCCTGAGGGGCTCCCGTGCTGAAAATTCTAGATTCAGATAGTTTTCCATTAACACTAACCTGCTGCCTGCGATTGGTTAAAAAAGAATAGTACCATTTTATAATAAAAGGGTGAACTTTAAAATCATTCAACCTTGCAATTAAAAGACGTGGCTGCAGCATATAATAAGCTGAACTAAAATCTGCAAATAAAAGATGTGCGTACGAGCTAGGATCCTCTAGATGCCTATTTATAATGTGTCATGGCTATAACAGAATCATCTGTACTTCTCTGGCTCCTATATGCAAATTGAAATGGGTCTGAAAGTTATGATTAACTTTGTAAAAACACAGGTTAGCTTTTCTCAAAACACTTCATTACTACTGAAGTAAGTGCCACTGGACGATAATCATTAGATTATATTATGTTTCAAATTGCTCATAATCAGATTACAGTTACTTTTTTATGGATTGATTATAGATTATTCACATAATGACAGTAAATTATTAATAATTTCTTAATTCTCCCAAATTTGACTTTTTTCTCTTTGAAATTTTGAAATTCTACTGTGTGTCATATTGTTAAGATTTGAATATTCACAAAAACGTAGAATGCAAATGTCGTGAATAAATTTGTGATCAATGCTTCTGAATTTGTGGACAAAAGCACCTCTCAAACAATTATATCATGTAGGAAAGAAATAATTATGCGAGTTACTAAACATCGGCGATGTGTAACTGGCAAAAAGGATTTAAAAACCTGGAAGGATTTTTTTTGTTTTTTGTATTGTTTTTAAATGTGATGCAGGGATTCCCAAACTTTTTTTGTCAGTCAAACGTTTTTGACCTAAAATTTATACTTGAAGTCCCCCTGAGATTTAAAATTAATATTTCAATCATTTAATGACATGTTTGCTTGCACAGTTCTCTGATGTTAGTTAATGTCACACTGGCATGTAGGTAAACAATTTTGTTTTAAAAAATTATGTCATAAGTAATCTAAAAGTAATCCATAAGTAGTCAGAATACATTACCTAAAATGAGTAATCTAAAGACAGTTTTCATCATGTAATTTGTCATCAGCACCAGACTACAATTTGAAAGTAATCTACTCAGCACTGGATACTGATTATTTCTTACATGGCTGTGTATGTTTCTTTTTTGCGACTCTCTGTTTAATGTGGAAGTGTCTCTGTGCATATTCGACTTGGCTTGGCTACACACTTGCATCTCACAGTCATGTGGCACAGTCCAGCTAAATATGTCAGGGGTGTTTTAGCATTAATTCTTTAATACCAGTATTTTTAAATGAATCGATACCAAATATGCAGCTTGTGAATACTGCTATATCAATACTGCCCTATTAGGAACATTAGAAGTCAATAAGGCTGTGGCCTAATGGTTAGAGATTTGGACTTGTAACCAGAAGGTTGCAGGTTCGAGTCTCGGTGCTGGCAGGAGTTGTAGGTGGGGGGAGTGAATGAACAGCACTCTCTTCAACCCTCAATACCAATGACTGAAGTGCCCCTGAGCAAGGCACTGAACCCCCAGTTGCTCCCTGGGTGCTGGATATAGCTGCCCACTGCTCCGGGTGTGTGTTCACGGTGTGTTCACTTCTCACTGCTGTGTGTGTGCACTTGGATGGGTTAAATGCAGAGCACCAATTTCGAGTATGGGTCACCATACTTGGCAAATGTCACGACTTTCACTTTCGCATCTCACCTGGAGTCAACCAAACATTTTGTGTTTGGCTGACTCAGTGAAAGTGACGTGACATACAGCCAAGTATGGTGACCCATACTCAGAATTCGTGTTCTGCATTTGACCCATCCAAGTGCACATACACAGCAGTGAACACACACACAGTGAACACACACCCGGAGCAGTGGGCAGCCATTTATGCTACGGGTTCAGTGCCTTGCTCAAGGGCACCTCAGTCGTGGTATTGCCTGCCCGAGACTCAAACCCACAACCTTAGGGTTAGGAGTCAAACTCTCTAATCACTAGGGCACGACTTCCCCATAGTATTAATCCAGAAATGAATCTGGTTGTGGTGTTTTTCATGCTAAAGACAAGTTTTGTGTTTACCGTCAGGGGTTTTCTTTCTTAAACATGCAAGTACATATTCCTTCTCTTCTTCCTGAGTCATCTAAGTTTTAACCACTTACTCACACCTCTGAATGATGGTAACCCTTTCAGCAGATTCAAGGGTGATTCTTCAGTCACACCTGCTCACACGAATATTCACATGTCCTTGGGCTCCTCACGTCATGCCGTAACTCTTATTGTTAACACTTCAACATGATGCAGATGATGTGTATGTGTTATGCATACCCTAAGGACAGAGAAGATGAGTGTGTGTGAAATGTGTGTGTGTGCAAGTATAAGATATTGTTCTGTCTCTCTACACTCTTCTTTTGAAGGCCACACTGCCCTCAGGGTGCTGTTTCTCTATTGCATTCTTCTCACACTGTTTTTCAAGAACCGGAGGTGACACATGTGCACTTCGATGTATTATGTGTGATTTAAATGAATAACAATGGTTTACATTCTTTACATTAGTTAGGTGCTTGATTACTAATGCCGCTTGTTAAGCCAAGCATCACTATTACTATTGCTTGTGTTTATGGTTAGGGGTGTGTAAATCATCTTGCACCATTTGTGTTGCTGACATGAATGATACATTAAATGTGCGCTATATCTTAAAGTGCAGTCACTTTAAAACCTAAATTGTGAAATCGGGATGTGGGGAAATCTTTCCCCCTCATGCAAAATTCCTAAAAGTCTCTCTAAACACCTAAGCAAATGCATATGAATGCCCTATCAACTATTCAGAACAGCCTTACATTGTGGTGGTGAGTTAGACAGAGTAGTTTTCTGAGTTTGAACTCATGTGACGGACTCTTTGCTTGTTTGAGAAAGTTTGGCATACATACCAGCAGTAACATTAGATGAATGTAGGTGAATGTTACACGTCACTGTAATGCCGGTGGTTGTTTGGATGTGGTTGGATTCTTTATGGCATTTTTTACCATGTCTGTGGGTTTAACTGCTTTAGAGGAATTACAGATGCCACCATTTCCTCCCTCATTAATTATACGCTGCTGTGAGAAGGAGATTTATGGAATAAAAGTAAGAAAGATATACAATAGTGAGACGTATGATGGGCCAAATAATTACTAATGAATAATAATGTAAAGGTGTGAATTTAGAGATAGGCAGGATCTGAAAGGTCTGTGGAGAGAGGAAGTCATGAAAATGAGGTTTGGAGGTTCTGACTGAGCTCTCTGATGTGGCCAGTGTGGGTTTGTTTGATCAGCGCTCGCTGGATTCCAGATCTTTACTCACACACTCTCTCCAAAAGCTCCTTTGTTTCTCCTCCATCTTTAACTAAGACCCTGGAATCTCTGATCCAGACACTCAGAAAGGTTATAAAGCTGTGTCAGATTCGTTGAGGTCGTCTGCATGCCTCATTATGTTCGTGTGTCTGTTTCAGAGCTCCAGGGTCCACCATCTTCTGGCTTCTCCTCGCTCATTCAAAAACAAATATTTCTGCTATAACCAGCTGAGACTGAGCTGCTGTTAAGTGAAGCTAGTCAGTGATACATTATATGACCAAAAATACATGGCAGAGGGGAAAAAATGCTAAATACAAATAATAAAATGAAACCAAAGTATTTAAAGATGTGATTTTAGAAACTATATTTATTTGTATTATTTATTATATTTACTGTTTTCTACTATAAAGAACTGAAAAGGTTCTTCATGGAAACATAGATGTCTTTATTTTTAGGAGCTGTACAAAGAGGCTGCTTCACACACAAACTCAGATATTATGTGAAAAAGAGTCAAGTTATAACAGAATTTAAGTTTATTCACTTAACCAAGTATTTCTGGAATTTTTCTGGCTTAGCGAAGGTAATTTCCTTGTTTATTGTTGCACCGTATCACTTCCCTTGGACCCTTGCCCTAAAAAAATATGGCTAAGGGTGTGATATTAAGACATGCTGTGTTGTACTGTGTTAAAACTCAAATGTCCATGAAATGACAGGTGAAGGAAAAGCGTGTTTACTGAATTAAAGATAAATGCACACCTCCTCTCGGTATTTCCTGTCATCCTGTTTTTCATCTACATAAACTCAAGTAAACAAGTGAAGATTCAGACAGATTTTGTAGCCTTTTTTTCAGATGTTTGTAAATATTTGATTTATAGCCAGAATATATATATATATAATTTATTATTACTACTTTTGTAAATACCCGTTTACATATTTTACATGCATCATATTTTAAATACAACAATTTTATATATTTTATTCCTCTTTTTGTGTAGATGATGTGTTCTCAGACATTCCTGATCCGGCATGGATGGCTCGTCTTTCTCTTCCTCTGACAACCGACTACCATGAAAACCTGTTTGTCCCGGATGGGCCACCCTCCCCTGATACCCACTGTCCCATGGCTGGTCTTGATGATTCCTCTTCCTTCTCTACTTTTGGTAAAACCCCAGAGAAGGCCCCGCTGGGTGGCAGAGCTCTGATTTCAGAAGTGAGCTCCTTGTTTGAGATGCTGTTGACACAGAAAGCTGATGCCCAGTCGTGTCCACCTGCTGACGTACTCTACAGACTTTCAGCAGCTTATAGACGTTCACTTGGCTTAGACACACCTGCAAACGGAGGTGCTGCCCACACACGCCAACAAGGGCAAAATCCCATAATGCAATATGCCAACCTTATGCCATAACAGCAAAGAATGTTTCATTTCTGGTGCCAAATCATACAAGCCTCAGGAACACTCAGAATGACAAAACATATTATAACATCATCTTTTTTTTGGTCTGGCTGGAACAGGCTATGCCCATAAAAACACAAACTTTTATTTTTTTCGAAGACAAAAGTTCACATCCGTAGTGCATTATAAGACTGAAAAAAATTGATTTGATATATCCTTTTGCAAGAAGGTGTGGTTCATGCAGTGCATAGCAGAAATGAGTCTGTCTCCTCTTTAGGAAGTAGCTGTTTATATCCTCTGAAGCACAAACATCTCCCAAACATGTCTTTTCTCTCAGCTACAGTCATCCACTACATGCAGGATTACCTGACAGCGCCCACTGCTGGCTAGTATGGTTATTTTTTATGCCGGTTCTCTAATATAAATATTAATTTGTATAGTTACAGGGCATGTAATAATCAGATAATTTAGAAGTAAGCCTAACACTGTACATGCAAGACTTGGTCTTCGTTGGTAAGGACTGCAAAGCACTGATGATAGAATTCAGTAATGCTCTGAATGTAACAGGTTTTTTTTTCTTTGAATGCTATAAGTTATTGATATCAAAGCAAAGATGTATATATTTTTTCAATGTCATTTTGAATGTGTAGTGTTGTTTTTGTATTCATAATTGACATAACGGTTACTTTTTGTAAACTATATAAATAAAATAATTACAAAACTTACTGTACTGTATTTATTTTGAAGCCAATCAATGAAAATGTATTTTAACCCTAAAACCCCCATGGATTCAATTTTCTTTCTTTTTTTTTTTTTTTTTTTAAAGGGGAAAAAAAAAATCAAGACTAAGAATACATAAAATTTACTATCATGCAGCTGGTCTGAGTATCAACATGGTTATGATTATCTGATAATATTACAGCATAATTGTGTGACAGTAAAGCCTGATCATATGGAACAATTTTCAGAATAAAGTAATTTGTTGAACACTGAATATTATGATATAGAGCTCATACTCTGGAGTAAAAAACACCTCAATTTTAACCAGAGGCCCAAACTGAGCAAAAATCAGTTTTTATTTTTAATATAGATTTCTATTAAAATTTTAAGTCATAGTAAGACATGCTCAGATTTATGATCAAAGCGCTGTAGTTTTTGTTATAAGGGACCAAACAAAATGCAATACAATGGTGATCAAGAGAACAAAACATTATTTAAAAGCTTGATGCATCTTTTTTTTTATTTTATTAAACAGCTTTTTACTTGCTACGAAAGTATACACTTCATCAATCAATCAGACAACCGAAGGCATGTAGTAGATTGTGCAACAGGTTTTTCAGCAAAGTTTAGTCATGTTGATCATTTAGAAACCCACACATATTACACAAGATAGTACTCCAAAAAGTTGGAGACAAAGATATACTAAAAATACTCAAAATACAGAAGTTTATTTTTTTCTCCTGCCAAAGTGGATAAAAGTATTAATGGCTCATCTTGGCCTTACCTATATATATTTTAAAGTTGCACTCAAAAATCTGAGGAATCATGTTTGAACAGGCTTTAAGGCTGGTAGTACTCAATGTCAGTAATGTGTGATAATATGTCCCAAGTCAACAGTCGGGTGATGATGGACTCCCCTGCACGACCTAATCTTCTCCCAAACTTTCATCACCCTAACACCTCAAGAAACTCTTCCTGGCAATGGCTGCTATTGTCCAGCTCACAGGAGATATAAAGGCACTGTTCTCTGTAATGCTCCGGTCAAACACTCTCCTGAATACAACACTAACTCTTGATCAGTTCTTGCAAGTGCACATTCAATGAAAACATAAAACTATAAATAAAAACGATTGAAACTTTATTGGAATCTATTTCACATTTGTTGTTATTGTCCACAAAAGGATTAAAAAAAAAGTCATGGGACACTAACAAAGTTCAAGCCTACAATCAAAGCTTAAAAAGTACAAGAGCTCAAATCAGCCCTAATTTGCCAAAAATCTGTCTTAAAGCATTAACTGACAAAAGAGAAGTTTCAAAGTCTGGTATACTGTATGTACTAGAGGAACTCATCACTACAATGACGTATGAGACAGTGAATGCATATCTATGTATACACATGCACAATTCATGACTGACAGACATATTTGCTGTGGGAAAATGATCGCATCCTGGTTCAAATCTCTCCTGAAGGTCCTCCATTTCTATTACAGGCTGTAGAATTTGAGACTTCTGTCCATGCCAGTGGAAGCCAGGAACTGAGCATGTTCACCAAAAGCCACACCGGTCACCAGACCTGAGTGATCTACAAGAGAAAGGAAGAGAGATTCAAACACAACAATGCATAGCAAAGAAAAGAAAAGTCAGTTTGATAGCTCAGAACAAAACATTCTTGACAAGACGGCAAACCTCACACAGCTTAAAAGTACACACAGAATAATATTACTAAACAAAACAACATTTTTTGGCTCAACTCACCAGAGAAGTTGAGGACCTCAGACCACTGTTTACAGATATAAACTCTTATGTCTGAGCCACCAACAGCCAGATATGTCCCACTCTGGTCAAAGACCAAAGACTTCACCTACAGGAGGAAGGCAGAAATATTAGCCATGCTTTCTGTAAAAGTAGTAAAACAGATGAAGAACACAACAATCAAATCTGTGGCCTATGCAAGAAGACCTCATAATTGTTGTCCAAAGTGATCGTCTTGAAGTTCTTCAGCTTCCTCAAATCCCACAGCTTGAGTGAACTGTCCTGAGCACCTACAGGTCAACCAAAAAAGGTAGAGACAGTATAAAAGACAATTAACATTCAGTAAAGTTGATTTAACTGCACTAACACTATTGGATGAGAATGAAATTTGAACTGAATTGAGCTGAAGAACACAATGCCTTTTGTAGAGCTGCAATTCGAGTAGTTTCATAATGAATTCTGCAACATTAACGCTTATTTTCCTGTTTATTTTAAATAAATGTGATTTGATTTGACATCCACTTCCCTCTCAAGTCAGGGACTTACCAGTGGCCAGATAGTATCCATTCTCGGAGAAGGCGATGGACGTCACAGGACCTGAATGTCCGGGGAAGTTGGCTACATTGGTCCGTTCCTTCAGATCCCAGATCTTAATCTGAGAATCTGCCGTGCCAGTGCCGAAAATCAGACCGTCAGGATGGAACTGAGCACAGGTCAGAGCTGAAGGCAAACAAGAAAGGCTTTACATTTTCCGTATGTGAGCAGAATAAAATTTAAGGGGTTGGCAAAATAAAGCAACAAAATATTTTTCAGCCTTTAAAGATATTAAATGTTTTATATAGCATTTCATCCAAAAGCCATTTTTGCCAACAAGATTCTAAATGCACAATGACATTAAATACAGTCAAATCTAGTTCAAATAAGACATTTTGCATTCAATAAATCTGAACTGAGCATGTGGAACTAGTTAAACTGGTACAATATTTAAGACGCACATCACCAAATGTAAAGTAAGGCTGGGCGATATGGACCAAAAACGCGATACACATAGAAAGCACATTAAAATCATCACTAAATTAGGAATCAATAAATGATAATGATATTGTTTTTCTATTATATCACATTACTGATCTGTTCTATTGTTTGTTTTATGGTTGTATATTTTTTCCCCGTTAACCATTTCCTTAACAGTTCTATTAATGATTTTAGTACTCTGTTTTCTCATTGCCCTGAAAGACTTAGAACCAATGCATCAGAAATTCAACACAAATACAAGAAATATTTTATAATACATTGAAAACAGCCAATGGAACTAACCCTAACATCAAATTTTTTTATTTTTTTTTTTAATTAAACCAGTACTGAATAACAGCCAGATCAGTCACCAAGCTTATAATGCAGAAAAATGAATTTTGCCAACACAAAAATTAATATACTTAATATCTGATAAATTGCCTAGCCCTAGCTGACAGAGAGGAATACTTGCCACATCCAGCGGTCTCATCGGTGACTTTAGTCAAGACACGTCCAGTTTGGATATCCGAGAAGGCCCAGTACTACAACACACATACGTTTTAATGCATTCCACTCTGACAGACAGAAAACTGCTTCGAAGATACAAAGGTTTTGAAAAGTTCTTTTCACAAAAGAAGTGAAACTATTATACTTCACTGAGTATAATGTAATTAGTAGCATCATGTTTGTGCGTTGCTTGTGTACTGTTCCTCAACCATCAGCCTGTGTGTTACCTGGTCCTCAGAAGAGCTCAGCAAGTAGTCTCCGGTAGCGTGTAGAGAGAGGCCGGTAACACTAGCCTCGTGGGCCCTGATCACCTGCACGCAGTTGCCCCCGGTAACAGACCACACGCGGATAGTGCTGTCTGGAGACGCGGAGAACACCACCGACTGACAGAGAACACGAGAAGAGACATGTGAGAACTGAAGACTAACCAGAAATGAGTTTGTGTATGAAGAGCGGGAGCGATGGCATACCTGAGCAGGGTGGTAGATGACAGACGAGACCTTTTTGGTGTGTCCTTTGAGGGTGGCAACAATCTGCTCCTCCCGACGGTCGAACACCACCACGTTCTTATCAGCACCACCTGGGGAGGGCATGTCAAAAAAACTTTTTGAAGCAGTGTATATGTGGGTCTGTCTTCAGGAGCAACAGTGCCATTAACATGCAGTAACACATGACAGTAATTGATGTATATAGTCACACAACCCTCTCCTCTATATCTGACCACAAGTGCTCATAGGAGACATGTTCAAAATATACAAGTCTGACGACTGGTGATCAAATTGTGTTTGTGTAACTGTGTTGTTATGGTACCGGTGAGGACTTTGTTGGTGTCTGTTGGGCAGAGATCCAGAGAGATGATTCCTGGTATACTGGCACTGTGAAGACCCTATTAATGAGAAAAAAGAAAAAAGGGGGTTCATTTGAGATGAGTTCTGTTCCGAACACTGCATGGAACAGAAGCTGCATGCTGTCTATGTAGGATGCAACCTAATAGGATGTGAAATGAAATTTAAGATCAAAAGTGACTAACTCAAAACGATAAGCTAACATCAAGATACTGTAATAGGGATAAAAATACATAAACACAAACATAGGATGTAACTTATAACAATTTAAGATTTAGCCATTTAACTCACTTGTTTTTAGACAAGTATTTAATAGGGCCGCGTCAACTAGTCGCATCTGTGCACTGAAAACATCTGCCGGTCACATTACTATAGACTACTGAAAAAACATTTATTTAGACAAAATGCATCTGAAATACAGCTGCTGTGGGAAAAGTGGAGGACTCAAGTCATTACAAAACTCTGGACTTCACTGCATACAGTCGTGGCCAAAAGTTCTGGCAGCGACAAATTTTGTTTTGCAAAGTTTGCTGCATTTTAAATAATTGCTAAAAGCTTAATTGGCCAAAAAATGAACTTTTCACAAATAATAATAATAATAATAATAATAATTTCACCGTTTTCTGATCCTGACACAAAATGACGCACTAACATTAATTGACTAATCATATCAGCAGCACATGTGAAAGTGTGAATGAGTACTAGTCAGGTGAAATCACCATCATACTAATTAGATTGTAAGAGCAGACTGATTGCTATAAAAGGAGGGAAGCAGCGCTTCCAATCATTGTGTTCTTGTTAGCAGTGATTACTTCCAAAGAAACATGTGCAGCCATCATCATTTTGCATCAAAATGGGCTCACATGCAAGGAAATTGCAACAAAGAATATTGCATCCGAAAGAACCATTTATGGGATAATCAAGAACTTTAAGGAAAGAGGTTCGACTGCAGTGACTGAGTCTTCAGGACGTCCCAGAGTGTCCAGCAAGCTCCAGGACCGTCTCCTCCTGAGGAGTCAGCTACAGAATCATGTCTCCAGCAGTGCAGAGCTCGCTCAGGAATGGGAGCAGGTTGGTGTGAGAGCATCTGCACACTCAGTGAGGCCAAGACTTTTGGACAACAGCCTAAGAAGGGCAGCAAAGAAGCCACTTCTCTCTAAGAAAAACGTCAAGGACAGACTGAAATTCTGCAGGAAGTACAAGGATTGGACAGCAGAAGACTGGTGCAAAGTAATTTTCTCTGATGAAGCTCCCTTCTGACTGTTTGAGACATCTGGAAAATCGATTGTTCGGAGAAGAAAAGGTGAACGCTAGCATGAGTCCTGTGTTGTGCCAACAGTGAAGCATCCTGAGACATCCATGTGTGGGGCTGCTTCTCAACCAAGGGAGTGGGCTCTCTCATAATTCTGCCCAAAAACAATGCCATGAATAAAGAATGGTATCAAAACGTCCTGCAAGAGCGACTTCTTCCAACGATCCATGAGCAATTTGGTGATGATCCGTGCATTTTTCAACACGCTGGGGCACCATGTCACAAAGCAAGAGAGATAAAGAAGTGGCTTGAAGATCATTACATTGAAATTTTGGATCCGTGGCCAGGCAACTCCCCAGATATCAATCCCATTGAGAACCTGTGGTCAGTCCCCAAGGGCAAGTGGACAAGCAGAAGCCCACAAATTGTGATCAACTCCGAGAACTAATAAGGAAAGAATGGATTGCCATCAGTCAGGATTTGGCCCAGAAGCTAATATCCAGCATGCCAGAGTAAATTGCAGAGGTTATGAAGAACAAGGGTCAACTCTCTAAATATAGACTCATTGTATTTTTATTTATTTTTTTTGCCAATAAAAGCCTTTAAAACTTATATGCTTATTGTTTTTCAGTATAGTAAAGAAACGTGGAAAACTTTGCATAACACAAAAATTCGTCACTGACAAAACTTTTTGCCAAGACTGTATAAAACACGTGGTACAAATGCACAACAGAGTGAATAAAAATAAAATGAAGTAAAATAAAGCTTAAAGGCTTTAATTGCGGATCGCAGACTTATAAGTGCATTACCGCCACCTCTCTCTCTCAAGTGGATCATTAACACTCTATCTACAATCTCAATCAGGTGTCAATGGTCCACTTGAGAGATAGGTGACGGTAATGCACTTAGAAGTCTGCGATCCACCGTAAAGCCACAAGAATATGATGCAGGCTGCTGTGAAGCGCATTCACAAGAGTTCTAACAGTTCGGACATTGCGTGAATCAGAGGTAAAAAAAAAAAACAATATAAATACTGTTCAGTTTCTTGCACAGACCAATCGTTTTGTGTCTTTACACATCAATGTATCGTCACGAGCCGCAGGGTTTAATTTGGATTTTTCTGTGCATGTTTTTTTCTCTCTCATAGATTCTGTGACCATTGACAAACATTGTAGACTGAGAGACTGCAACGCCTGAAGCTAAAAATCATAATTTGTGTTCTACTGAAGAAACAAAATCACCTACATCTTGGATGCCCTGAGGGTAAGCAGATAAACATCACATTTTAATTTTTGGGTGAACCATCGCTTTAACTACTGATTTCTAGTTGTGTCCTCTTTTGAAAGGCAAAACAATGTAGTTTTGCTTTCACAATGAAACACACAGCATCTCCACGACATGGTGGCGGCAGCAACACTACAGCGAGAATCAAATTTACGCCTTCTTTCTTTGCGTGAACGTTTGGGCGGTGTTATGCAAATCTTCCCACACAGTGACGTAGATGTGGGGGTTTGTTTAAACGAGGTGTTTTAGCAGGGCATGGATGAGTCTTAACTTTTAAATAGAATATCTCTCTTTGGGTTTGAGACTTTAGTCTTAGCAACTTTAGGGATCTTATCTATTCACAAACAGCTTGTAACACTCCAAAGAGAAAGGAAAACTTGAAATTGCATCAGTTGACCCCTTTAACTAATTTTGTTTCCACTCCAATTCGTTGATGAAATATAAACATTTAAATGGTGTCTGTAATAAACTTGTTTTCATGACAGATTTATTTAAACATATAAGATAATGAAGACAACAGGTTTAATTTAATGAATACGTAATAAAGAACGGTGTAGCATCAAAATGCTTCTCTAGAGTTATTTTTGTAGCTGATTAATGAGTTTATGACATTGAATGGCTTTCCTGTGTTAAATGTGAATGACCTTGTTCACGTATAAATAAATAATAAATAAATTCTTATTGACTACTCACAGCATGGGATGCCACTTGGCGGAACTTGCCGAGATCTTCTGCTCTGATCAGGTCCTCCGGCACGGTCTTTCCTCTCTGTAAAACAAAGCCATATAAAAGGTTAAGCACATTAATGAAGGAACACAACGCGAAACAGTGACAAAAAACACAATGCAGCACTGCCATTCAAATCCTCACCTTCTTTCTCTCGGTGGTTAAGACAGTGGCTTTGTCTTGGAGCTGTAAAAAAGAAGATGATTTTCATTACCTTTGAAAATGTGATCTCACATGCAATGAATTCATTCATTGCTGAACATTCAACGCACCTTCTGTATGATCTCTGGAGTCATTCCGACCTGCTCACTGACCTCCATGGCCTCACCACCAGCACCCTAAGAGGTCAAAACAGTTTCAAGATACTATATATATATACATACATATATATATATATATATATATATATATACACATACATATATATATATATATATATATATATATATATATATATATATATATATATATATATATATATATATACATACATATATATACAATATACACACACACACACACAATTACACTGCAATTACAATTTTATAAATAATGAAAGAGATTTTGGGGTTTAAATATACATTTTGAAATTGAAATTTGTTATTTAAAAAATGGAGTGATACATCGAAACTAAAACGAAACGGTGGCAGCCAGTCGGTTGGCACTGAATCATTAATTCAAGTGATTCGTTCAAAATAGCTGATCTTTATAAATATCTCAGTGAATTATGATAAGTGGCATTTTGTGAGCAAATGAATCAGTGATTTTGAACTGTGTGGCTCGGAGATGCACAACGTTTCCGCTGCGGCTTTGTTGGCAAATTTCATTGACCGCTATATCACGCAGTGAAAGTGTGCACTCTCAAGGTGTAAAAATCTTTTTTTCTCCCACCCCTAATGAATGCATAAATAGTCTGGAGGAATTACTGACCACAGCTGCAGTCTGAGAAGCAGGAGTGGCTTGTGGAGCGATCAGTCCGGCCTGAGGTTTGAGCGTAGCCAAAGCTGCAGGCAGAATAATGAGCACGTCAGTAAAGGCACAGCACCATCAGCGCATCCAGAAAGCACAACTCTGCCCCTCTTACCCTCTCTGGCGGCAGTGACCTCTTTCGTGAGACGAGCGATGACTCTGCAGGCCGCATCGTGCTGGTACAGAGCATGAGACAGCTCCTGACGAGTGGTCTGCAGCTGCTGCCTCAGAGTAAAACTGTGCAGCATCACAGCATCCTGGAGGACAGACAAACTCAATGATGGAGAAAGACATCACGCATTTCTTCCTCACACAGTCAGGTTTAAGAACTCACCCACTCGTCCTGCAGAGATTTGAGGATCGCAGGAATACTTGTGGCTGAGGGAGCCTTCGGTCGAATGGGGTGAGACACTAAAAGTAAAGAAATGGATGCATTTTGAAGTGGCCATAGAGCATCTGAACTTGTCATGAAATCAGTGTCGTCTGTGCCTCTGTACCCTTGATATCAATGAGCTGCTCCTCAGACAGCGGCTGTCCATTGACGGGGTCGACTCCATTCTCCGCTATGTATTTCTCGATCAGACGCCTCTCAAACACTTGGTTGGAAACAGGAGAGACACAGGGGTGCTCCGGCACCTCGTTTGAAACTGGAGTGAGAACAAGACTGATATTAACAATTTCAATACGATGCAACAAATATCAAGTCTTCTTCTTCTTCAGTACGAAACACTTCATTGTAAGTACACCACTATCAATCAAATGTTGCTTTTAATACGATATTATCTAATATTAACGTTCAACAGTTAGTCTAGACTCCACAAAACTTAACATTTACTTTTCTTTTCCCTTACATTGTGAGTATGTTTTGCTCGTCGAACTAAAAAGTTATCGAGACAGCTCCAGCATCAGACACACGCATGCAGTACTTTCAGCTCCACGTTTTGCATTACTTCGCTACTTAGTTCAATTAAATGCAGCAAAGAGAGCATAGTGACTAAAGTGCAGTTCCTCATGAAGTTTCTGCTAATATAGCACAACAATGGCTAACGCTGCACACTGCTAATCACTCATGCTAACAGAAACCAACTCACTTACTAGCACAAACCAAAGACATCTCGCTCAAACAGACCCGAAACAAAATCAAAAAAAAAACTTAAATAAAACAAATACATAAACTTAAATTCGACACAGATTTTAAATCAATGAAGGTGCCGCATTTAAATAAACAAAACACCCGCAAACATGTCCTGAGTCAGAACACGTTGACGTGCCGTGCCGCTCAAACAGCGGTGCATGACGGGATACTGATTCCTCCAGAGCGGAAGACGAAACCGGTGGTCTTTCTCGGGAGGTCTTAATGTTGTTGAACTGAACGTACAAAGCAAACTGTTCTGCTGTTATGTCCCTACCAATGTCAAAATCAAAACTACGCATTTATAAGATATCAAGCTCTATTGGTAATCATTTTGACAAAGCGCTGAGAAATATAACATCATCTCAGGGGGACTTCAAATAAATATATTGGGGGAAGATTCGGATGACAAAAAAGAAAAAAAGTGTGGGAATCTTTGCATTACATGTAAACAAGAAATAACGTGAACGTGTGCATATGAAAAAAGCCTTCCAAAGACATAATGCATGGTTAAATAACCTACTGAGTGATAATTAAAATAAAAATGAATGTGTATATCAGTTATTGATGCAATGTTGAAATGCTGAGGACACACTTCTTAAAATTAAAAAGATTTTTGTAAATCCAGTGGTTTGTGTGGCCTCTCAGCTGACTAATGACAGGTCTTTCTGTGAATGTCCACAAAACTGGAAGTGTATACAAGCAGTGGACTATTTTAGAAAGTAACTTTTAAAAGATGAACAGAAGAATTAGGGAGAATCAATAAATTCTAAACAATTTATTGCTATTGTATGAATATGTAAAAATGTAAAAAATAAATAAATAACCTGTAGTCTGATTACTACAGTTTTTAAAATTTAATATAATCTAATATTACAAGGACTTAAATTTTATAATCTGATTAAGTAATCCAGATTACATGTAGTCACTTTTTTTTTTCACTTTATCAGTTATACCCAGCTCTCTCACGGTATGTTACAAAAATCAAACAAATATGAACATATAAATAAGACTACTTAATTTTATCATGTTCCAATCGTATTTAAATATTTTTATTTTTAACTGTAAATATATTGTGTACAGTTATTACAACTTTTCAAATGTGATTTTATGTTTGTGCTTTAGGAAATGGATCATTACTGTCCTTAATTAGGCTTATTTAGCATTTTAAGATAATATTGAGCACAAAATATGTTTTTTTTTCTGCACACATTTAGTGATATACTATCAGCCACTGGTATATAGTCAAGATGTGCGTGTGGGCATTACAGAATTGTGACGGCAGAATAATAATGATGATGATGATAACAACAACAACAACAATAGTAATAACATCAATCATAAAATTACAAGGTCACAATAAAATATTTATTGATATTACAGACAAAAAATATTGCTGTTTGTCACTATGCAGTCCATAACCGTGAGCACATGAATTCTTCAATCCAAGCCCATTACTGTAACGGCTGTTTCAGATCGAAGAGGCCGGTTCCTCCTTTCACAACTTTCCCTACAACCAAGCAAGCTGAGGGCGAATTGAGCTTGTCATAAGAACCTAACAAAAAAAAGCAATAATTTGAGACATGCATGAATAATTAAACTCCCGAACAACAATTAAACTATACTACTAATCATTATCAACAATATGCATCATTAAATTAGGAAAGACTATTATACCCAGCATTGTGGCTTGCTTTAAAAACTTGTAACTGGTCTCAAAGGTCATCTGTTGCAGCGGGGAGCTGTTAGATTGAATGCCAAATCTGTTTAGAGGCTTGTACACCCCCTCGAAACACATGTAGTCAGCCACTAGAGAGAGATGGCGTGGGTCCACCTCGATACCTGTGAACAGAGGAACCAGTCAGATCTCCAGTGAAACACACACTGCTATGAGTGTCAAACAGTCCTGTTCTGCTTTATTACCATAGACAGCAAACACATCTTTAATCTCCTTCTCTATGACTCTGAGGGCCACCTCAATACCGTACGTGTTGGCCATAGCATGAACCTCGTTGGAGTATAACCTGTTCAAGTCCAGGATCTAGTACAACAAAACAGATTGTATTACATGCCATATTTGGACAGCTGATAGCAATACACTAGAGTATCATGTATGCATGTAGGGATGTTAATCCGTCCCTGTATGCATGTACAATGAAATTCAAAAGACAGAATAACGACGTTGGATTGTATTGAACTCACATCGGCATGTCTGAACATCTCATGCATGTTGATGCCCTCTGTGTTGAGCACCATCTCTTTTTTGCCCTCCTTTGTGGTGACTTCATTTAACAAGCAGCGTGTGATACCCTTGGTCTTGATGACAGCGTTCTGAGCCTGCTTCACCACCACTGACGTGAGGTCAAAGTGCAC
This sequence comes from Cyprinus carpio, assembly GCF_018340385.1. Classification (NCBI taxonomy): domain Eukaryota; kingdom Metazoa; phylum Chordata; class Actinopteri; order Cypriniformes; family Cyprinidae; genus Cyprinus; species Cyprinus carpio. The sequence continues at coordinate 1,990,391 of NC_056585.1, forward strand.
TTTAGTGAGGGGTAGGACCATGGTCAGCTGTCAAACAGAAGCAGCAATGCATTATGGATAAGGCGTTAAAGTGAGCACATGATTCTTCAATCCATAGACCATTACTGTAACGGCTGTCAGATCGAGGCCGGTTCTTTGTCACAACTTTCCCTACAACAAGCAATTTGTCAAATTGAGTGGTTTTCATAAGAACCTAACAAAACAAGCAAATAATTAAAGTGCATAAAATAATTAAGTGGCTCCAAGTGCTAAAGAACTGAAACTGCTAAACTGAAGATTAGAAGTGAAATCAAGGTCATTATCATGAGGGCCTTATGCAGCATTGGAAACCATGTGCACATTGTGTCTGTTTAAAACTGTATGGTCATCAAGGACACTTTGCAGGCATGAGCTGCATAGATTGAATGAGGATCTGTTTAACTTGTACACCACCTCGAAGACACATGTAGTCTGCCACTAGAGAGAGATTTAAGGTCCACCTCGATAAGGTGTGAATATTAAACCGCATGCGCAGGCTCTCAAATGCCAGATTCAGCTCTAAAACACTAAACCTCACACCCAGAAAATAAAAAACCACAATCTCATTCCCCCAAAGCCACACGCCAGAGATCCAGCATGGTGCCGGAAAACTTTAAGCCCTGATTATGGATATGAATGCACCCCGATTGGAGTATATGAATGTTCAAGTACCAGTTGATGTAAAAAAAACAGCTTTGGTATTGGATACCTAGTTTGACTAATATGATGTTTCTATTACATATATATATAGGTATGACCATATGCGCCGTTCATACGGGACATGTCCTGTATGGATTTAATATTGCCTAAAACATCCAAAGCAGTTTGACCAATAACACTCACATCGGCATACATAATCTCACCATCGTGGGGCCCCCAGCGTGAGAGGCGAGATCTACAGGGAACAATCAAAGCGATGCAAATATGCGCAGCGTGTTTGTACCCTTCGTTCGACTTGATGACACTGTTCCAAAAAAAAAACCCAAAAAAAAAAAAAAAACAGCAAAGGTGCCGAGAGCGATCCGAAAGCATAAGGAGCCATGGCTCTGCTCTCTAGTTCTCATGAATGTCGCACAACGATGGACCTGCAAACAGCCAAAACCTGGATATTTTAGGTATATGCACTACCATTCAAAATTTTGGGGTTGGGAAGATTTTATAAATGTTTTTGAAAAAACAAAAAAAAAATTACATATAAATATATATGCACTACCATTCAAAATTTTGGGGTTGGGAAGATTTTATAAATGTTTTTGAAAGAAGTCAAAACACGCTCATAGTAAAATATTACCACCATTAAAATAACTTTTCTATTTTAATATATTTTAAAATGTAATTTATTCCTCCGATGACTGAATTTTCACAGCCATTACAGTGACACTTGATCCTTCTGGAATCATTCTTATATGTTGATTTGGTGCTCAATGAAAACAGCTGTGCTGCTTCATATTTTAATGAAAACCTTATGATACATTTTTTTATTTTTTTTTTATTATTAAATGTGCCCTTGTTAAAAAGAATTAAAAGAAAAAATCTTACTGACCCCAAACCTATGAATGGTGATGAAATTCTGAAACTTATTTTACAATTTTTAATCGAGTATAGTTGAAATATTAGCAGATTAATGCATCTGACGTATATATTGCTTTATATACACTACCGGTCAAAAGTTTGGGATCTGAATGATTTTAATGTTTTTTACAGGAGTTTCTTATGCTCATCAAGGCTGCATTTATTTGATCAAAAATACAGGGAAAAACATAATATTGTGAAATATTATGATGATGTAAAATAACGTTTTCTTTTTTAATATGCATTAAAATCTAATTTATTCCTGAGATGCGCAGCTGAATTTTCAGCAACATAACTCCATTTTTCAGTGTCACATGATCTTCAGAAATCATTCAAAACAAAAATATTCTAGCAATATACACTACAATTCTAATACTTTTTAGGACCTCTGATACTTTTTTCAGGATTCAGTGATGAACTAAAATTTAAAAAGAACAGCATTTATTTAAAACAAATATTTTCTAGCAATATACACTACAATTCAAAAGTTTGGGGTCAGTAATTTTTTATTCTTGCTTTTTTGAAAGAAATTAAAACTTTTATTCAGCCAGGATGTGTTAAATTGTTAAGAAGTGATAGCAAAGATTTATATTTTGAATAAATGCCTTTTTTTTTTTCTTTTTTTTTTTTACTTTTTATTCATCAAAGAATCCTGAAAAAAGTATTGCAGTTTCCAAAAAAATATTTTGCAGCACAACTGTTGCCAACATTAATAATTCTAATAATAAATCAGCATGGTTTCTGAAGGATCGTGTGACACTTTATACTGGAGTAATGGCTGATGGAAGTTCAGCTTTGCATCACAGAAACAAATTATATTTTAAAGGATATTAAAATAGAAACCATTATTTTATATTGTAATAAAATTTTTGCAAGATTACAGTTTTTTTTCTGTATTTTTGATCAAATAAATGCAGCCTTGATGAGCATGAGACTTCTTTAAAAAATACCATTAAGTATAACTGACCCCAAACTTTTGACCGGTAGTGAATACACACACACACACACACACACACACACACACACACACACACACACACACACACACACAAAATTATAATTTATATAACTGATACTTTATAACGGGTATGGTAACAATGCATGGTATTAGGAATTGGTATGCAAGCATTTTTGTTTTTAATAGCATCAAAGTGTACAAATAGTTTCGCTGCATCCCTCAAGAGCATAAAATGTATAAATGAAGATACTGGTACTGATTTAAGATCAACTGATTTGTACACACCTCACACCATAGCCCATTTTTGGTGTCATATTTGTAGTCCTCAATGGCGGAGCTCAACTGAAGCACAGTGCTGATCCTCATGGAGTCCTGTGAAGCTCCCTCCAGCTCTTCAGAGATGTCAGGACTCTGGTGTGCTGATTGGCTTTCACCAGACCCTTCCTCAGAGTTCTCCTGAGAACCTGCCTCTTCCTGTCTGTCCTCAGCCACATCCTCCAGTTCCTCATCGATGGCCTCCTCTCCCTCCTCACTCTCATAGTCTACCTGAAGGTTCAGAGCACAGACACAGGATTTTACTTCCGTGATGCAGAAAACGCAGATGGAATTGTAGAATACAGTCATGAAAGTGGAATTTGCTGTATAAATATCATGGAATTTGGCAAAATTTACAATGAATGAGCTTGTACAGGAATCAAACCACGATATGGACTACTTTCTATGAATATTAAACCACAAAAAGACTAATTAGATATGAAGTCTACATGTTGTGCATGTTTTTGTGTGAATGAGCAGTGCAGTTTCAACACTTGTGTTTTCAGCCTCTACTGTCTCACTATATGAGGACATGAACTTCATTTTCATCACTTGACCAGCATTTCATTTAATTTATCGTCATACACACACACAAACTCAAAGGTCAAAAAAGTTTGGTTTAACTTGAAGAAACTGTGACAGAAATATATTACTTTTATTATTAAAATAATATTTTTTTAAGGAGCATAACTACTTTTTTCATTCATGGTTTAAACTGTGATGAACATCTGTTGTGGAAGACTTTACGGAATTGGTCAAATTTTATTTGAATACACTTTAAAACAAATGTTTCAAGTTTTATGCATGCTGTTTTTGATAACACATTTGCATGAAATCATAAAACACAAAGTTTAGAAAAATGAGCCAAAACAGAATTTCTGAAAAAAAGTAAACACTTCATAGTGCACTATTTATTGTTAAAAGTTTAAATTATTAAACTGCTGAAGTTTTTTTTTTTAGTTGAATTGATCAGATCATGTTTTTTGTTTATTAAAATTTAATTAAAGTGGCTTGTTTAGAAAAGGTCACGATTATGACGCAGAAGCACATGCCCACTCAAAAGAATTGTGCACAATAAGAACATGAATATATATTTAGATATAGGGTGAATTCGGATACCTCCTCTTCTTGTTTTTCTTTTCTCCTGGAATCTGTGGCATCAGTATCCCCTTCATTGGCCTCATCATCCACAATCCTGTTGTTTTCTGCTTCCTCGTCGGCATCATCCTGTGGAGAAGTCAAGCATACTGCTGTCGTTACATGTTTAAGGCACGGCAGCAGCACACGCGTGGCCTGTTGTGACTGTCTACCTCTTTGTGTGCAATGGCACCGGCATCTCGATCATTGTCACTCGCCGTGGCTTTGCGTGTATCCACCACATTGACAGCCGCCAGTTTAGCACTCAGCTTCTTAATGGCCTCCAATAGCATGCGAAAGAACCTGTAACGTACAAATAAGATATCAGGGAAATCCTCTGCAGTGAAATGGCTGAGGCAATGTTGTTTTAAGCGTACTTCTGCTCCATGAAATGAAGAATCTCATTAGGGGCGAGTAGCTTGTCTTGCTGGTATCGCTCAGGGGGCAGGAAGTGGAATGAGAGATTGAACACACGTGACTTCTGGCTCCGTTTCTCTACCGAGCGGAAAGTTTCTATCACATCCACTTTGTGAAGCACCTGCACACGGAAAGATTTAGTGCACATGGACGTTTATACATTCATAACAACAGTCCACCTGATTGACCTTCATCAATCCTTTCCAAACCTCTATGGTATTCTTTTACTGTAAAAACAAAAAGATGTTTTGGAGTATATCCATATTTCCACATGAGGAAAGTCAATGGGTAATGGGTGGGAAGCTCCACAAACATCTAAGAAAAATGCACCACAAATGGTCAACATGGCAGTTTGATATAATGCTTTTAATCACCATTTGTTCTTGCTTTCTCAATAAAAGGAAAACGATATCATCATTTCTTCACCCTCCTGTCATTCCAAACCCATATGACGTATGTTTATCTTCGAAACACAAATTAAGGTATTTTTTATGAAACCTGATATATTTCTCTCTACCTACAAAAACAAAAAACAACAAAAAAAACATACAACAACAAACCATTAATAAACAATCATCTTTATATAAATAACAAACATAATTTAAGCTTTTATTCACATATGTGTACTTGCTGTGTGAGAACCAATGAGGTTTGACAACTTGGTTTTATATGGATTATTTATATAATGTCTTTATGTACTTTTTGAAGTTTTGGTTGCGTGGACTTGGAATGGAGAGACCAGAAAACCCTCACAAGTTTCATTAAAAATATTTTAATTTGTGTTTAGAAAAATATTTTGAAACAACACGAGATTGAGTCAAATTTATGTCATTTAAGTTTCCATATTTGAACACACATGACCATGAATAAGACTTGAGCTCTATAGCGGAGAGGAAAACGTTTTCCTGAATAACACAGCTCAGTCACAAGTAAACACTGAAACAAGTTGTGCTCACCTCTGACAAACACACACGCGTTAACTTCTTCCGCAGCGTCTTCACACGTTTCAAGGCTTTCTTGTTCACCAGAACTGGAATGCTCATCATGGGGGTTTTGATGTTAGAGCTCGCAACCATGAGTATTTCTCTTAATCTATAGAAGATGATTTCATATTGAAAGATTTTTTTTTTTTAGGTGAATCTCAAAAACACAAAAACAGTAATACGTGAAGTCTGCAAGTCAAGTTGTTTACGTTAACATTTCACCTTTTTAATGAAGAAGAGAGCTCGATAGCATATTAGTTTTTGATTTAGCATTTGTACAGAGAACCACGGAATTTTACTGACATTAATATTGCTACTAAATGAAACCTGACCTTGGGATACCCAATGTGACATTCATCTCTCCTCTGCCGGCGAAGTGGAAGGTATTGAGGGTCATTTGGGTGGACGGCTCACCGATGCTCTGCGCTGCCAGCAGACCCACGGCCTCTCCGGGGTCACACAGAGATCGCTGCCATTTCAGCTGTAGCAGATTCCTCAATCTGTCAGCACACACAGAGTGAACACAACACTGATCACAAAATGATAAAGTACTGATCATTCCAATACATGAAACTAGTTATTTTATTTCTTTACTCCAGTGGTTCTCAACCAGGGCCCACAGCGAAAACCTCCAAGGGAGAATCATGATGACTTCAAATTATTACAAATAAGACAAAACAAGCATTTAAATAGGTTAAAATAAATAAATAAATAAAAATCAAGGTATTTCTTATTTTAATACACAGCTGGAAATCTGAGGTACCCTAATTTTAAAATTGATTCTAGACCTGTAAATGTTATGTTAATTGATCAAATTCAAATCTCTGAAATATTTTATCAAGTAGAAATTGGGAGAGTAAAATAAATAAATAAATAAACATAACTTTTTTAAAACTGCAAAAATCATGTAAATTAATTTGTTCAAAAGAGTGGGATCCCTGAAGGACATTCAGTCACTTATAAAATTTCTGGAATTCTGTAACTTATTTTAATATAATTATTTTGGTTACTTAAAGATATTCCTAGTTTCTGTAAATGAAAAAAACAAAAAACAAATGTAATTTCAGCATGTGTATCATAGGACACATATACGCCTATATTAAATATCATTGTGCACAAAGGAGAACCACTTTAGACTGACGACAATTTTCCAAATTTAAAAGTCTAGAAATGGCCTTTTAATCCAGATATAATAATTTAATGTTGAACAGTCAACAACGAGTCTTACCTATCTGTGTCAGTGATTTCAGAGGAGGTCTGAAATTCCTGCTTGACACTGAACTGATCCAGGTAGGACTCAACAATGGAGTCAAAGGTCTCAGACACTGAACCGAAGCAGATGTCCGGCCGGTAAAGACCCAGACACGGGTCCGGACAATGAGACGTCTTCTTTAAATACTTCTTACGGCCAGACTCATCCAGAGCTCTCCAATTCTCCAAGAGCTAAACACACAAAATCTCATTGTCATGTATGTAAAGTGCACAAGTGCAAGTCATACGGTGTTATTTTGAGAATGTCTGGTTAATTGAAAGTACTTTACAGGATGCCATTGTGAGACATTCGTAAACTAAAACCCCTATAACTGCTTCAGTACCTGCAGAGTGGCTGGCTCTCTCCCATTGGCCAGTGTCTGGTCTTCGATTTGAGATTTCAACTTGCTCAGTTTCTTCTGCGAGTAGAGCAAGAAGGCACCATCTCTGGGTGAAACATGCTCATGTTTGGCTTTCCATCTCTTGATGGCTTTAAAGTGATTAAATGCTGCCTCTGGGTGCATTTTAGCCAGAACTTCATCCAAGCACTTCGACTTTCTGATAACCTAGACAATAGTGCATTATATAAAATGTTAAATGACTTGCTCCATCAATGCAACTTTGCTCAGACATGTCTATGCAATCCTATCATAATCATGATCACAATTTGTGCTTCTCTCAATTAATCAATCAATCATAATTGTCTGCAACAGTCACCATTATAATTTTTGCCCTAATGTACAGTTACCTCGTAGTTGTCTTTGATGAAAGGGAACTGCTGCGGCTGTAGGAACTGGGTCTTGGGGATGTCCAGGCCGTCCTCTCCGTAAAGAAACTGGACCACACTTCCATCACTGTCTCGCACAGTCAGATCATACTGGACCACCAGACCTTCTAGATGCTTGATCACACACCTGAAATGCCCAATGACATCAGATTTCTTGACAGAACAGCACATCACTACAGAATAAAAGGATCTCATGAGGATTTTAGACTGCATGCTGTTTTCAGTCAGAACCAGATCTACCTCTGCAAATAACCAGATCGACTGGTTTTGACAGCAGTGTCCACGAGACCTTCACGACCAGCCATACAATGGAAAAAGAACTCCTGAAAATAAAGACAGCCTCCAGTTAAATAAAATCAAAGTTTCATTTTTCCACACAAAATTAATATTATTATTAAAAGTAAGATTTTTGAGATTCGTGCTTGACTGCCACCATAATGCTAGGATGTTACTACAGGGTTGCTAGTGTATTCACCCTGACAAGCCGCATGATTTGAGGTATCATTTATGTCCACAGCCCTAACTATGCAGTACGAGTTTAATCCTTGGGGTTAAGGGCTTGAACAAACCCTTTTGATTAATTTTGTCCACTAACGAGGCTGTGCTTTCACAATTAAGAACAGTCCAGTCTGAACATACAGGAGGTTTGATTCCCGTCAAGAATCTGCCAGTTACGAATCCTCCGGATCGCGGCTGAGGTTCATAGGGCTGAAAGCAGGGCAGGGACTTCCCAGAAGGCATCAGTGGCGGCCGGCGGCCCTCCAGCTCAATCTGACCCAATAAACAGGAGATCTGCACATACACAGGAACTTGGTTCAGAGGAAGATCACGGCTGAATAACATGCCATGCTAACATCTGCCATTACCTGACCCTATCATTGTCATAATTCATCAACAGTAGATCATTAACAATCACTTGGCATAAATGTGCAGTAGTGATGGGAGAATCAAAGCTTTTTAAAAGGTTTTGAACCTTGAAGCAGTTTTGCAATTTCAAATTTTAATAAATCAAATTGTTTAACATAACTTTTTTTAATATTATCACATTCATGATTTTCTGTCCCCAAATTTAAGACCACTTAAAATGAAAATTACAACTTTTTTTATACCATTTAAGACTCATTTTGATCACATTTAATGAAGACATTTTAAAGACACACAGGAACACTGTAAAAGTAATTATACTAAAAACACTGTTGTATTCAGATAATGCAGAAACATTACCTGCATAGTATTAACAGTCGAACCCTTGGCTCCTGACTGCACCATCAGCTGGAGGTTGTTTTCTGGGAAGGAGCGGTGAAGACCCAGCGGCATGCACACCTGATAACAACAGATCACAAGTGATGAAACCCACTGAGACATACAGAGAGATTATGATTCCACAGCGAGAAACAAAAGAAACACTTTAAATTCAAGCTCTGCAATTTCAAGATGTCCCGTTTCGACGTGCACCTTGTTGATGTTGTTGTTCACTTGATTGACCTCCTCTTTAAACTTCAGGTCCACCATGTTGAAATCTCTCTGGTCTGTGTTCAGATGTGCGTCTTGCCAGCGTTCTCTGGCTTCAGTGTCTCCAGCAGCTGCAGGCAGGTTAAACGCAGCCTGGAGAGCCTGTTTAAAGCAAGAAAGTAAAAGAATATGAACCTCTGGTTTAAGGCAAGGCAAGCACAATGTTGGACGAACACACAAAGAAATGAAGGTGTGAGACAAAAAACATCCAGAGGGCAAAAGATCCACAGCCACCCACACACTCTTCACAGATAGAGAGTGGGAGTATGTGACTGTAAGATTACTGCAAATATTATGCTTCAATATTAATACTAAAAAAGTCAATTATTTGACAAATAATCTTTTGATAATTTCTAAATAGGTATTTTTTTTAAGCATGGAATCTAGAACAGTTGCGCAGCAGGATGCACAGATCACTTCAGTTCATGTTTGGACTCAAAGATGAGTAGATGTTTACTGAAGTAAAGTTTAAAAGATTTGCGCACTTGACAAGCAGTAGAGAAATTTACATAAGCAAGCTCAAAGACCTAACATTAAAAAGGAAGTGCATCATTTTATTGTTACTACTGCAGTGAAGTTATTATTAATTTTAATCAATTCATTAAAAAAAAAAGTTACACTTTTACAGTTCCTGATCAAAATGTGCCCATTTTTTTCAAAACTCATGAGGGTTAAAATTTGTCTTTTGTAACATTACTTTAGCTAAACCAAGTCATTTCTCTTAATGAGACACACGACTTTAGTGCTGTCCTCCCTGTTAATTTTCTTGCCATCTGTAAATAATCATGTTATAATTAATAAACTTTACTAATAATTCATCAATTAAAGCTTGACCAGAGGATATTTCTAAAGTAAACCAAACAAAATAAAATAAACCCTAAATTAAATCACAACAAAATCATTTTTCCATCCAGAAAACTAAACGGTTCAAGGTCCTATGAAACAGGAATGATCTGGTGTACCTTGGAGCCACATGTGACTGACTTTTGGATAATTTTCCTTCTCTGTTTGTTGGCTCCATCTTTTACTAGAATATCTTCCACACCTGTCAAAAAAAACAACAACATAGTTTAATACAAAATTCTACCGTGTCTGTTCACCGAGATAAGCTGGTACTGAGGCGTGATCTTACCCAAGGTGAAACCGCGGTACAGCTGCAGGTAGGCAGTGAAGAGTCGTGCCAGACAGCTGAGCAGTTTGCCGCTGGTCTCTCCTCCGTAGAGCTCGTAGCAGCAGTGGACCAAACCGTACGCTGAGCTGCCATAGTGAGCTTTATCCAGAACTCCCAGCAAGAGCTCTCCCTGACGAATGACCACCTGAAAAACACAGTACATTACTATACAGGACAATCATGATCAGCTTTCTTACACAAAACAGGTTTTATTACATGCGTCCCTGTTTGGCGCTCCATGACTTCATTGTGTAATGAATACATGAGCTACTCTGTTGACAGTTATATAGTAAAAATATAGTAGAACACAAAATACAAATACAAACATAAATGAATAAGAACAATTATAAAAAAGTATTACACAGACATTTCTAAACAAGATATTTGAAATATACTTTTGAAAGAAATTGTAAAAGTTTTTCTGGGTCCATTTTCTGAAACAAGTCCTTAAGAGTTTGTCCTGTTAATAACCTTTTGTCTCATGACATTAAATATTGGACAGACCAAAAGCACATGTTTCTGTGTTAAATGTTTTTTGTTTTTATCATATTTAGTCAACCTATCCTTTTTTTTGTTGTTGTTTAGTCAAGTTTTCGTTGTCTAATTTTAGTTCAAATTTGGTCAATGTGAACTTGTGGATAAATTTCTAATCACTAATTATTATTATATATAAATAATTATATAATTAATTGCTCAAAACTATAATCATGACTAAAGATAATGATTGTTGTCATCTGAGGAATTTCATCCGAATTATCGCACTTCCACCAATAACTACAAATAAAGAGAATGTCAGCTCATATACAAGGTTTATTTTACCTTATTTGCTTTACTAATTTAATTATTACAGAAAATATCACACTCTCCACATAATGAAAACTTGTAGTTTATCTCAAAAGTTAAAACAGTGAAATTCTTAATATTAATTCCAAATTACAGACGTGTTTTTCAATTGAAACAAAACACAAACATTTACTCAGCAACCAATCACAAACAATATAGTCGAGATCCATGTTTGGATTATTTACAGTTGGCCAGTCAGAAGGTTTATTAGGGATGTATCGATTAACCACGAGCCAGCTGAAAATCGATTCAAATATCTGACGATTCAAATCGGTTGAGATGCTAAACAATTGTGATTCAATTAGGGGAAGGAGTTTATATGAATGTATGTCTGAGGGGAACTTACTGTCTTTAGAAAGGTTCAAATGGTATTTTTTCTTTTCATCTCACCTCTGTATAATCCATATTAAAGTTCATAAATGCAGCACTGCTTTGTTTACGGCGGAAACCAAGGAAAGGCTTTAAGCGCCACCTGCTGGCAGAGAGTGAATCTGCGTCTCGTTCAGCTCGTCTGCTGTTTCTATTTCATGCAGATATTTTTTATAAACCATTCTGTTTTTGCTTCAAATTTCTAAATTCTACAATCTAATTTAGATTAAAAACTGCTCATGTTGCATATATGCAGCATCTTTGTTTGGATCACGATTAAAATGCAGTGGTTGCCTCTAATTTAAAATGGAAAGAGCACAGACAAAACCTTATTTTGTTTATATGAAGAGACTTATTTTATTTTTTACTTATTTGATTTGGGGCTTGTTTTAAAATTTTAATTTAGTTTTGTTATTTACATATTTAAATTTTGTTATTTAGCAGGCGCTCTCATCAAAAGCAACTTACAAATGAGGACAACAGAAGACAATAGAAGATACTCAACAGGTGAAACTTCAAAATTATCTAAGCTAACAGAGTGTGTTAAAAATGTAAAAGATTGGATGACCAATAATTTTCTCCTATTAAATTCAGATAAGACAGAGATATTACTTAATTGGACCAGAAAACATTACACAGAATCTCGTAGATTACAATTTGCAGTTAGACGGATGTACTGTTACTTCCTCTACTGTCAAAAATCTGGGTGTTATATTAGATAGCAACTTGTCTTTTGAAAATCATATTTCCCATGTTACAAAAACAGCATTCTTCCATCTTCGAAACACTGCCAAGCTACGAAACACGTTACCTGTTCCTGATGCAGAAAAGCTAGTTCATGCGTTCATGACCTCTAGACTGGACTATTGTAATGCACTGCTAGCTGGTTGTCCTGCATCCTCAATAAACAAGCTACAGGTAGTCCAAAATGCAGCGGCTAGAGTCCTTACCAGGTCAATAAAATATGATCATATTACCCCAGTTTTACAGTCTCTGCACTGGCTACCTATTAAGTTCCGTATCAGTTACAAAATATTATTACTTACTTATAAGGCCCTTAATGGCTTAGCTCCTGCGTATCTAACTAGTCTTCTACCAAGCTACAACCCATCACGCTCCCTAAGGTCACAAAACGCTAGACTTTTGATAATACCTAGGATAGCAAAGTCAACTAAAGGAGGTAGAGCTTTTTTTTCTGGAATAGCCTTCCTGATGATGTTCAGGGTTCAGACACAATCTCTCTGTTTAAATCTAGATTAAAAACACACCTCTTTGGCCAAGCATTCAAATAATGCATCTCATAATTTTGGACTGCAGTTATATCTGATCAAATGTGCATTATTATTCTTTAGCTTGGGTTAAACTAATTAATTGTACTTGGCTGGAACAGCAGCTACGCTAATTATGTCTCTATTTGTTTCTCTGTAACTAGGATCTACACAAGCTCCAGTCTGGATCCAGAACACCTGAGAAGAGATGATGCCAACCCCTCAGAGGACCTCAGATGATGCTAACCCAGAGACATCATACAGAACTACCACATTTTGCTATAAGTTTGATTGCATAATTGTTGTTAATAGTGTTAATCGTCTGTTTGTTTACGTCTTTTATTGATGCCGTATGCTCATAAACTGACAGTCACCACTGATAAGCTACTCCTAAATATTGTAGAAACTTAATTTTCTGTAAAGTTGCTTTGCAATGATTTGTATCGTAAAAAGCGCCATACAAATAGACTTGAATTGAATTGAAAAAAAAAATAGAAGTAATCAAAACCAACAAAAGAGCAATGATATGCAAGTGCTATATTAGTATATTATTATAGTGTTACATTTCAATTTCACAAAGAAATGTACAGCATTTTGTCCAAGCAATAATAAAAGGACACATTTAATATATTATTTGTCTTAAATCTCATTTTGTTAAAAAACAATTGTGAATCAAATCGTGAGTGAGTGAATCGTTACATCCCTAATAGCAGACACAGCAAACAGCGCAAACATCCGTGTGAAGGAACACATACTGGCTCTATTACAATTTCATCCGAGCAGCACTTATCTCAATGGAGAGCGCAAAACTCCAAATTACATTTAAACTCTTGACATCTACAAACCCATGGAGGTCAGTATTTTTCTCCTCTATTTTATAAACTACATTTTAGTCTCCTCTTTTTCATTAATGATATTGCATGTTGATATAGTCATAGTTAGAGTTTATTGATTGTCTCATTTTTGTCTAGTCTTAGTCATGCAAAAAGATACAAATATTGTTCATCACAGTTTTTGTTAAAGAAATGAACACTAGTGCGCTGTAACAGCAGCACTATTATAGAGTATATTCCTTAATTACCTGAGATTCACACATGGTTTCCGGCTTGTATCCTGGAACAGGTCTGGGGGGTTCCTTCACCCAGGCTTTACTGGGAATCTTTGCTTTTCCCATCAAGTTTAAAGGGATGCTGTTTTCTGGGATGACATTCAGCAAAAGGGTCGACACCACCTTGAAAAGGCAGCAAAGATTTGGCATTTATGCAAGTCCAAGTATCAACTTTTGTTTTATTTTTGGGCATCTGGAAGGTATCTGTAAGAATGCTATCAGGGAACTCATGCATAAACATATCTGATGACAATACAGATCACACACGCATTAAGATAACTAGATTACCTGCTTTCCAGTCCAGAGAGGCACGGGTTTAAAGAGCGCAGGAGGCAGGAGCTTTACTCTGCCGATCTTGTCCGTCAGGCCTCTGTAGACTAGCGCTGTATACTGATCCCGTGTGAAAAAACAGCCTCGGATGGTCATGCTGGCGCCAGACACCATGTGGTCCTGAATCAGGCCGGCCAATGGCTTCCCATCCTACAGAAGGTGCAGAGACCAGTGAAGAGTTTTCCAAAATGAAAGACAATTCATATTTCAGTCGTTTCTTTTTTCTAGATGAAGACTCACTTTAGGCACTAAGTACTGCTGGTCTGTGCTCACTAGCGTGTAGGCCTCAGCTCTGCCCAGCTCACTCTGAGGGAAGTGAGCGTTCATCTCGTCACCGTCAAAGTCAGCGTTGTAGGCCTTACAGTTGGCGTAATGTAGTCTGAGCACTTTCTCTCCGGGCAGGATGCGAGCACAGTGGGCCTGAATTGATGGTCTGTGAAGAGTGGGCTGACGGTTTAACAGCAGCACATCCCCGTTCTTGATGTGCCGATTTACCTAACAAAGAGAAGCAATTGTCAATGGATTGAATCAACAAATGATACAAAATGTTAATGTTGACTTTGCATTTCCGGTGCACTTGATTCAAAACTACTATATTAATATTTTCTGTGTATTTACAGTAGAATTTGAAGCAACTAGGGGCTGTGCAATATGTTGACTATGCATCTTAACTGTTGTTTCAACCACGTGAAAGCAGATATTATTATGTCACTCACTTCGCAAAAACCAAACACAAACGGATAGTGCAGGAGTTCAATGCGTGGTGTAGCCTAATAAAATACAGTAAGGATGACCCCTAAAGAAACCTATGTTTGTGAAGGTTTTTTTTCTTTTTCTACAAAATACATACCTTTTAATACAGGTAATCAATATCACACAAGCAGGTGTTCTGTTTTTCCGGAATAGCAGCATACTTGCAAATGTGATACTGATTTTACACAACAGTTCAGTAATAATAAACAAAAAGTTAATATTTAGGCTAAAATGAATCCGAATCAATCAAGTCAGTGTTGGAGGGGGTGTGGAGAGACAATGGCTACTCACTCACACATTTTTTGGCAATGCCCTTTGTTGGATAACTTTTGGAAATCCATTTTTACATATATTAATAAAGTAATAAAGTATTGAATGTTGATCTGATAAGAGACCCTCTGATAGCAATCCTGGGGATTAAACCAGTTGTGATACACAGTAGGAAAAAGATGTATTTATTACAGATATTACTGATAGCAGCAAAGAAAGCAATTACAATAAAGTGGCTTAAAAATGAGTCACCAAACCAAGCTGAATGGCTAACAATTTTGAGAAATATTTACACTATGGAAAAAATTACATATTCGTTGAGCTTACAGAGGGAACTTTTTATTGAAAGATGGGCACATTAATGACGTTGATGGAGGACCATTAGAACTAACTGGTTATATTTGCCAGGGGAACTTGAATACAACCCATGTTTTGTTTTAAGTTGATGTTTGTTTTGTTCAAATTGTTTGCTTTAAATGTTGTTAATGATTTTCTTATTTCTTCTTTTCCTTGTATTTTTGGACATATTTTTCTGTGGAATTGATCATACATGTAAGGATGCGTGAATGTTATGATCCCCTGTAAAGGATATTGTTTCTGTGTGCAAGTAATTATTGTAAAAGGAGATCTGAAGAACATTCAAAATAAAAAATAAGTAACAAAATAAAAAAAAAAAGTTAACATTTAGAAAAAATGTTGTCCATATTGTCTGTTTTTGCTCTATTTCACCAACACAAACAGTTCCAAACCACAGCAGAACTGTTATGCAACACACAATTTCATCATTTTTAAACAAATCAATCATTCAGCAATCATTGCTTAATTCCTGAATTAATCAGTCTGAACAAATTGGGTGAATAATTGACTCAATGACTCACCCCCACTAACTGATAGTTTTAGTTTCATATTTAAAGTATGATTTAATTCAAAATCATTTCATATTTTAATATTCAAAATATAAATTTTAAATCAAATCTCCTAATACATTTACACTTTGTCTGATTATTCTAATTGAATTTTGATTAAATGTAAGAAAGTGACAAACATTGATGCATACATCTAACATGCTTAGAAAAAAAATCTTATAAAAGCAAAATGCCCCAGGAAAACAATTTAAGGTGGGAAATTTCACCCCTTACTGAAAAAAAAAAAATCACTGCTATGAACTAACTGCTGCACTGAATATGAAAAATATTAAAAACTTTGTGAGTCGGCTATCCAACATCGAGATATTGCACACCCCTAGAAGCAACATTCAATTATTATTACAGGATAAAACTGATTTTATACTGTACGTAGACCAGCTATCTTACAGTATGGCTCATTAAGCCAAATGTTATACAAAATCTACCCAAATAGCAGTGCATCTTTGTCAAGATAACAAACTCACAATCTTCATGGGTATCCTGTGCTGGCCGGTGCTGGGGGTCAGGAGCTGTTTGGCCACGGCTTCTCTCTGGGTCAGGTTGCTGCTGCTGAGGATGGTTCGGGACCCGTCTTCATTAATGACCATGGAGGCTCCAGGGTGGACGCTGGGTCCATTCAGCACCGCCTGCCGGAGTTCCTTCACGTTCCAGGGTGTCACCGGCTGTGGGTACGTCAACTTGGTAGCAAAAACCTAGAGGGACCATATCAAACGACTTTCAAAAACCCCAAATCAATATTAAACACTTTTGTACAATGGCTGCTAAACTCGATATCTCACTGCAAACAATGACAACAGATGAACGCTACTTTCATGCCTCTCGTATAGATCTGAAATCGCTTTCTTTCCATTTCAAAGCAAGTACAGAGAGTTACTACAGCTACTGGACTTCAGTATGAATTGTATGGTGAATATGACATTTAATAAGAAGATGTTCAATAAGCAGAATAACGAAAAGCCAGCTCAAACACTATCAAAAGCTAAAATCCATTCTCACCATTGGTATTCCAATCTCATTGGTTCCGATGTACATATCAGGACAAATGACAGAGCGTGCAGCGTAATCCACACGCTTCCCCATCATGTGTTTCCTGAACAAACCCTCTTTCTTCTCCAAGAGCTGAGAGACACATTCAAAAGAGACGAACACTTCAAAACATTATTTCCCACCTATTTTAGTTCATATTGGCTTGTGATCTTGAGATCTGTCACACGCTGACCTGACGGATGCCTGGGAACTTCTCAGTCATCAGTTTGTCCATGTCGCTGTCAAACACGATGTTGACGTGACTCTGCAGGCGGATCCACATGTTATACAGCTTGTCTGTGAGAGTCAGCCCTTGGATTCCCGTTAAGAAGGTCTGATCTATCTGACTGATCTCTGTAGATTCGCTGGACTGAAGAAATGACAGATCATGAACACATATGGCACTTCTCATAAAAGAGGTGCAAATAAATGGATGGAAATCGCAACTGATTTACGATCATTAAATAATATACACATACAACTGCTGAAATGAAATCAACAAAACACAATATTTCCTCAAAATGTACTGAAAATAATTTTTTTATGTAAAATGATTTATAATGTACTTCCTCAAAATTCATATGATTTTATGGATTTCCCTTGTTAAACACAGAAACATTCGATAAAATGTATACTTTAGGGAGAAACATTTTTCGGACCCTGTGGGGTCAACTTGGGAAGTTGAAATAAAAGGTCAAATTTTCTTAGTTTTTATAAATTGGTTTGTGTTGACTGTATTTGTCATTCAACATTGGTACCAAAATTATGAAAATTATTTCTTACATTCATTTATGAAAAATTTTTCCATATAATTTTTCTACAAACCAAAACAGTCCAAACTACTCAGTAACAGCTCAATTTGGGGTAAATTTGCAATCTTGTTACCCATTCTTTTATATATATATATATATATATATATATATATATATATATATATATATATATATATATATATATATTAATAGGGTGCAACCATAATAAAAAAATAAGACAAAAAAAAACAGTGCAAAAATATTATAAAAAAAATAATATTTAAAAAAGCTCTATAATAATATTTATAAAGCCTTATATGCTTCATGTTAACCACATACACAAAGAAAGATTCATGCAACAAATTAAATAACTCTGATTCACAGTGATAATAATACATTTAGCATTTTATTGTTTTTAGTTTATTGTTAACATAAATTCTTCCCACCTGCTCTATCTCTGTCTGTGTATCTTTAATAGCGTTGGTCTTCTCAGCAGCGATTAGAGCGAGCAGTTTCTGAATGAGGAAATTATCCTTTAACACGGCCTGGAGGTTCACAGTCTGTCCGTTGGTGAACATCTGGTCTCCCAAACGATTAACAGGCCTGTACCTATAAAACACACACACACAAATCATTCAGACAGAGTGATGTCTAACAGGTTGTTGTGTACAGGACATTGTACATACAGTGATAAACGTACCTGCATGGAGGAACCACAAGCAACTCCAAAAAGAAAACTTCAGGGCTGAAGCCTTTCTCCGAGTTGTTCATGTCAAACCCTGAGAACAGATGCTTCAGGAAGAAACCTAGAGATGTCAAAATGATACATTCAAAAAACCTGTTGTTTGCATTATGAAACCTAGAAAGAAAATGGGAATTAAACTCAACCAATGTTACCTTCTTTCTCCCAGAGTTTGATGACGTGTTCTCGCGCCAAACTCGGAGTCAAGAATCCACGTTTGGTTATCAGTGAGTCATCTGGAAGCAAACACAAATACTGTATTTAAACTGCTAAAATACAGGATTATATTTAGCAGTTTCTTTTAAAATATTTAAAACGTTTTCACTGATTGTATTTATTTAGAAAATGTTATTTTCAAAATAATGGCAAAATACGCTATCAATTATAATAGAGTTTGTTATACTATAAACTTACTGATGAAATCCGTTAGTATTAGTCATTACTCCATTCAAGTCTTCATCCATAAAAAACACAACTATATAACTTTTTTTTTTTTTACATTATTTTCTGCATTATATTCAGTTTATCGCATGCACTGATGTTCTCGAAGTGATAACATGCCCTTATGTGGTAAGAAGAAACCCAAAACACCTTCGACCTCCGACACGTTGACACAGCAATGGTGGTTTGATTTTGAATGATCACCAAACAGCAAAGTACGGTCTTATTTAAATGATCACTTTATCTATTGCTTGTTTGAGTGATGTGCTCATTCATTCGGTGAAGTTCAAAAGAAAAAACTGTTTTGCATAATGAAAATACTCACATTGAATTCATTCAGTCATGTCACACAATCACTAAACTTTTGGCTACACTGTGGGCCTGCTCCAAATGCTATTAAAACACTTTGCTTGGATGATATAAGTACTTTTAGAAATTCTTAATTTTATATTTTAGAAAGCCTAATGTTTTGATGGCACTTTACAAAAAATCCAAAAAGAATAATAGGGCTGAACGATATGGACAAAATTTCATATCTCGATTTTAAATGCCAGATATCTCGATATCGATACAATACGGCCGCCCCCCTCCCCACTCCCCCTTTCCCCACCCCTCTCGGGGTCAGGCAGCTGGGGGGGGGGGGTTTGTTTGTTGTTTTTGTTTTTCGTTGTTTTTATATATATATATATACAGAATCTGAATTAAAATGTGTTTGATTTAAGCCTACATTTCAAAATTTTGTGTCAGAAAATGTATTGTTTTTTAAGCCTTTCGCACGTACGATCACACAGGTGTAATCAGTCTAGGCTGGTCCCTGGAGCGTACGATCAAGTGCATCACATGATCAACTGCTAAATTCAAATGTTGCATTTAGCCAGGGACAGGCGCGCTCAGAACTGTCATATATCACAACTTTTCAGTGTTTTCAAAACCACATACTGTTTATTTTAGGTTTCAAACATATAAATTCACATAAGTACTAAAAAAAAAACAATACATTTAGAGTTTGTAAAATACACACTGATGTCTATGGAAGAGGGTAATAATAATCCTTTCCATTATAATTCGACACGTTTTATTCATATCAGATACACATTGTGTAAGTAACTTCAACTTCAATGTTTACTCTATTCTATTCCCAGTTCACCAGCCACTTACTTTTAAGTATTTCGGGAGAAGTGGATGAATTCACGTGTTGTAAACAAAGAGGTTGTAAATCCAACAGATCCGATTCTCTGAACTGCGTCTGCGGCACAAACTAACACGGCGGCGCCCACTCGCGCATACAGCTCAACTAACGCGATCATTATAAAGGTGTTTAAACAACAATATACTTCCACTTGCATGTATTTGACAATCGGAATATCAGATATTTCATGCCATAGCTAACACATTTGTGAATATTCTAAATAATAAAGGAAAAATGACATAAAAGCAAATCAACATTCATTCAGCGCTGTTGCTGCTGCGGTGTGTCACGTGACAAGCAATGACGCGTTCACCAATGGAAACGCCCCCCCCCCCCCCCCTCTCACAATATAGTTCCCACGTCCCTGGTAGTGTGTGCGCGCTGGCTTTAGCGGTGCATTCAAGGGCACTCGTAAAACTGATGTTTGTTGTGACTGCCAGAGTGTATGCAGGGCGAGCGTGGAGAGGGGAAATCTATATCGTCTATATCGTTGCTTTTTTCGATAGTAATATCTTGAAAGTTCATATCTAGATATAGATATGATAACGATATATCGTTCAGCCCTACTGCATAGGAAGCCTAATGTTTTGATGGCTGGTTACAAAAGAGTGCAAAAGAGTGAAATGTAAACTCACCGTCCTTTTCTGTGCTTGCTGTGGATGATCCATGTGTGACGATGAGTTTGCTGTTGTGTTCTCTGCGCACAGTCACTCTGCTGGCTCTGAAACACACACAGACACATTCTCATGGCAGAACGCACACATGATTCACTTAACAATGAGAGAAGGCGGAAGAAGTTGAGCTCACCTGCAGTTCGGACATTTCCTTGGGCCCATGTGTATTCTCCAGAAACTGTTAATGAGACTGGACTTTTTCTCGCAGATATGCTTAATCTGAAATCAAAGCAAATTTATAAATGCAGTTAGAAAGTACACAGAGACAATAACACGAATAAAGTAAAAGATATGTAGAAGACAAAACAGATGAGGTGGATGAGTTTCAGACTCACCGGGGCAGTGTGCTGCTGGTCTTCCCTGGCTTTAAGAATGGGTGTGATGAACGCCTCCAGAGCTTCTTGGATTTCTATTCCAGATGGTTGAGCATTGACCTCCACCAATTGGAGAGGATGACAAAAACCGCAATATATAAGCACTTCAGTCCAGTGAATGATGCTTCTCTCTACAAGACAAATCGCTATGACCTTCACGAGAATAGCTCTTCAATATTTTCTGACCTGATTGAGAACGTTCTCAAGCTCATACACCTCCGTCATCGCACCCACGTCCAGGAGCTTCAGCTGGCCCAGCAGTAAATGAACAGCCGTTCTGGGACACTTCAACATATGGCATCCCAGGCATGAACCACGGATGAGCAAATATAATTTCTGTAAAGACATTGACGTTAGGGCTTACACTAGGTATAGTTCTTATATATACACATGCATGCATATATATATATATATATATATATATATATATATATATATATATATATATATATATATATATATATATATATATATATTAGTCCTACGAGGTAACAAAAGTATAGAAAAGAATAGAATGACAGACTATTAACCCCATATGAACAAACACACACATAATTGTATAAAACTGTAAAGGAGGACATGCAACTGCACAATGACACTTACATCAAAAAACATCGGGTTGTAGACGGGAAGGGGCAGATCTACGTGACCAAAGTGGCCAGGACAGCTGGTGAAGTCTTGCATGCAGGTGGAGCAGATCTCCTTGTTATCAGCTGGACCCAGCGCCAGGTCATACAGCCCGTTAGCGGCGGCATTGCCCACATTATCCAGCAGCTGGGAATTAGTGATACTTTTCACACTCAGCTTCCTGTGACACAGATAACACAGGGAAGGTTTATGTATAGAAATAAATATTATTGTTTTACTGCTTACGTTTCACTCAAACGTAACGAAATAGACATGGCATGTCTTAACTGTATGTTTTTGACAGGCATTAACGATACGTGTCTTCACAGTAATACGCACCTGAGCTCCGGCTAGTTTTTAGCTGTGTTGGGCATGAGTTGTTGCAAGTGTATTATTACCTTATTTCATCGGCGGAGAACAAGCCAAACGACATGCCCTCTAATCGCCTCCATGGTGTTTCTTTTGAAAACAGCATTTTCCTAAAAGTAAATACATAAATCAGAAGAGAAATCTCTCTGTATTCTCCGTGTGCGTCATGTGGAGCTGTAGCACGTGGGAACGTTTTCTGAGCGAGCGGACGAGACCAAATAACACAACAGGTACATATGACTGGAACATGTACAGAAGCGAGAGAAGTAGAGACGTTGGCATTTAAAACAATAGCAGATAATAATTATAAGCTAGTGAAATATAAAACCTGAAAATGAATATTCTATGGGGCCGTATGAAGAATAGTTCATTTATATTGTTTGTTGAGATGGTATGTCCCGACCGTAGAAAACGAGTGAATGGTAGAATGGAAATGAATTCGAAACTGAGTAAAATAATAGTTATTCTTTTTTTAACTCTTCAATTTTGTATTTGCATTCAATTAGTTATTAAACTTTCTGCGTCATTATCTAGACGTAAATTATCGTCTTGACCGTTGAAATAAAAATGATGACAACACGTAACAACAAGTGGTACAAGTTGTAGCTGTCAGAAAGTTCCCAGTTAAGAAGTTTCTAATTACGAGTTCTAAGAGGACGTGAACGCTATTTAGAAGTTGGTTTCTCGTAATCACTATATGACGTGAACGCACGTTATGGCGCGTGTTTGGTCACATGATACATGTGACTGTTCTCAGCGCTTCACAGGATGGACCAATCACAGCTGACTGCGGGGGTGCCGCGGTGATATCTACTTTCTGAGCCGCCAAGCGCCACCTGCAGGAGTGTATCTATTGTTTGATGGGAGCGTTAGAACGCTCGTGAAGTGACGTGCCACCGAACGCACTTCGGTGTCATGGCGTCCTCCTGTTCGCAAGCTCTCAGGCATCATGTATGTAAGAGCAGCAGAATACTGCGCGTTCACCTGCAGAAGGCATGGCCTAATAGGTAAGATAATAGCACTAAAACAGGCTTATTCGGCCCTTTTATTAAATTACATTTTCTGTCATTTTCATGTATGTAAAGAAACCACTGGTTGTCTCTAGGTCATTTCAAGGGGCTGGATGTGTTCGCCCAAGTTTTATCAGGCGCATGAAAACACTCATTATGTGGTTTGTTTACAGGAGTTTTGTTCTGAATTCTGCTGCAGATCAACAGCCTGCAGTTTCTTCACCAGGTCTGACAGTTATGTCTTTTTATTAGGAACATTCACATGCTTTGTTAAATTAGCATGCTTTCTAATCAGAAATAAATATTAGAAATATATTTTAATGTTGTTTCTTTCTTCTTTCTTTTTTAGAAGAAATAGTGATTCCAAAGAAGAAAACATGGTCCGTACTGGTCAGATCTGAACACATTGTTTGTTACAACTCATAAATTCACATGATCAGTGAATATATAGATTTCTAAAATTAATCTATTAATTATTTAATCATTTATGCATTAACAATTAATTAATGTTTACTGTTATCAGGAGTAAAGAGGCTGTCTTACAGGCACTGGCATCCACTGTGAACAGGGTATGTTCATCAGACAACTCTAACACGCGTGTTATCTAATACCATGTAATCATAGTAACTGTGTGTGTGTGTGTGTGTGTGTGTGTGTGTGTGTGTGTGTTCTAGGATCCTACAGCCTCAGATTACAGATTCCAGGATGATCCATATCTCACTCCAAAAACATCATCAGAGTTTGTGAGTTTTGGCTATCGAACCATTTCAGGTTTTCAGGTTAAACTATTAGAGAGAGGTTCACGATCGGCATTTGTTATGGTAGTACTACCATTTTTAAGACCAGTAAAGACATAAAATCTACATTTATCTAAATTTACATTAATAAAATGAACATTTATTTAAACATTGAAATAATGAATGTATATATTGCAAGTTTTCCTAATTTGAGCATAGATGCACATTACATGAAAACACTTCTGACACTAGCTTCTTCTTCTTCTGGCACAGAAATTATTTTCCTTGTCCCAGGAATCGGGCAGAAATGCTGCCAAGTATTTCATCAGTACATACCCGAAATACTTCCAGAAAGACTACGCTCAGCCTCATATTCCTGTGAGTGTCCAGTATTTGTGTCTCATGGTTTGATTTGCTTATGAGGGCTCGTGCTTATGAATGTTACTTCTGTTGGAATGTCTAATGCCGGAAACTCTTGAGGCTCAGATAGAGGAGGTGTCTGAAGCTGCTCTCATAGAGAGAATTCAGATGAGGAAAGTCAAAGCTGCTGTGGATCTGTACGACCAACTGCAGCAGGCCGGTAAGAATGAGCAAGACGAGCCGTTGCATGTAATATCACTGTATAACTGACTGTATAACTGAATGACAAATGAGTGGATTCTGTGCAGGTACACCAGTGTCATTGGATGTGACCAATCAGTTGTTAGATCTGATTTGTTTCTATGGAGATTGTGATCCCGCACAAGAGAATGTTCCAGAACAGAGGAATGAGGAGACGGTAGGGCTGGTCACATCATAAAACAATGTTCAGAATGCTCTGTTGTTTTAGTGCAGTGGTTCTCAACCACGTTCTTGGTGCTGATTTATTTTATTATACACTTTATGACCAATAAGTCACCTGAGATGTGTTATGGTGAAATTTTTTGTTTGATTGTTTTTAAACTCCATCTTATGCTCTTATCCGTCGAAAAATCCCAGGAGGATGTCCAGGATGAACCGCAGACTAAAAAACGCTAAGAACTTATAAATCAAATAATAAGCTGAAAGCAACAGACATTTAAGTTTAAGAACCAAAAGAATCTAAATTTCTTATTTTTTTTGGAAGTGAGTGCTTACAGAAGGTGGAAAACAGACATTTTTGGTTTACAATCAAAGTTTCTTTTTTTTTTGCAGTTACGTGATCCTTCAGAAATCTTCTGAAGGATCATGTGTTGAAACTGAAGACTTGAGTATTGACTTTGCTGAAAGTAAAGAGGTCAGTTACTTTGCTTCTCAGAATCTTGAATAAAAAATGCATTATTAAAGCAAAAACTATCCAACATTGATAATAATAAAAACAATATAATTGTGCACATCAAAATGATTTCTGAATATGTGATGAATATGAGTATGCAAATTCCTTTGCTTCTCAGGAAATAAATTGCAGTAACAGATAAAAAAATCTTATTTATTCCAAATAAACTGACTGTTAGTGTATCTGCATAACACCTTGGTGAGATTAGAGACTTCATTCAAACACAGATAAAAAAATCTTATTTATTCCAAATAAACTGACTGTTAGTGTATCTGCATAACATAATACAGTCAAGAAAATACACTGTCACATAATAAGAGGTCGCCTTGTCTTGTTTTCTCCTTTAGAGAGAATAATAATGCAGAGAGGATCTTTGCGCTGCTGTCAGAGCCAAACACACATTCATACAGCGCTCTGATACGAGGCATGGTGAAGGTAACAGATGCACCAACTTCTACATTTAATTTCTAGTTTGACAGCAGAAGATGACTGCATGTGTGCTTGATTTCACAGTATGGTGCTTATTCTAAAGCGTTCAGCACCTACACTGACCTGCTCAACAACCAGCTGAAAGGTAAGTATGTGCTTTTCAGTTTTTAAATCAGTTCAAATGAAGCATTTCCAAAGCTGAATTGCCTTGTTTTGTTCCTCTAGCCGACGTGAGCACCTTCAATGCCCTGATCACCGCCGCCCCGGAAGTAAAAGAGAAATACAATGAGAAGTGGGAGCTGATAGTGGTATGTGATTATAGATTTTGTTGTGAAGCCGCTGTCTGAAGTAGATTCTGCAACAGTTTGTGTGTTTCGTAGGATCTTTTGAAGCAGATGGCAGAGCAGAAGGTCAAGCCGAACCTCTTGACGCTGAACGCTGTCCTGAAGGCTTTGAGACGCTGTGGCACTGTGGGAAAATCGCAGGCCTTTCCTGTGATCAGTGAGATGAGGGCTCTCTCCATCGGTCCGTTAAGTTTCTACAACAAGTGGTTTGTGATATTCTGATGCCTGTTTTGGTGTGTAATTGATTCTTTTTCTTTGATTTCAGATCCTAGTCTGGCCTCTTACAATCACTTGCTCAGCATATTTTATAAACCAGGTCATAAAGGCTCATTTTATACATTAAAATGGCAGTTGTTTCAATTCTAAATTAAATTACCATGTTAAATGTGCACAGAAACAATCGTGTATTTCCGATCATGCTTTGCTCTGCAGGTGCCCCATTTCAAGGCCAAACAGACATTCTGCAGGAAGTGATGAACGAGGTGTCAGGGAAGAGCTTCACTCCACAGGACCCTGATGATGGTATCTGCTTATTATTACAGCGGGGTTTACTGACTAAGTTTCATTTTTGATTTGTCTGCCAAAAACATTTTACCATAGAGATGTGTGTTAACGTCACTGAAATTTGGCATATTTCTGACTTGAGGCAGTATTTCTTGTCACTTGCACATGCTCAAGTGGACAAGACCGCAGTTGTTGCAATTGGGACAGGCCCTAACTATTACACTTCACCTTTTTGTAAAAGTATCTACAGAGTTGAATCGTTGAATCACACCTTCATCGCTTTTGTTTTTCAGCACAGTTCTTCATTACTGCTGTGAGAATAGTAAGTGCACTTAAACTTTCAACAGCACTGCTTCATGGTAACTGTCACTTTAGGATAGCATGTGACCCTGTTTGGCATCTCTCTCTACAGTGTCTTGACACTAAGGACATTGAGCAGGCGTACAGGGTCCACGAGCTGCTGGGGGTTGGAGAGAACTGGAGACTTCTGGGAAATGATTTCCAACAGAACATTTACCAGTAAGTATAATCCTGCAGAATAACGTGAACTTATTTTGATTTCTTCAGAAATCTCTTTAATGTCAGGTTGCTTGTGTCTCTGTTTCAGTGCGCGGTTCTTCAGTCTGCTCTGTATGATGGAGAACATTGATGTGGTGCTGAAGTGGTACAGAGATCTGGTTCCTTCAGTGAGTGAAACATACTCCTGTGTTTCTTCATCTGAACGGAATTAAGTGCATGAATGATGGTTAATGTGATCTTGTTTGAAGGTGTACTACCCCAGTTCTAACGTCATGAGAGATCTGCTCCAAGTGCTTGATACGGACAACAGATTAGACCTCATCCCGCAAATATGGAAAGGTGATTGATTTGATTGATTGATTTAGTTCAAAATAAGAGTGTCTATGAAATATTTCACCCAAAAATTTAAATTCTGTCTGAAATGTGTTTCTGTGTGTTCTGGGATATATGGTTTATGAGAACACAAATGTATATAACATGGGAATTACAACGTAAACATGGTGTCTTTATAAACCAAATGGCTTAAAACACACTAAAGGGCGTTATATTTTTTTCTGAAAATGTAAAAATGCAGAAAGTTTTGTGTATGAGATTTAGTACTATCAATACTTGCTCTAATAACTTCCTTTTCCACAGATCTCAAACAGTTGGGGCATGGCAACAGGCAGACGCTGGTGGAAGAGCTGCTGACACTTATGGCAAGAGAGAAACAAAATCAGGAGGTATCTACATCTATACTGATTAATACTCATGTCTTCTACAAATCTTCTTTTCAGTTGCCTTGCCAGTGGATTATAAAGCTAATTTCTATGTCAGTCTGTCATAATGGTGCTGGTTTGTAATGCACATGTATATATTTTCTGGACAGGTGCAGGAGACGTTTGCGGAGTGTGCACTGGACATCAAGAAAATGTATGACACAGGTGACCGGGGCAAGGTTATGATGAGCTGGACGGCCGGTTCTCTCAGCGACCTGGTCTCTGTTTTACTCGCAGCTCAGAGGAGACAGGACGCCTGGTAACATCCTTAATGGACATCTGTAATGTGATCCAGATCAAACTGAGTTCAAGCACATCACAGATATTCTTTCTCTTCCTTTAATTCAGGGAAATACTGAAACTCTTCAAAACACACAACAGAGTTCCAAGGTACGATCAGGGGTCTTAAATTTTGACTTTAGTGTTTAACAGTTGAGCATAGCTAGAAAAAATTCAATATTTTAGGATTTAAAGGTAATGTTGAAACACCCAGATCCACTTTTTTTGTAACAAAGAATCTAAATGAATTTTATATTATATTTGATGTCTTAATAGTCTGGATGTTCACACTGATGTGTTGTTCTGTAGTGAGGAGCTGCTGGATAAGTTCTTGACGTGTATAAAGGAGAGTGGCGATGTGAATCAGGCGCTGGAGCTGGTGCAGATCTCAGCTGGCTTCTGTTTGCCCGGGACCCCAAAACTCATCCAGCGGGTCCAGCAGGAGTTTCTGCTCTCAGAGCAGCAGAAGTGAGTTCTGCTTTTGTTGCAGCCCTAGAGATTTTAGTTTTAGAAACAAATTATAATCTGGTTTTTGTCATGTTGCAGGAGCATGTTGTCTGATCTGGAGATTCAGACATTTAACAGCGATTAAGTCTCGAGGCTGAGAGACGTTCTGCAGCGTGGATGGATCATAGCAGCTAAATATCTGGAGAAATGTCAATGTGGTCATTAATAATTGTGCACTTAAACATGTATGTTACATGCACAGATTTCAGTCTTCATTCCGAAAAAAAAAAATGTTTCTTCCCATTTCCATTTCTGGACTGGTACTTCAGGACAGTTTCACCAAATAAATAAAAAACCCCCAAATGCACTTTCACATAATCACACATCAAAAAATAAAAATTAGAACTGAAAAAAGATCAAAAACATTAAATTACAAATATATTAAAAAACTCCAATAAAAAACATAAAACAATAATGCAATTAGGAGTCAAAAAAATAAATAACAAAAATAAATTTCAAAATATAAAGAAAAAATTGAAATCAAAAACAAAAATGAATGTGTCATATTAGAGAGCAGCTTGTCTTTTCAAACTCATATTTCACATAACAAAAATAGCCTCCTTTTTACCTTTTCTGTTTCTGATACAGAAAAGCCAGTTCATGCTTTATGACCTCCACACTGCATTACTTGAACACATCACGTCACCTCAATAAACCCCAACTTTATTATTTCTATGCTGGCTACATATTAAGTAGCAATACTTAAAGTAGGTAATCTCATTCTTTTGTGTGTGTTGATTTGTTAATGAGGGATTTGTGGATACAGTAAAACTCAGTTGTTGTTTTTTAAGTAAAATTAGACCCTTGTGTCTAATTTTATTGCCACAAAAGGGCTCACGTGGAATGCTTTCATTAGTGTTATTTTAAAATGTAATATTTATTGTAAGTAATTGGGTCATTTAACATTTACATGAATCTGATACACATTTCTGACATTAAAATGAATTGAATATATACTTAATCATTATATTTCAATCTTGAGACATTCTATGCTTTTGTTGTTGCAATCTATTGTTGCAGCAGTTGAACTATTTGAATTTACTTGGATTTGGTGTATTTGTGAAATGAGTGCATTACAGGTTTGCTGTCAGACCCAATATAGCATGTGCGGCTCCATATTTCAATAACAGCATCTTTGTAAAGTCTTCATTACATTGCGACTAATTCACAACACAATCTGCACTAAAATGTGCTGCTCAAACTCTTAAGAATCTGTGTCCTAAAATTTTTTTTAAATGAACACCTACTAAACCAGATCTTACCCTTTTTAAAACAACGCAGACGTGCAAATAACTGAATTGCCATTATTGTCAACAACCATGATTTATTGAGTATCTCCAGTACTGAATGAGAGGACTGATTATTCTCAACAGTTTGGGATAATAAACAACCAGTAAATATAACTGAAGCATTACATGTGAACTCTGAAACAGTGAACAGGTTTAGCATCACACTGCCGACCGCGAGGCCCTTCAACCTGATGAATGCACATTTAATCCTAACCAGTGAGATGTGCACCATATACACCGAGGAGTGCCACTGCCGAGTGTTTACTGCATACGAACTGGATGGTAGGCCACTTAAGAATTGTTTTAAGGGGAAAGACTTCCTGGAAAAGTGCTTTGGACAATTAAGAAATTTTTTTTGGCTAGCATACAACCTATTTATAAATTAAAGCAGAAGGTTCTGTTAATACCGGGCAAGCAACACTCCTCGTAATTTACATAATCTTGACAGAGTGGGTGTGGCTAAGGGGCCTGTGTGGTGCCCAACCCTACGGCATTAGCATATGCCGATAGCAGGCTAATCACCTGCTTTGTTTCTAAGGTGAGTCGGGCTTCTTTAATCCAGTCCTGTGCCACACGCTGTGACTCGCCACGAAGTTGGTTGACAAACTTAGCGGCTAGTTCCAGGTCGCCGCGCTCAATGCTGTAAGTGGCGTAGGCGAGCAGCTTGAACGTGTCGAGATCTTCAGGTGCTAGTTTAGCAGGAGGCGGTACTTGCTCACTTTCAAACAAAAGGATGGACTGCAGGTAGGACAGGAAGTACTGGTACAGGCTGTTGCGCGTCTCGTCAATAAGTGCCACGCGTCGTGCGAGCCGACGGATGTCGTAGAAACGTGCACGAAGGGACGCTTCGCTGTAGATTCCTCGGCTGAGAGACTCTTCGGGAATGGCGGTGGCCAACGCCTGAGCGAACTCGTTTTCTGCACAGCTCTCTTTAATGACACCCACAGCGCCCTCTAGAGGCTCAGTGGGGGAATCGGCACCTGCGGACTTGAGCGTGTAGTTCAGAGCCTCTACAGAAAGCCACAACTGGTGAGCCTTACGGGCCTCCTCCTCAGCAATCACGTGACCTTGGAGACAAGGCAAACATTTCATATTGAACAATCAAAGGTCAAATGGAAGATTCGAGCATGCCTCTGTTGAATGTGGTATCACTACTGGCAGAGTTTAAGTAGACTGAGACTTACTGTCTATGGCCTCTTCGATGCCCTTGAGACGGGCGTAAGCTGCGTTCATGTCCAAAGTGAAGGTGTCCAGCTGTTCTTGAGTTAGTCTGCGGTAATGAGTTTCTTGCTCCATCACCCTACTGTTTAGAATCTACAGAATTTCATCCATTTAGAAAGATTTTATCATTTCTTTTCGATCTTGACTACTTTAGTCGAAACAGACGGCACTAGTTAGGCAAGAAAGAGTGATAACACCAAAATTAATTATTTACACAGACACCAAAACCAAAATGAAAGTTAATTTAGCCAAAACTGAAAATGAAGTTCAATAATGAATTATCAAATGTAATAATCATACACTTAAAGTTCTTCATAAACATTTATCTTGCACCTAAGGCAGTTTTTATTATCAGCTTTTAATAATTGTTTGTTGTTGTAATCCAATTTGTTGTTGAAAAATAAATATTTAAATGGTGGCTGTAATACACTTGTTTCAATGACAGATTTATTCAATACATAAATTATTAATTAATTAAAAAGACAACAGGTTAAGTGAAAATAATATAAATAAAAGTAAATAATATGTAAAATAGTGCATATATTTAGCAAAATGTTAAGAAGCACTAAATGAAGTTTCGGTCAGTCAATAATTTCGGTCCTCCAAAACAGTTTTAGCTAAAACAGAAAAGATATTTCTGTTTCTAAAGATTTCAGTGCATTTTTTTAAAGATGCCACATGTTGTTTCTGTACCACAACCAGCACCAAACGAAACAAGTACTGTATACACAACATAAATATAAGGACTGTTTCAAATAAAGGCTCCCAACACCACCCTGACTGCCACTGATCAGTCAAACAGGTAAACCCCTCCCATTTTTGGAGTGAACGTGTCCTCTACTTGTTAAATTCTATCATAAATGCTATGTAGTGGTTAGTCGATGTAAACAGACAGTGTTGGTACCTCCTGGGCCTCCTCACGCAGCTCCTGTTCCTGGACCTTCAGCACGTCTCTCAGGTGATCTGTGTGTGCAGCAGCCTGACGACGCAGCTGTGTCCTCATCTCAGCCTCCATCACAAACAGCACATCCTTAATCAAACACACACACACACACACACACACAGATTATCAAAGACTAGCCCTGCCAACGTTTTCACTGATCCCAAAATAAATCCTAAAATTTTTAGGAAATGTATCCTTATATTTATTTATTTTTAGGATTACATTTATAAATATGTTGTCTTTAGAAAGCTAACAAAGTGATATTCTATTTAACTTATTATACAGAAAAAAAAAAATTATAGTAACTCCAAGAGCTTTAAATCTACAGTCACCGAACTCACACCAGACATTAAGACTGTTTTGTCTTTGGCTGCTAAATCTTTTCTAATTGATTAGAATTATGTTTTTTCTAACCCAGATGATCAAAACTTTGGGGGAAAAAAATCCCATATAATTACATTGAGAGAATTGTCAAATGACCCAAGAAAGACATGTAATCTATCTTTTACTCAAACAACTGCCAAGAAACCATCCTGAGGACCCTAGTAACACCATAGCAACTGGATTGCAACCTAACAACTGCTCCACTGTTTGGTTGATGGACTGTGTGATCTTAAAACCTTCAGGCTTTTAAACTTTATTTTAATTTTGAATTAATTAAAGTAGTACTAATCAAACTTTTAGGCTAGTCTTTCTCAGGCCAACATCAAAGTTTTTTTTTTTATCTACTGGTAAATTAAAATGTATAATTTATATTTATTTACATTTATAATTTTAAATGTCTAATTTTAAAATGATAATTTTATAAATGTCTTAATATACTTTTTTTTTTTTTACATACTCTTTCAAATATAATTTTAAGTGTTCTTCACCAATAAAATCTGCAATAATAGATGGAAATGATATGGTTATATAATTATACCTCCAAGGCGTAATTCATAATCACTATAAAATGATGGCATACAAAGACTAGAACTAAGTCATTCGTAAAATTGCATGAAAGTACAAATGCATGGTCTAAAAAAAAATTAAGCTTCAATAGGTCAAGTGAGTGAATCACACACCTTCTTCTCCTGCTCGAGTCTCATGTCCTCTCGGCTGTGCGCCAAGGCAGAAACCACGGCTCTCTCCAGCGCTTTCTGATCCTCCAGCTTCTGCTGCTCCAGAGCCACCTCAATGTGGAGCTGCTCCCTCACCCGCTGCTCCGCCAGCTCACGGTTCAGCTGGTCGATGCGCCGGTGGGCGTGAGCGATCAGAGAGTTCAGATCATCTGCGCTCAGCTTTCCCGCTGAGAAAGAGCACAGAGCAGCATTACAGAAAGAATGACAGGAGTAGAGACATCACTGTGATGCATGTAATGACTGCAGCAGTTAATTATTATTTCAATATATTTCAATAGATAGGACAAGTTGGTGGAACACCTGAATGACCTGGTCTTGAGAAAGTCCTATATAATTAGGTTTGTCTGACCCCGATATGCTTCTATTTTGTTTTTGCATTCAAAAATAGATTGATGGAGTACAACAAAATGAAATGGACGGGGGTGTTCAGAAGAATTTTTAACTTCACATGCCGGTATGACTTTTTTTTTTTTTAATAGATTTTGAAATTTGCTAGAAGTGTATTTATGCTATCTGCTATTTTTCATTTCACATAATATTTCATTATCTAATGCAATGGCATTTTATGTGTGATAAAATGACTTTAAGGTGTTCAAATTCTTCTTCAAGGCCACTGCTTTGATATAGTAAAACACATGGTTTATACAAAAGCGAACAGAAATGCAAATCTAAGGGAAAACAAGGTTGAAAAACACATCTTAACTCTGAAGAATAAATGGCCTTCTAGTTTTTTTGTACTACATTGAAATAAATTTGTAACCTAAATTAAGGGATGTCGATAAAAATTCTTCAGCACAATTAATTTCATAATTTTTTGTTGGTAATTAACACATTGATGTGTGCAGCATATTTTACTGAGGACTGTTTCCTGAACCTGGGAGAGTAGCCTACAATGCCGTCTGTGCACAAAGGCTGTTTCAATAAAGTGAGGCAGTTCCAACTTTGCAAGGACAGTCTGGCGCTTCTGACTCACAGCCTGTAAGTACGTTTTCATATTTAAAGAATTTGCAAGTTATGAAGCAAACACGAGTTTTAAGCAGTGTAGAGTAGCGCTTGTTGTTTGTCTTTTCTCTGATCACAAACGCAGACATGGTTTTATGTTTAATGTTTAATGGTTTTATGTTGCGATACGCAACGCTACATGTAAAAAGACAATATAAGTCATTTTAATCAGTAATTATCCCCACTGGATGCAACAAATGCCTCGTTTGTAATGGGTTTTATTGGTTTTGTCTCGTCACGCCCGGACATGGCTCCACAGTATGGGAGGGGCGTAACATTTCCGTCACATGCTTGAGGCATTCGGCCAATCACAACGCACTGGATAGCTGGCCAATCAAAAAAAACCTTTCTTATCACAACAAAAACATATTTAAAAACAAAAAATATTCAGAAAGGCAGGGCATAGAGGTGCAACAATAATGTACAGTATGTTGAAAATAATGTGTTTTTTGACTGCATAAACAGATTTCATTACACCAAATAAACAAAATAATGTTCTTTTTAGCAATGTCATATGACCCCTTTAACTATTCGTGTACATTAACTTTGACAGTGCTACTAAAAATAAGATTTTAACCAGTTCAATCTGACAAACACTCAAGGAGGAAAAAAAAACATGCAGTCTTGATACATGAGATCAATGATACATGAGTGACATGAGTGTGTGAGATCTTACAGA
Organism: Cyprinus carpio; assembly: GCF_018340385.1. NCBI lineage: Eukaryota > Metazoa > Chordata > Actinopteri > Cypriniformes > Cyprinidae > Cyprinus > Cyprinus carpio. The sequence goes on from NC_056585.1 coordinate 2,025,209, forward strand.
GCCCCTTCCAGTTGGCCTGGATCTCAGGCGTGATGTTGGCGAGCTCCTGCTGGAACTGAGCTTTGGCTTCATTCACCAGCTCACTGTACTGAGACACGATCTTCGCCTCTGTCTGTGCCGTCTGCACCTGCAGAAGAGACAGACAATACTCAGGTGTGACTTATAAACTCCAGATGGGACACGGTGATATGTTACCAAAGTCTCTGGGAGTATAAAGCTAAATGGATTACAGGCTCAATTCTCATTTATATGTACTGGGTTCCTCCAAAGAACATTAACATAGTCAGATTAAGATACTTGCCTTGGTTACTACTTTGTCCAGATCCACAATCATGCTGTGCAAGTTCTCCTCAGCGGCCAGGATTTGGGGTCTCGCTGTGTCAATCTTGGATTGTTTTGCACTGTTGATCACTTCACGCAGTTTTTCGAGCTCTCCTCTAAAACACGAACACACACAAAAAAATTAATATATTAAACATTTTTACAATCAGCATAATGAAGCACCTCTGTGTAGGGCTGAGTGTTTCAACAGTATATTCAATTTAACAGTAAAAATGGACAGTTAAAAAATGGGGGAAAAAATAAAGAAAAAACAGAAAACAGTTTGGAGTCAGTAAGATTTTTGTAAAAATTAAATTCATACTCTCAGTCAGCAAGCATGCATTAAATGGATCACATGTGACAGTGAAAACATTTATAATGTTACGAAAGATTTTTATCTCAAATAAATGATCTTAAATTGAATAAAAAATATGTATCATGGTTTACACAAAAATATACAGCAACAAAAATTGTTTTTAAAGTTGATTATATGAAGGAATGTTTCCTAGGCACCAATTCAGCACATTAAAATGACTTCTAAAGGAACATGTGACGAAGACTGGAGTAATGATGCTAAAAACTCAGCTTGCCTTACATTTTAAAATGTATTCAATTAGAAAACTGTTATTTAAGATCTGTCTGAAGCAGGTCTCACTTGGCTTTGAGCAGGGCTTCTTCAGCCTCTTCCATGGCTCTGGTCCTCTCACTCAAAGCCTCATTCAGTGCTTTCCACTGAGCGGACTTCTCATCTGGAGGAGTCTGAACACAAACACATGACAATGGCACTAGTAGCAGAAAATCTGCATACTTAAAGCTGTAATCTCAATTCAGTCATTTGCTATATAATGTTCAGGCACATGCTATTTTCCCAAATATCAGCATGATTGCAGATTGACTGCTTTTGCTCTTATTCACCAACTTAATAGCTCCAAACAAAGTGTGTGTGATGTATTCTATCACTTCAATATCAAAACATAACACAAACAATACAATATTCATATAATCAAAAATTTATATACTCAAAAAATTACATATGCTTTTTCACAGCATTTCATATTTCTATATTCAAAATTTTATATTCTCAAAAAATGACTTATGCGATTGTAATTGCAGTGGAAACTGATTTTGACAAATGTCAGGATGGATTTCATTGAGACTGATTTCATTTGACTGGTAACAGCCCTATAGTCTACCATGTTAAGTACTAAGTAAGATTTTCAACAGTATGTAACTATTTTTTATAAGTAATTACGAGAGAGGGTGCATTTTTTTTTCTTGAGCACTTGCCCCCCAAAGTGTCTGTGCATTGCCCTGATAATGTCAATATTAATGCAATATTTTTACAACAAAGGAAAATGTCAGAGGTCACCACGCCAATGCTAGAGTGTTCTTGGTGGTTGCCAGGTCATTGCTATGCCGTTGCTAAGGTGTTTTGAAAGCAGTACATTGCTACAGCAGTGCATCCCAAACCTGGAGCACATTTTGGATGCCTCACTTATCTAATAGACCTGATTTAACTAATCAGCATAGTGGGTGTTCAAGTGGTTATGTGTGTGTGTTCACCTGTGAGTCCATGGCATCCTTGAGTTTGTTTGTATGTGCAGCGATGGCTGTCAGCGCAGCCTCCTGAGCTCCGATGGCCTGTAGGGTGGTCTTAGCTGTGCTGCCCAGACTTTCCTCCAGTCCAGCAGTCAGAGCTGAGACACACACAAACACTCACTAAATATACATGTCTCTGACAGTGAGAGCCTAATTAGGATGAGGCAACCTGCAAACCTGTAGAGTAGTTCTATATTAACTGGTTCATGTGCAGATTGTGTGGTCACCCACCTGCCAAAGCATCCTGCTCAGCTTTATCCTGTTGAGCCAGTCGAGCGGTCACTTCCTCCACTGGCCTCTCCTTCAGCACAGGCTCATGATGATCCTTACATTCTTCACCTACATGTACACAAAACACACTGAGCTATTACAGCGCCACAGGAAATAATGTAATATTTTACACAAGTGGTGAGTTTGCACTCTGGACCAAAATAAACACCAGGTGATGTGAAACAACAGAAGACAATAAAAGGGGGCTTTGTAGTGCGCTGCCTTCGCTAGCTGCATGCACAATTTAAACAACATCATCTGTGAACAAACGATCAACTGATCAGGTCCTTCTTTTAATGAATCAGTTAAAAAATAAAAAAATGTAGTGTTTGACAGGCCAAACTGATTCACAGCCTGATATATTTGTTCATTTTCAGACGATGGTTCTAGACTAGCAATCTAGCATATTTGGCACAGATCATTACAAATGAGGATACACATTTGTTAGTTACTGGGAAAGAATAATGATTAGCAACACTGTTTTAGTAAAGAACTCAACAAACACACAACGAACAGAACATATTAGCATGGGTCACATGATAGAACTGTGCAGAAGGATGGAAAGGGATCCAGAAGTTGTGAAGTTTGAGAGCATGCAGAGAGGAGGAGACACTGATGCCAGCTGCACAACAACTGATGCAATCAAGACAAACAGGTTCTGGATCAGTTGTTAGAAGCAGAAGGCTGTGTGAATGATCCAGTGCTGACCTGCCGCCATATGGCCAGGTGGGCTTTCGTCACTTGTACCCGGCGCAGGCACAGATGGCACCTCGCCGAGAGCCGAAATAATATGAGCTGCCTCTGCTGAGGCTTCTGCAACAACAGTAGGACTCCATGAGAAATATAGATCACAGATCAGCAACGGTGCACGACTATATCAGCGATCGAATGTGACATCATTTACAGGACATTTACTAGTTTTGATCCTTTGATCATTTGCATATGTAGGTTGAGGATATGATTAGACAGTCAGCTGATGGGTGTGTATCTGCTTCAACAGTGAAATGGTGCATTCCGTGTCTGAATATTCCCTATTAAAAATTCCCTACTATATAGTGGGCGAAAAATGAATCAGCTGGTATGGGAACTGAGCAGTATGTCCGAATTAACAGTAAGTATAAAGTACCCAATGTCCTACTACTTAAAGCAAGATTTTGAAGTGTGCATCCAATGGACACTTGATCATCCCATCAGGCCACAGGGAGGAGTCATGAATGGCAGTGAATCAACATCACTGATGCTGGTAAGTCATATGACAATAACAGCTTGGCGGATGTACTGTAGTAAGTCCAGGTTTCATTCATATTACACAAATTCAAAATACACAGATGTACATATTTTTAAACTGTCTCACAGTTCATTCCGCTTGAAATGTAGTACCTGAAATGGATTAAGGAGGTAGCTCAGTTTTTCTTTGTGAAAATTTTTTCTTTGTTTTCTTTTATGAAAATGAGATTAACATTTAATACTATACAGATTAGAGCCGTCCAAAAAAAAAAAAAAAAAAAAAAAAAAAAAAATAGCATTTCGAATATTTATCGAATTTAAAATAAAAATCCACATTCGAATGCAATGTTCATTCAAAATATTGCAGAAAAAAAAAAAGAGAACAATCAATGAGGGGAAGATGTTGTTTACATCAAAACCGAAACCAAGCCGTTCACACAGAACGCATATTTATCACATTTTCTAGAGGCACATTTATCACCGTGGCACTCACGTGTTTAGAAAGCTATGTAAAATTAATGTAAGTTCAGCTTTTAAAAAACATGTCTCTAGACTTTATGATGGTTTTTCCCCATCCCACTGCATCTCAAGCTTTTTAAATGAAGAAAGTACTCTTTGTGATTGGTTTTCGGTCCTTTGTATTAAACTATACAAACATGCGTGATGCTGTTTTGTTTCTAATTGTTTAAAGAAAACTTTATTAATTATATAAGGTTTATAAACATTATTTGAAACATTATGCTCTTTTTTTCAAAGAAAGTCGTGTTATTTTATTATGCTTTGAAGAAACATGCACAATATTTTGCTTGATGCGCCCTATGAAATTATGCCTTTTAAATTTGAATATTGATGATATTTAAGTAAAAAAAATCGAATTTAGTTTTTCAGTCATTTTGACAGCCCCAATACAGATACAAAAACATTTTATTACAACATCTGAACCATTACTGCTAATAGTTCACCTCTATTATTGACATAATGCTACAATTTATTATAATCCTATATAACACTGTAACTATATCAGTGCATTAAAGAGAGTAAAATGTGCATTCTTAAGTTCCTGAGTGTGTTTTGTTTCATTCTGGTGTGAACAGGCCTTAATTCATGTAAAGTGGCCACACTACTTCCATGAAGGTCAACCAACTAAAACTTTCAGTTCCAATACACTGGCATCCGGACAAGTTTGGGATCATGTGTGTTCTTGGAAAAATGATAATTCTTGATTAAATGTCTCTGTCTTTGTGATAACACCAGTCTCTTAAACTGTTACCAACTCAATTTCTAGGAAGGTCTGTTGTCCATGTCCATTGTTTTTTTTATTTTAATGATCATGTATTTTATTCAGATCCGTAAAGGGGTTGAGGTGCGGTCACAATTTCTGTTGCTCTGCAAAATTTATTGCACTGACTTCTGTGTAATATTGACAACAGACAATTGATCTTTTTTTTTGCACATAAAATTTCGCTAATGTGTCCGAAACTGTGAAGCACATCTGAAAGCTGCTAGTGTCTGCATGCCAGTCTCACTCACCCTCGAGCGTCTGTGGTGCTGGTGCTTCCTCTACAGCAGGTGGAGCTTCCATAGGTGCTGGATCAGACTTCTTGGCTTTAGCCTTAGGCTGCTTGGACTCCTTAGATGCTTCAGACAATGAAGAGATTTGCAGGGGTTCGATCTTTCCCTATAAAAACAAAATCTTAAATTATTTGACATCACTGAAGACATAAATCAAAACAACAGAAGCACAGACAGCAGCATAGATGCATCTGGTCTAAGAATCAAAGGCAGACAAAGCAAAAGTGAAAGTGATTGTAACTCTTACTGGTTTCTTCTGTAAAGGGACGAGTGGAGGAGGGGGCGGCCCAAGCGCCATCTCAAACAGTTGATCTGAGTACGGAACGCTCTTCTCTACATTTGCCCGAAACTTCGGGTCCCATTTGGCATAAAGGATTGTACCGCCAAGACCACCACCAACTGTTAAAAGACTAGCAGCCACTATTTTCCCAGCAGTAGATCTGCAGTACAAAAAGATCTCATTTAAATTGCAGTCAAGTGTGATTTGACAATTGTCTCAAACATGTGTAATGCACAATGTGTTAAAATAATATAAAAACACCAAACTTTTTAAAATGAATACGTATGCAATATTACTGTAGCCCTGTGTGTTTAAGGTTAAATTCACAGTTTGATGTCGTACCCAGAGTCTCCAGCCGTGGTGTATTTGCGGCAGTGCTGCAATGAGTGGGCCTTCACTTTACCACACACACACTGCTGCAGAGAAACAAACAAATCATCATCTCACGTGCACTACAGCAAAATACATTGCATCATAAGCTACCTATTAAAAGCAATAGCTTTCGTTCACACTGACCACAACCACTGTCACATTAATTAATAACAAACAGCCATTCATTCCAGATGTAGATGCTGTTCGGTAAAAACAGGTTTACATTGTTGGTCTTTTTCTGACTTAAAAAAAAAGGTGTATTCTCAAAATAAGATTACTATCATTGTGGATCAAGCATACAGTAAAACACAGTAAACAACTATGAATTAATTAATGAATGGGTGCAACATTAGTTTATTTTTCTTTATCGACTATAATGAGAGGGTTTAAAGTTCAGCAGCTGTTATACATAGCATCGATTATTAATTAGACTAATTTGCACAGAAGACCACAGCAGACGTGTATTAGCAGCGGAAACTTTCTGAACTTTTCACCGGCAAGGTCACGTCCTTCCATTGGACAAAACCAATAAACAGTTTACGGTGTTTACAGGCTGTAGCTCTTTGAACAAAATGTGTCACGGGAACAAGAGTAAAATACTATTACATATGAATAAAGGTGAATACATGTAAAATGAAACGTTTTCAGACAGCTGATAGCTATGTTGGTTATCCGGGTAACAGAAAGTATGAATCATACACAGGCAGCCCGCCCATATTTACGCAGGTCTACAGACTGTATTTTTATTGGTGGAGGGAGGCGTCACTCCCTTAACCGTGAGATATCATTGGTTCGAAGGACCTGCCAATCACACTGTGACCGCCTCTTTCGACCCCACGTTACGTCGTTGAAGTACAGTAGCATTCTATCCTGGTGTACCACTTGAACTGCAAATTAACAAACCTCAACTTATGAAACTATCAGCTCATTAAGAAGATTAGTTTAACACGATCACCAGTTAACTTAACAAACACCACAGAGTCTATCATAATCCGTAATTGTACGATATGCGTAAGAAACACCGGGCCTCGCGCTGTGGGTCACTGAATGACCGTTCTAGCAGAATAAAACTCACCCGCGCTGCTGCATGTGCCCCTTTCCAACAAACGCGCAGCATGCTTGCCTCTTTTGATTATGAGTGTTGGATGTAAGATTACAAATATGCCACCGGTTTCAGCAAAACATTATGAAAGTGGTGAACCTCGCCAGCAGTTTCTCCCCAGCACACTGTAGATTAGCTCCAGCGCTGGTGCACGCACGCAGCAACGCACGCGCGGTAGGCACGCCCAACGTGACATACGTCACGAGTTCATAGAAAAGAAATATTCAGTTTTAAAATGATTTCATTCATTGATTTGGTCCTTCTACACTCTTATGCAATGATCCTTATTTTTCTATAAATAGTTTTTTTCTTTCAAATTACAGAATTGGCTCATTCATTGCTCAGGAACATACTAGTTACACAACTGAGCAAGCGATCTCTTTCAAAGAGTGTAAATTATTTTTATTTTGATGATAGTGGCAAATGTCACGTGAGATCGCTTTTCTCCCAATCACCCCAAAAATCAAAAGTAAAAATATATTTTGCATATATAAACATTTTTTTTTTCATCCCAAATAATCACATCTCTCCCAAATTATGCAAAATACTGTAGCCACATTCTCATTAATGTAATGTGAAAAAAATATATATGAAAAGCAAACCTCGTTTATACCTGAAATATGATATGGTCAATTATTATAAGATACATTAGGTGAAGGTGCAAGGAAGACTAGTTTGTTTTTTAGGCTAACTCATGTTTAAAACTTACCATTTTAGTTTAAAATGGTAGTAATTGGACAAAACTGAGGGGATCCAAGTGTGCCACTGGTGGAAAAAAAATGGACTTTATTGAATTGAATGCAATTACAGGTTTAAATTCCCAAATCACTTTTAAACTCTGACAAACAGCAAAAGTCAAGGGGGTAAATTCTTTATTAGTTTCAGTGGCAAAATGTTGTTCAAAAATAACCAAACTAACATACTCCAACAAGACAATACCCTAATCGCAGATGGAGCCATAAAGAATTGCATGTCAATGCCTAAGCCATTTTCAATTGTGCACAGGGCAGTTTTATTCAAGTTATGTAAAGCTATTCTTCTTTTCAAAGAAAATAAAAAATTATATATATATATATATTATATATATATATATATATATATATATATATATAAATAATGAAATGCCCAGATGGTCAATTCTTTATATAAATACATCTCCTCAAGTCTTTAATTCCCCAATGACTTAGTAGGGTAGCTCAATTTTAGAAAGATTATTCACATTTGGAGACAAACTGAAAACAAGATGTAATTCTCAAGTACAGGAACATATGGATTTCTCTTCTGTCTGATTGAAATGTATGATGAGTGCTACAACAGAAACTTTTCAACCATATGCATTGAATTTACCATTCAAAATTTTATAATTTGCATAATTTAGCTTTTAAAATATATTCTTTTTTATCTACGTACAAGGTATATGATTCAAATCAAGTTTTTTCCCTCAAAAAAAAAAAAAAGATTGAAAAAATATCGGGAAGTATGAATTTAATAATAACTGTGCAAGTTAAAACCACCAACAAAAACCCAGGAGCCGATGTTATGAATCTAAAGACTAAAGATGAACACATTAAGTCATTTGATTTTTTTTCTTTTTTTTAAATAAGTGCAGGAAGCAAGACATTAAGTAATCGCACCAGGACTATTCTGGTTCAGGCTGTTCAGTTGCATGTTGTCTTGTGGGTTTTTTCTTGTACGATGGCCACCGGCACACAGGGCAACAGTGCCGCCCACCAGCTAGCCAGACCACGATGCACTGCTGGTGAAAAACATGGCCACACGGTAAACCCATGACAACGCAATCAGTTTCAAAGTTCTCGAGACATACAACACACTCAGTGCAGTGGAGCATGCCACAAGGCCACTGCGACCAGTCAGTGTCCTGTTCCTCTCCACCAGACCACGACTCTTCTGACTTCGTTGCAGCCGAACACCTGTCATTATTGTGAAGAACTTCAGAACTGTAGTGATGCACTTCCTGGTCCCCGCTGGAGCCGCCATTTGGGTTCGTCATGTTTTTTTGTAGGTTGTCACGTTCCACTGGGTTGGGCCTCTCAGACTGTACAAGTCTGAACTTCCAGGTGGGCAGGTTCTTGATGTAGTCTATTGGAACAAGCGGGCGAAGCCAGAGGTCTGGGAATGCCAATCTTTGCAAAAGGAAATTGGGATCATCATCCCAGTCGGAATCAAAGTTCTGGAACGAGGCAATGGGATGTACTAAGTAGCTGGTGTACCAATCCCAGAGACTTGACAACCACTCTAGGTTGTTTGCGTTTTGGTCTTCGTTGCTACATCTTCTTTTCTTCTCAAAGTAGTCAATGAGAAGGCCATGGGCTAGATAAGTGCTGAGGAAGAGAGCTGGATGAGAAGAATAGAAGGTCCAGTCGGCCCGGACCCATGAGGCAATAGTAGTGGTGTCTGCATAACGCAGCAGTTTCAGGCTGTACTCATAAAAGTTATCCAGGTATGGAAGCTGAAGAAAGCCAAGGATGGGCAGCCAGGAAATGATGAGTAAGGAGTTATAAGTCCCTAGTGTACTGATTAAAACCACAAAGCGTTTTATGGTGGCTCCCTGCGTAATGAAAAGGTCCATCCAAGCCATTAGATTGACCATAACCAAGCTCAAAATGAACAAGTCATTGACTTCTGGTTGTACGGATCGAAGAAATGCATCCATGGCATGCAAAGAGATGAATTCCCCGGTGCTATTGCCGTATCTGTAGATGCCTTCTGGTGTTTTGAGGATGTATGAGGGCATTTGCTGCACCCCAATCTCCTCCAGACAGGTGGTGTTGTCCCAGTTGCGCACATCGATGAAGATAAACTCGATGCGCCCTGTGAATTTGATGCTGAGAGCTGAGAAAAACGCCGGGGGCTGAAGCAGTCTAGCAAACAAGAACATCTTTACCGGTTGCTTTTCCATCTGATACCAGTCATCCATTAATTGTTCAGAGAAACGTATGGTTTTGATGCGAGAGGCGACGTGCGCAGTCATCCACTTAAAAATGTGCTCTGTTTCGATGCGTCTGCCATTGTACTCCTTCAACATGACCTTCCCTTTGGATGCATTGGTCTGTGGGACAGACATGATGAGAGTGGACTTCATCCAGCCCCGTTTATGGCAATACCTGACAAGGGGGAATGAAAACAACATTTTTTTTTTTTCAGACAATGGAACATCTTCTATGATAAATACTATGCATTTATGTATTTAAATTCGTTTTCATATTTCTTTTGTGGCTTAAAATAAAAGAAAAAATGTCTTGCCTTGAGTCACTTGAACAGTTGAAAATGCCTGTTCGAATGCCAAACTGAGAAACTTTCTGTACCATTTTGCCCCAGTTGGCAGTGCTCAACAGTGGATTTCTATCTTGGGCTATTACCTAAGAAGAAGAAAATGTTTTTTTATAAACAATATACATTACATTCACTGAAATGAGTAGGTTGAGTAGGCTGTGATTTCAGTTTCTGTACCACCTCACAAACACTCATCTTAAAACGAAACTTCTGTAACTATTGTCACGCGACGATGTCATTCAAACAGCAACAATAAAATCATAGCAGCAATATTAAAGCTGCATGAACATTTAGAATTCAATTTCTTAACTGAACAGAATGTTGGTTTTGGATGATATGCGAGCAAATAAATAGATATAGGATTAACACTAACCTGAACTAACCAGATACCATCTTTAGTGTCTTCCACTAATTCATAAAAGTGCATTTCTCCACTGAAAGTGGTGCTGGAGTCAGATCCCACTTGCTCCTCCTCATTCTTGAGAGCAGAGTAGAGCTCCCCTTGCATCAGCTCACCCAAAAGCAAACATTGCATGATCATGATCAAATTGTTACACCAGTGTATACGTGTCAGTGAAGGTAAACAGCTTGGTTGGAGACAATTACCCGAGTTTTGCACCAGTTCCCTCACATCCCTCTTCTCTGCCAGGCCGGAGTATCCCAATCCACGACACTCCAGAATGGTTTTGAGTTTCCTGAAACTCAGTGTCACCGGGTCCACCAGCTGGGTGGCGAAAATTCCCGTTTCATACCAGACGATGGCTTCAAAAAAACGAGCCAGGATTAATAACATGGAAAAATACAGGAGCAAAAAGAAGAGTTTCCACCACATTTTCTCGCAGACGGAAGAGTTTTCCTTGTGATCTAGCCGATTTGCATTGAAAGTACAGTATTATGAGGCACTGGCGTTGTTTTTTACACGTCTCCAGCGAAACCGTCCAAGAAACTACTTCCTAAGCAGGTAAGAATCGTTTCCATCGTATTATATAATTATGTGGAGGCAGAGCGTCAAAGCAAGACCTTCAGCAGGCCAGTGTTTCGTCCCTCAATGCTGCGCTCAACAGCTGCTCCCGCGACCGAGCGAGCCGCTCTCTTCATTCAAAAACGTTTACCTCCAAATACTACAAACCCGGTATCTTCTTCGAGATTCTGGAGAATGGTAATGTCTCTGTGCGTGCGAGCAGTGTTTTCGGTAGGCTCTGACTGATGATCAGCTGGTGCACATAACAAACTGACGTCACACTGGAACTTCCGGTGCAAAAATGTGTAATAAAATAAAAAAGGCGCGTGTATAGGCCTCGTAAACTCTTTCACGTAAGATGTTTTCCGTGTTAATAGTAATATTATATATTTTATTAATATGTTAACTCAGATATTGTTTTAAATATTTGACTATTGTTATTGTCCATTTTGTAGCCTATTTAGTTTAGTTTAGTTTAAAGCTAAATATAGCTTTTATACATTCTACCTGCTTTATTTTGCTTTTACATGTTTTTAATTCGCATACTTTTGATTGCATTACTTTGGTATTGATATTTATTATTTTTATTTAACTGTGTATTTTGAACTATAAGTCATGAGAGACTTGAATATGTTACCTAAACTCAAGTGCACATGATAATCATATTATTATTATCATGGTGGATTTATTATTATTTGTCAACTGTTGTATTATTTTTTAATTGTTAATGAATCTGTATTTTAACAATTGAAGACTTAAATGCAGTACATCTGTTTTGTAAAGTTGTCGACCATCAAATTTATCACATCAGATTAATTAATTTTAATTCCACTATGAATTAAAAAAATCTGTAATCTGTATTCAATAAATTGTTATACTTATTAAAATACAATTGTTTCAAATATGTTTACATTCTGTACGTTTTATGCCCTTTTTTTTTTTTTTTTTTTTTTTTTTTTTTGTAATGTTTGAAAAAAAAAAAAAGTCACAAAATATAAGAACAAATATAATATGAAAAAATTTACCCATAAATAATAAAGCAATCATATATAAAAATAAAAAAAAAAAAAAAAGCGAAAACAAAAAATAAAAAAAACGCAAGTAAAAATATATTGCACAAATTTTTTTTATTAAAAGCAAACAATGGTCACGGATCAAAAAATAAGAAGCATAAATAAAAAATGTAATAATGCAATAAAAAAAAAAAAGCATTGCAAAGTCACTGTTATATGTGCCTGGCTGGCCTATACCTGATTGAAAAGTCTTGTCATGGTTATTACTGTTAGGAGAGGATAATATGAGTAAGAGTAATATATGCCATAATTGTTTAGTTCACTGTATTTTGCTCATAATTGTTAATTGTCTGTATCTTACTTTTTTGTCATGCATTGTTTTTTTAAACAGATTTGCAGCTTTGTCTTTTATGTACAGTATGTCATTGATAAGCTTGTTGATTTTGTAAGATTTATCACATTTTATGTTACTCTGAGATTATAAAATGAAAGAGTTAAGCAATTTCACATGAGCAAGAGTGTCGTTTTCCCGAATATCAGCACCATTGCAAATATTTATTGAACTGTAGTATAAAATCAATATAACAAGAAGTAAATTTTGAGTGAGTTTTAAACACAGTAATGTAACTATTTTCTCATTTTGCTCAATATCTACGAAGAGTCCAAACAAAGCCGCAGCAGAACAGTGTCCTCTATGAGCAACACACAGCAGCCTTTCCCACTGAATGAACTGGTTTCGATTTGAACAGATCATCAGTGAATCAGCCGTTTTAATAAATGATGTAATGACTCACTCACTCACTAACATTAATATGGTGGTGGCCGGGAGAGCTCAACGCACTGCAGATGAAAAAACACATGCAAATAGAAAAAACTCCTGAAAATTAAGAAAACATCTTCATCAATTCTCACAATACAACCAAATACAGAAACGTGCTTCAAATTTTCACAAACATACTCCACAGAGAGGTATACATTTTAATCCTAGGTCGCAAGAGCCCCCCAAATTTGCCCCATAGACATACTATGGTGAGGGCGGACCATGAAACGGCATCTAAGCTCACATCTATTTTTTTCCTACTATGGTAATTTACATAGGTATTTTGCATTGAACATAACTGTGCATCACAGTGTCATAGAGATATGGAGTTGGGCTCATTTTACTCAGCCAACCAATCATACTCTCAGGAACATTATGAACTGTCAGGCCATGCCCTAGCAACCATTCAGACCACCCTAGCAACTGATCCCACAGACTGCCATTATAAAAGCCCAGATGGATATCTTTAGATCACAGTGTCATAGATACATGGTGGTGGGCTCATTTGACTGCCATAAACAGCCAATCATGAATCACCATAGACACTTCCTAGCCATAACCTAGCAACCACTGTCAAGCACCCTAGCAACCCAAACCCACACAGACATATCTTCAAATCTGAATGTCATAGAGACATGGGGCTGGGCTCATTATAGTCAGGTAACCAATTAGACTATCAGGATCACCCATGCCCTAGCAACCATAAATAGAACACAAGCAAATCAACCCATAAAATACCAACATAAACACCCAGATGGATATCTTTACTCCACTCAATAAAAAACAATCACTAATTGGCTCATTTGACTCGGGGCAGCAGAAAGCCAATCATGAATCACTATAGACACTTCCTAGCCACACCCTAGCAACCACTGTCCATCACCCAGCAACCCAAACCCACACTGACATATCTTCAAATCTGAATGTCACAGAGACTTGGGGGTTGTTTTTTGTTACACCCATACTGGCAAACAGCCTTTAGAGTATCATCAATGGCAGCTGTCAAGACACTCCCTAGCAACCAAACACAGTAACCTAGCAACCATTTAGTAAGTCTTATATTTTTGCATCAGAAAATGGTATAGACATGGGAGTTGGTTCTTTTCACCCATGCTAGCAAACAGGAATTCCAACATGCTAGTCATGCTAGCAGTGAATAGCTACATGCTAACAGTGATTAGCTAAGTGCTAAATCAGGCTAAGAACTCTAAAACTACGCAGTAACGATCTGTGACAACTAGCAGCTGCATTGTAAACACCTCAGGTACCCTGGCAACCACCCTAGCAACCACCCCAAGTATCCTAGCAACATCATAGCAACACCCTAGCAATTATATATGCACCCTTATGTGCATCCTACCACCCCAATTATATATGCAGGGGTGCACATAAGTGGTCGGCGGGTCTGAGCGCGACCAAAATAAAAAATGCGCTATATAAATAAATTCTGACAGCGCATTTGTATACCAACATGGTTGACAGCTGTTAATAAACAATTACTATTTTAGATCGACAAACTGTACTATATAAGATTTATTTTCAAACTGAAAGCAAAAATCTAGGCTATCCCATGCATGGCATTTTCAAAGCACAATGCAAAACTGTAACATTCATTCACTGATGCTCTTTAATCAGCAGCAGCGCTAAATCCGGAAGCGCGTATACTTGCTTGCCGGCAACCTGCCAAAATAAAAGCCTGCTGATTTTTAAGTTTGAAAATAATGAAAACTCTTTTATTTATTTATGTTTAGATGCTTTTATCTAAAGCGACTAACAATTGGGCAATGCATAAACCGATTCTTCTTAAAGACCCAAACAAAGAAAGTAGTAGGACATATTAGCATTTTATTTTTAAATTTACTATAAAATAATTGTATTTGTATTTAATACTAGGCCTACCTTTTATTTTTAATAATATAATGACACATTATTATTTAGTTTATTATTTTATTAAAAAAACTAAATAAATAAAGTGCAATAATATTATAACTATTATTAATATTTTTTTTATAGTTATATTTAATGGATCACGCTATATGCAGTGTGAAGACCAAACCAAATATCCAGGTTCTCGTCGACTGATTGGTTAGAGGAGCTGTCAATCTAGAACTAGTGGACCAATGATGATGCTTAAAAGTGCTATATATATGATTGATGCCTTGAGGGTGAGTAAATCATGGGATCATTTTCTTTTTTGGGTGAACTATCCCTTTAACAACCAGGTACCAAGAAACAGTGTACATGCGAGTACTGTTTGAATGTTGAATTTACTTAAAGGTGCTGTATGTAGGATTGACACAGAGTGGCTGAACTAAGTATTGCAGTCCAAATTCAAAATATTGGAGAGGGTTTTTTTTTCACCCAGCCCTTCCTCCTCAGACTTGACACACACGTAGGTTGCCAGATTGATGACACAAACAGGAACGAGTGCACTTGACGATGAATGCAATGAAATACGTGGTGTTTTCCGCCAACTGGCAACCCGGAGTGCCGAAATACAATTGGGTAAACTGGCAGTGGGCGTGTTTCACAAACCAAAACAAACACCGACATTCCAGCCCAGAACGCACATTTTCAAAGAATAAATGACTGTAGCATTGTTTTTCAGATAAACAAGTATGTTATCTTAGCATGTTTCTTAATTATCTGCAAATATATCATGGTATTTTTATGCTTTAGTAGAGTCAAAATCTTACATACAGCACCTTTAAAATATACCAAGTAGCCAGGATACATCAGCTAACTAGCTAATTATTTAGCTGTCAAGGAGAAAATTAGCCAACTCAGCATTCGTTTTGAAACCTTTAACCTTTTTTAAGCCGTCTCCATCTCTCAAACGCATCTCCAATATTTATACATCTTTTATTATACCGTTGATCATGTTCTTTTTTGGATGGATGCCGAGATGGGTAGAGTGTTCGATCTCTGACTTCGTCTCTGACCCCTTTCATTTGGCAGATTCCATGACTAAAATGAAATAAGCTGTGTTATCCGCCAACTGGCAACCTGGGTGCTGAAATACAATTGGGTAAACTGGCAGTGGGCGGAGTTACACAGACCAAAACAAAAACAGACATTCAGGCCCAGAACACACATTTTCAAAGGAGAATAACTGACTGCAGCATTGTTTTTTTTAGATAAACAAGTATGTTAACTTAGCATGTTTCTTAAATATCTGCAAACATATTATGGTGTTTTTATGTATGCTTTAGTAGAGTAAGAACTTACATAGTGCACCTTTAAGCCCACCCTGATTTACTTACTTATTTTTAGGTTTTAATGCGTTATAAAATTTATGATTTAGGCTTATTATAATTTTTTTGTCCGTGACAATTGTTTCCTATTCTGAAAACTTTGCTTTCATTTTGAAATTTTGTGCAATATATTTTTACTTGCGTTTTTAAATTTTGGTTTCACGCTAATCATTTTTTTTTATCCGTGACTGCAATAACTCAATAAAAAAACATACACAAAACAAATTTCGTCCAGGGACAATCAATTTCAATAATTTGAATTCAATTTAGGGGATGGAAAAAAAACCCCTCAAATACTGTAAATTGTCCTCGTCTTTAATTTAAGCTCCCACCAATAGGTAAGCGCAAATACTAGTATAATGTGAGTTGTTTTGTGTCTGTTGAAGGGAGCGGTCGCGTGAGCGTGGAGGAGGGCGTGAGGCGTCTGACGCGTATGACGTGGCGAGCTGGATCAGCCGAAGTCTCTATACTTCAATAGATCAGTGTCGCTTTTGGCGCTTTCAAAATAACATTGTTTGTCAGAAATGGAGGTAAACACATGCAACATTCAAGTGCTTTTGCAGGCAGCTGAATATTTGGAGCGAAGGGAAAGAGGTATTAGACGCGTTATTTCTTTCACATTGTTTGCATTGAAACCGAAGCCGTTTCGGACAGTCTGCTGTTTGCGTGTATTTTGTACGCATTCATTAATGTTTGCACTAATTATTTTTTCATGTGGGGACTGGGTGTGTTTTCCGTTTTGCAGAGGTTTGTTTGTGTGTTTGTAGAGTGGTAAACATCGCTTTTATTGTTGATATTCTCGTGTTTGGCTTGGTGACCTACATTTCAGTTCTGTATTATACACAAAGGCGCGAAATCGTCACAGATTTGAAAATGTAGCAGCGCTGCCCGTTATTCTGCTACAGTTACAGCAGTTCAACAAAGACGTCACGTAATTACTGGATACATAGTTACAGTGGAAAGCAGTGCTTTCAAAATTGTCAAATCTTTCGATGGCGCCAAAACCAGAAAGCCGTCTCACATACAGCTGATTTGATGAGACGCTGCTGACATGTAGCAAATATTTTCTTGTATCTCATGGTAGAACCTTATTTAACTTTTTTTTTTTTTTAAGATTTATAATCAGGTACCAGTCAAATGTCCGAAGTTTCTGTAGATGTACAAAATAAACAACTAATATTTAGTCTGTTTAAACGATCGTACATGAAAGGAAGTAGGCTAGGCCGGGCTATTAATCACTCATCTGATGTATTATACATTTTCAGAGGCCGAGCACGGTTATGCCTCAGTGCTTCCATTCTACAGTAAAGGAGTTACAGATAAGAGAAAAAAGCAGAAATCAAAGAGTCCGTCGCCTGGGAGCAGCAGGTGAGTGCAAGGTGCACAGACAAATATGACGTCGTCGTCTTCTTTTGTCCATTAGTTTGTTATTGTACAACTCCGTTCATCTTTTAAAACAGTGATTAACAGATTCTTGATAATCAGAAAATATTTAATTTTATTCTACGATCCTTCGATTCTGCTGTTTTTTTATGCAAATGAAAGAAAGGCAGTTCGCTTCCATTTAGACTGCTTGAAGTGTTACTTCACCCCAAAATCATGATTTACTCACCCTCATGTTGTTCCCAACCCGTTTGAATTTATTTCTTCTCTGAAACACAAAAGGAGATATTTTGAAAATATAAGTCCAATTTTTTTTTTTTTTTGGAGCTCAACAATCTTTAAAATATTGTTTAAACAAGTTTAGAATGATACAGTTGGTAATAAATCATGGTAGAAATGTCAAAGCATTACAAATTTACAGTATTAAACAGGAAAATGTTTCAGTGATGCAAACAAAATTCAGTTCTGCTAAAAAAAAAAATGCACAATAGTAAACTGTAAATTTTTCAGTCAGTTAATTGTTGATTCAGTTCACTTTAATAACTCTAACATTCATCAATTATGGAATGAGTTCAGTTTTTTTTCTCTATAAAGCAGCTCTGGAGAAAACAGTGACGTCATCATCCAGCTCAGTTCAGTTCTCATCAGTAGTGTCTGTGCAGTCAAGTTGATAATATTGCCAAATATTAAGTGCTGAGTTGATTATATTAAGCACTTTTAACTGAAGGACAATCTAATCAGATGGTATTGCCTACAAAATGTGTGTCCACACAGATCAAATGCAAATAAATGACTAATATATTTAATATGAACAAATTAAATGTTATGGCTAAATAAAGCCATTTGTTCTTTGTTTCAGGTCTGTTCACAATGAGTTGGAGAAACACAGGTAACCAAGTCTTATTTTGCATTCTGTCCTTCAATTTAGCAATATTGCAATTGTGCTGTTGTTCTAAATAATAGTATGAACAGTTGCTATTGAGTAACTTCAATTTCAGACAGATTTTGCCAAATTAAAAAGCATCAAACTTTAAAATGCTATGCTCACATACTCTGGTCTGTAATGCATGAACACTGACAACATACAAATAGTGAAAAGACCCAGTGCAATTGGAATGCTGTTTAGCCAATCAAATTTGGGTTGTATAATACATTATATTACAAATTTAAGCTGAGGTGAATGAAATATGTCTTTGTGGTTTTGCATTTGTTTAAATGTAATGTGGCTGCATGTGTTTGTGGTTGTAGGAGAGCTCAGTTAAAACATTGTTTGGAGCAGCTGAAGCAGCAGGTTCCTCTTTCCTCAGATTCAGCTAGAAACACAACCCTCAGTCTGCTCAGACAAGCACAGCTGCACATCAAGGTGAGTCACCTTGAGCATACTACCAAAATATTAACAGTGATGATATACAGAAGTAAAAATAAAGAAATAGAGAGAAACCAAGCTGTAGAATAAAGACAACTATTTCAACATCTATCCAACAACTATATATTGTCTGGAAAGTATCAAAATAAATAAATAAACCATGAAAACATGACATTAGAGTCCATGTTCCATGCACATCTCATCAAGGCTCTTAGGTTTTGTCACCCTAAAAATGTTTAAACACATTTATTGCATAATTTGCATATTTTGCCCTTTGAATTTCTATGCATTTAGGCAAAAAAAAAGAAAGTTGAGAGATCAAACTTAATTTCCACATTTTAGTACGTAAATGATGATTGATAGTGAAATAAATGATAAATGTTAATATAATTTAGGGACTTTTAGTGGATCCGATTAAAAAGTGCATACAGTGGCCATTCGGGTGGAACATGAACGGCAGCTTTATGAAAATAATGATGAGCATAGGCAACAGACATAGTTAAATTAAACTCTTGTATTCACAACATGCATTCAATGCTCTTTTATTTTATTATTGTAAGTTAAAGTTACGTCTTTGGGATTTTGTTGGATTTGATTTACTCACTGAGTTACTCAGTGAGTTTGCTTCTATTTCTTAGCATCAAGCTTAAACCACATATAAAACATTATCTGTCTCATTTGTGGATGAATGGCTGTTAGATTTAATGTTTATTAAAAAGCAAAGAAAGTCGCTGTACTTATGAGTACTGTTGTTTCCCTTCATACACAGTGCTATAATTGCAGCCTTGCATGCAGTTCTTGAAGCACCCACAAGATGCCACCATTTATTTGTGGATCGCTATTCCAAGGCTGATGTCCAATTTTAGAAAAATTCTTAAATATTAACTAAATGACACAAATGTTGGAGTTATACCATGCAACAGAACATTTACTGTAAATGGTTTAGGGTTTTGGTCTGCCAGCAAAGAAAGGCGCTAACCTAATTAATCAATCAGAGAGATGTGAAGCAAGTCGTTCTGATCCTGGTGATTCAGAAGGTTTGAAGGTGGGTCTTCATGTGCGCTTGTAGAAGCTGCAGAAACAGGACGAGCGTGCAGAGCTGCTGAAGGATCGTCTGCGCTGGGAGCAGAGAGAACTGCGCACACGGCTGGAAAAACTGCAGGGCGGTTCAGAGAGGATGCGTAACGACAGCCTTGGCTCAGCTGTGTCCTCTGAGAGATCCGACTCTGAGAGAGGTGATCATCAGACAGCCAAGATGATAATATTCTTAACTAGCGTTAGAGTTTCTGTGAGCTTAGTATGAGCTTTCAAAGTAAAAATATATATATATATTTATATTATGGTATGGTATATAATTAGTTATTATGATCGGTAACTAACTTAGCAAAAATGTGCATCCTGAGATGCTTGTAAAATTTACTAAAAGAGTTCACATCACATGTATGGTGGACACTTGTTGCTGCTTTTCTTCTACTCCAACTCACCTATTTCTTTGATTTAATTAAATATTGAATTTACTTTAGAAATCTAAACGATAAATATTCAGATACCTGTTTTATGTCTGAGGTTTAATCAAGCCAAATCATTTTACCTTTATATTGATAGTAATGCATAATTTACTCAAAGTTATTAATTTGAAAACAGCAAATGGGCTTTATTTATTGAGAAGGATTTCTGTAGATTTAAAAAACAACCAAAAAAAAAAAAAAACAGTGGAGAACTCAACTAATATGGCTTGTTAAAGACCAATGCCAATTTTCAATGAGACTTTGAGGTTTAATCCTATAAAATTTCAAAAGCCTCTAAATTAACAATGTGATTAAAACATTGTTGAAAAACCTGTGGTACACAATCTATTACATGCCTTCTTTAATCTGATTGATCGGATTGAAATCTTGCTGATTTTCATAAAGTAAATGTAAGAATAATGTTTTATACAATTAGTAATATTTCAAGATGAACACTTACTGGACTGAAGTAATTTAAGTTTACATAATTATCCATATGACATTTTTCAGAAACTCGTGTTAAAATGAAAACGAGTATCAAATATAATATATCAGGCTATTGAGGAATGATTATTGTACATCTCTCAATCATCACTGTATAGCATTATATGCAAAAACTACAGAGCTTTGATCATAAAACTTAGCATTTAAATATCATCTCACTAAGACGGGAAATACAGAGTGACAACTGATATTTATATAAATCTTATTTACTTTTTTTTGGCCTTCTAAAGATAAGCAACTACACTAGGTTTACTGAAGATTCAATGGATTTTTTTTTTTTTTTTTTAATATTATGACTATCATTTGTCAGGCTTTATAGGGTTAATACAGAGTTTTTGTTCTCCAGCCTATTGTAATGGGTGGAAGAGTAAATAGTCATGTGAGTTGTTGATCATATTTGCTTGAAAATTGCAGAGGATGTTGAAATTGATGTGGAGAGCATGGTGTGGACTCTGGAGTCAGATGGACTGGGCTCATCACATGCTGGGGTGGACCATAGCTACTCTACCTCTGATTACAACTGGTCATGACCGTCCCAGATCTACAAACGACACAGAATGGTATTAAGTGGATGAGGGACTGAGGAAAAAATGTTTGATGGGCTTTACCATCGTCACCACAGAACGGCCTTATGTTGCTGCCATTCTGAAAACATCAGCTGCAAACAACGTCTAAGCATGACTGGAATTTATTTTGTGTAGTGTATTCTTTACACTAATGGCATTACGGTGCTCTAGTATGCTATACACTCGTGAGATTCAAGTGTAACAAGTTTGGTGATGCTTTATGTCCACAGAATGATTTAATTTTTTTTTTTGGTCTGGATTAGTTCCTGCATTGTACCTGCTAGTTGTTTTCTATCCAGCTAATGAGCTTAACTTTAGGGTCTGCCTGCAGTACACATTGGCTTGCACTTAAATGTTTAATATCCAGCTTATTTTGTTTCTGTTTTAAAAGTCGAGTTTTGATACATTGCACAAAGCATACGCATGAGCACTTGTGATGTCTCTTTAGATGTGTGGTATTCCTTTTAGGTTTGCTAATATGTGAAACTGCAGATCATGTCAATGCATCTTTTTTTCACGTTAAATATATATTTTTTTCTAATTGAAAAAACAAATCCTGGGGAGGCTAATTCAAAGGTTGTGATGCAATTCATAAGGAAAGATTTCTTTCCTTTACAGCCATGCATTTATTATTTGCTATTGGGTAAAGGTACAGTTGGGTTTGAAATGATTATCTGTATCATCTTGATGTTTTATTTACTTTCTACTGTTTTGATTTGGTCCTGTGCTTTGGTTCACTCCAGAGAAACAAAGCTGGTGCTATTCAAACACCCAACAACAAGCTATTATGTTGAGCCCTAAGAAGCCTGAAAAAAAAATATATATATATATATTTTTTTAGAGGATTTTCAGCAGTTTAATCCATCATCCCCTAAGAAGTGTTAGTCTGCTCATGTGAAATTTTTTTTTTTTTTATGCATACCTTTAAACTGCAATTCAGTATGTTTGTAGTAGTAACAAAATACATGGGCTGTATTTGCAAACTGTGCAGTATCTGCTTATATCAATCATTTATGCAAACTATTATGAACATGCCTTTGTTTTCCGCTGTTTGTACAGTAATTGTTAATGTATACAGCAAAATGTACATTGTATATACAGTTCTGAACACCAAATGCCTTATGAAATATTTGTATGTCATTGGACCAGGAACACCTTTGTATTTATGTCTCTCCTTGTATTCATATGTAGCATTTTATTATTTTTTACCAACACAAGCCTTTTGTACAAATAAATATTTTATGTATTTAATTTGACTTGTCACTATGATTTTATATACTGTATATTATTCATTTGAAATTGGGAACTTGATTGTCTATTACATTAGTCTGCAGTTCCACCTACAGGTACATATCAGACTCTGATATACCATTAAATCATAAACAGTGATTTAAGAAAATTAAATAAAAGAACTAGATAGTAAATATTTATTGGTAATACCTACTGATCACAAACAATTAAGAGCTATAAAACATTATGCAAGCTATCTTATCGTTTCATTAAACAAATGCGTTTCTTCTCAGACACTCAACATCTGACATGTTTTGACAACTTTCACACTTGTAATCAGACATTACCGTCCATCCGGTGCAATACTTCCTAGCATATGCTCTCACGCTGGCAATGACTGCTGGAACTGTGGACCCATCAATGCAAATAGAACTTCAATTTGAAGCAACTAATCACATTGCTAAACAAGGCAGATTACAGACCTCAGCAAGTGTGAATATGAAGATTCAGAGTTTGAAATACATCAGCAAAATCAGATAAATTAAATTAATTTAGCAATCAAAAAAATGCAAACATCTCATGTATAATCAGGAGCAGGTGGAGGATGTTGCTGTATTAAATTAAGTTGTCAGTCGAAGTGCACATGGGCTTTACTGACAGGCACGATCTGATCATCTCAGTTCCTGGCTTAATGCATCTCACATCCACATGTGTGCCCAGTGTGATGGAATGGCACGGCCCTTTTCAGAAGTGCTGGGAGAGTCCGGATACCGCGTCACCTCCAGGCGTGTGCGCTCATCATACATACTGCTTCTTTTGAGCTTGAGAGGCTAAATCTTTAGCCTTCTCTTTGGCAGCGAATGCGGTTTCACGTGCCTTCACAGTTGCGGTTTCTGCCAGCGTTCGTGTGGGCAGTTCACCTGTGCGGTAATGAGATCCAGCTTAGCCAACCATGCTTACAATCAAAATGAATTAAACCATTAAACTGCTACTGCATGCTTGAACTCTAGCTGGGATCTTACCTTGCATCTTGGCCAGGACATACTCAAAACCTTTCATGGTCTTTGTAACGTTGCTCTTAAACCGGGCAAGACCAAATTCCTGAAAATGGGATGGAAAGAGAAATTGAAAAACACAAGTGTTGTGGAAGTTCCAGTGAGGTAATTAAACTGCAGACTAAACAACTGTTAGCTATAAACACCATGCACCATGTCTTCTGCATCAAACCGAAGATCCAGGCTGTAGAATGTAACTCAAATGTATTTAAACAGTATTACTGTAATAAAACTTTCTTTGAGATCAACATAACCACATGTTGCTTAGACTTCCTTTCACCCGCTGACCTGAATAGCTCTAGAGAGGCCGTACAGGTTGGAGGAAATCCAGGCCTCTCTCTTGATCTCAGTCCAACTGTTGTTGTCGGGGTTCACTCTGTACACACAATGTTCTTCAAAACTCTACAGACAGAGAACACATAGTTAACCTCTTGTAGTTCATGTCTAGTCAGGCCAGTTGATAATTAATCATAGTCCAGGAAATCATACTAAATAAATATATTATGGAAGTAAAATGTGTTTTGTCATGCTGAATTGCAATAATTGGGGAAAAAAAAAAGAAAAAAAAAAGAAAAATTGAAATATTCACAGCTAAAATATACAACCATGTTGAATTTCAGACCCTAAAAATGCAAGCCCTGAAAATACAATGCATTCAAATGCAAGCACCGTTAATGCAATGCATTTTTGGTTTCAATTAGTGCAATCCACATGCTTTTTTTGCTTCAAATACATTTGTCATTTTACTTCCATACAATATTCACTGAGGTCCCAGCAGGTGAAATATTATTCATCTTTCATCTGCGATTTTCAGCATGCTGTGCTTTAGTTAAGAGGAAGAGAAGCATCTTTAAATTCATCCCATTTAAAGCACCTCTTTGGCCACTGTCACACTTCTTCTGATTTTGAGCATATCACCAAAAGCTATTTGCATCTTTAATTAAATAATCCATTCATTTTTTAATTATCCGTTAATTTTTTTTTTTTTAATCCACAACTTTCGGAGGACAAATTAAGTGCTTTTTGTCATTAAAATACTGTCAGATGAACGGTCCTAAATATATATAAATATATATATACTTCTTTTCTATTGATTTTGGGTTGTAATATCACTCAGACATGTTCTTGTCAGCTCTGTAAGACAGGAAGAGGGATGGCGGCCCACCATCACACGAGCGTGGCTGATGTTCCAGGTGAAAGTGGTCATGGTCCTGCCCTGAGGATCCACTACAGAGTCCTCAATGATGTAAGCCTTCTGTGCCATGTGAGCAGGCAGAAACTTCTCCGCCCAGCGAGGAGCTCTGCTTGTTTTGGTCAGGAGACGTCTGGACATCAGACAGTTGTCTGGAGTGACTTCCCGAAATATGATGTCTTCAGTTAAAACATGATTACTGAGGAATAATAATACAGAAATGATAAGAAATCAAATATACAGTGGTTATAAAACTAAAAATATAAGACAACAATAGGAAATCTCACGAAAAAAAAAATAGATATGTATGTTTGTAGTACCTGTAGGGGTTGGGGTATCTCTGCCAGAATGCCAAAAACACTTGGTCCCATGAGCTCTTCAGAAAGCCTGCACAGCTGAAATACTTCACCATTGTTCCCTCTCAACCTGACTGTGCTAAAAACTGCAACAAAGCACAAACACAGCAACTAGTTGATAACTGAAGAATACTAGCTAAACTAAATAATACCATTAAGACAGACATGAGGAAAGCCTTAATTATGATAAGATTTGAGATCAAGAGTTGTTTGAAATGAGTACGTGCCACTTTGGCCATGCAATGACAGACCAGACGCACGAGCTGCATTCCTACACGTGTCAGCTGACTTGGAATATTCTAGTGGTGCCCAAAATCTTTTGCTGGTTATTTTATACTTTGTACTTTATAGTCAGAAATGCTGTCTATGCAGGCAGCTCGTTTGATTTCCAGACTAGATTGTTAACAAAAGCCGTTTAGAAACCAGCTGAGTTGGTTTCGCGAAGATTCAGATAAGGATATCACTCAGTTGATACCATAACGACGGACAGATGGTGCCTAAAAATTCCAGACGGCCATAGAATTACAAGTTTTACGGCTAAAGTTACCTAAAAGATTATTAGAACATTTTATTATTAATATTAGAAGTAGTAGTGGTCACAAGTATTAAAGAAATGTAACCCCGCACCTTTACTTCAGCTGTGCACCGCTGGAGTAACGTTAGATGAGATGAAGCGCTGCTAGCTAGCGGCTAACGCATGACTTCTCTCTCTCTGAATGAATAAAACAATGAATGAATGAATGAACGGATTCTACATGAACATGAATGCGAATGAGGACTTACCAACGTAAACAGAAGATGGGGCGCTTAACGAAGTGATTTTTTCTCTACTCCTACATCTCGCGATCATCCGTCTGTCTAGTCTACATGATTGTACATGACTAAAAAAAGGAAGGTCATGGTCACTTACGACACTTCCGGAAGACCACGCGCTTAGACGGGGAGGTTTTGTAGTTTTGTCAAAACGTTACATATCTGTGGATTGGTCAATGTGACTTTAATTGTGGTAGGCAATAATTCGATTGGATTGACTACAATTTTCTTTTAAATGACGATAGTTCCATTTTTTGTTTTAAATATATTATTATAAAGCATTCGATACTGTAGGCCACATTTTTTTTTATTTGAAGTTCTTGATTTCTTTGGTTTTGGCAACAACTTTATCCGTGCAGTTCGAACATGATCTAATAATTGCAATAGCTCTGTTAAATTATCCTTTGGGACCACTCTTACCAATTGTTGGTACCCTTGGTAAATATGATCGAAAAGGCTGTGAAAATAAATTTGCAATTGTTAATACTATTGATCTTTTATTTTTAAAATGTACAAAAATCTAACCTTTTACTGAAGAATAAGAATTTAAAATAAGGGGAAATCTCATTATGAAATAAATGTTTTTCTCTAATGCACGTTGGCCATAATTAATGGTACCCTTTTATTCAATATTTTTTGCATCATCCTTTTGCTAAGATAACAGAGTCTTCACCTGTAAAACCTGATGAGATTGGAGAACACCTGACAAGAGATAAGAGACCATTTCTTCATCCAGAATGCCTCCAGACCCTTCAGATTTCCAGCTCCATGTTGGTGCTTCTTCTCTTCACTTCACCACACTCATTTCTGTTGGGTCAGATCAAGGGACTGGGACGGCCATGGCAGAAGCTTCATTTTGTGTATATTCAGAGTGTATATTCAGTGATCAAAATTAGAGAACAATTTATAATTTTTTTTTTCTGAAATATTGTTAATCCTCATCACTCAAAATTTAAAGGAACATCAGTTGTAGGTATACCAGTGTAGTGTTTTCATGTTTCATTTTCCCTGCTTATCCATTTATTTCTGTTCCATCTTCTGTCAGGGTGATTCATAAGGAGAATGTATGTATTTTTTTTTTCTTTCTTTTTTTGTTCAGTTAATGGTTTATTCTCTTGTTTAGCCTAAAGTTGTATTTACTTTTCCTAAAAAGATGTAATTTGTTATTTCATTTAGTATAGCTCATGCTGTTAGATACGAAATATTTTCTGCATAAAATAAATTCTAAATTCCTGAATTGGAAATTTTGCTTTGAAATACATAAAATAATATTACATACAAGAGAGAAAAACTTACTTAATGTTTGTGCTTTGTTTGTAAAATTATTATGCAATTTAACCTATGTTTTGTTACTTTGTTTAGATGATTACTTCAGATTCATTCTGGGAAAAAAAACAACCTTCTGCCCAATAGAGGGCAGAAATTGATTAGATTTGTTCCAAGCCTGACACAGGAATAGTTCCAATCCAATCCAATCCACTTTATTTATATAGCACAATTTAAACAAACAGCAAGGTTACCAAAGTGCTTTACAGAGATAAAAATATAAAACAAGAAACAAACAACATAAATAAAATAGCATCAACAGTAACAGCGACAACGAAGACCACAACAGCTCTTATGGTGAGTCAAAGGCCAGGCAATAAAAATATGTTTTTAAACTAGATTTAAAAGTGTGGAGGGTGGGCGCAACTTTAATATGCAGTGGTAAATCATTCCACAATTTGGGAGCAACTGCTGAAAAAGAGCGGTTGCCTCTGGTCTTCAGCCTGGTCCTGGGCACATTCAGCCGCAGCTGATCACCAGACCTCAGTGACCTTGACGGGGTGTAAATGTGCTGGAGCTCTGAAATGTACTGAGGTGCCAACCCATTTAGCGACTTAAAAACAAACATTAAAATATTAAAATGTATTCTAAAATATACAGGGAGCCAGTGGAGCGAGGCCAAAATAGGAGTAATGTGTTCATGTTTCCGGGTTCCTGTTAACAGACAAGCAGCTGCATTTTGGACTAGCTGTAGGCGTGAAAGGGAAATTTGGTTCACGCCAATGTAAAGTGCATTACAGTAATCCAAACGGGTCAAAATAAAAGCATGAATCACTTACTCAATAGTTCATTGCTGTTTTAAGAACAAATTTAGTCATTTAATTTACTCTTTGCTCTTCTGACGAAATAGCTTTTTAAACGCCCATCTTTCCAAGAAAACACTCAATCATTAAAAAAAAAAAGACTCCAGACAAGACTAAGACTAAGAACTGTTGTCTGGTGTCTGTTTTGTTCATCTTTGTGCAGATCATCATCTTTTGGCTTACTGAATGTAGAACAAGTGGTTTGTTCCACAGCTTATTATATTCTCTGAGGCTTCTTACCCCTTTTGCTCCTTGTGCAACACACAGTATAAAAAAGTGATTACAGCATGAAAAACACGGAGATGTACTGGAGATGAGTAATGCAGCAGCTGCAATGTGGATATATTGTTTTGTTTTCATAATCATTTCAGCAGACCATTTGAAATATTTTTTGTCATATCTTGTGTTGGTTTTGACTTCCACTAAAGATTTTAAGACTTGATAAGGCAATATAAACATATAAAATATATGTATATTATATATAAATATATAAAAACAATATGCAGATGTATAGTTTTATTTTCCTTTCGACCCCCTCCCTCCACTGCATTTTAATTTTCTCACACATCCTATCTTTTTTTTGTTCCTCTTACTGCCACCACAGCATAGATATGTAATATTCCAATAAATTAAACAGGAACATGATTCCATAGATTTTTAATTCTTTGCATAAAAAGTACATTATAACCTTCACACCTTATAGTATAAATACAACCAGTAGCATAAAGCAATTTATTTACTTGATGTATTGGCCCCATGCAAATTTACACAAAACAACACATGCCAGACATTTTCATTTTTGACAAATCACAAAATCAAATTCATCCAAGTCATACTTAATATTTAATATTTAAACTCGCAACCAAACTGTTAATATAACTGAATAACAAAGAGTTTAATGTTCAGATGGATAGTTCATTGATTGCATATCAATGCTTGGAGTGTTTTTCAAAAGGTTATATTCAAAATGCTATTATGCTAGTCATGCCATTTATGCAGTATATTAGTATGGGTGCATCTCAGTCAGCTCTCTAGTTCACTAGTTAAGGCACTGATCAGCGAGTCAGCCATTTAAAGTGTTGCCTCAATCGGGAAATCCTTCCAGTGCACTGACACGTTTGTTCCCTAAAAAGTTCCACGATGCACCATTAAAACCAGGGAGCATCAATGCTCACTATGCCCCCTTACCAGAAATGACATTACATTTCTGAAGTACGAAACAAAATGCACAAGCCAACTCAATATATATATAATGACACTCCACAGAACATTTGAAAAAGACTAAATCTTTGGTTATTGTTGTTGTTGTTGTATATTTCAGCATAAACACACATCACTAGACACATAGTGAACACATCTAGTTAACATTTATAATTAATAATTGCCTGAAATATTTTAAGGACATGAATGTTGTCCATTGACATTGAACATAGTCATGTCAAAACGAGTAATCATTGTCCCACTGTGTAATCTTCGGTGTAATCGGTGCCTGGATTCATATACACAGTATACTGATTCATGAGCTCAGGAGCTTGGGAACTGATTGAGACACACCCTATGCATCTTATGCAAATTTTCTGTATGATAGTGCATTAACACCCAGAACTACATCTGCCAAAATGTGCAAAATACAACAGAGCACACTGTGTGGATACTGTATCCCACAATGCAATGTATGAACATATTTTAAACCTTGATCAAGGTTGAGCTGGTTAGCTTTGGCACCAGATTTCTACAAAGCAATGGCAATTTAACATTTGCTGTGTACTCTGACAAAACCAACATATACATCGCTGATATATCACTAATATAACCAGTGCAAGATTCTCTTCTAAAGTGCTTTTAAACAGACTTTATGTAACAGCTCAAAATAGTCACTAGTGAAGGGTATGGGATTGTATGTGCACTTGTGGCATTATCCGGCAATCAAAGTTGTCATGAGATAATTTCATATGGCTCCAGAGTGATTAGTCACATGACATGGCAGATATTAAATCATGTACTGACAGTGGGTCCTCCGCCAAATGCCATAAAGATGTATGGGAATCCTAAACATAGCTCTCTCCAAATCCTAATAGTAATATAGATTGATAATCACATGCCATTTACAGCTTAGATAACTGGCTCAAAATTGTTTCCAGAGCTGAAAGCCTATCAGCAGCATCCAGGCTGTATCCTGACATTATCAATAAGAGTTTTGCACAAGCTTGGATGATGATAAATGGACACCCTTTTGCAGCATTACAAGTCATTACAACAATGTAGCCTACTACTGTTTGAATTTTTCATTGTTGCATAAAGCAAAATGACTACAACTAGTTGAACATTTATGGAGCAACCCATTTTGAGGGAAAATAAATAATGAAATTATTTTTGTTTAAACATCATACACACTTGGGGGGGTAAAAGGCTCACCAGCATGGGGCAAAAGACATCCAGTACTGATACAAATACTACTAATAATAATTTTGCATTTAACTAAGTTCATGCTTGTTCAAAACAATCATTTCAGAAAAGTTAGTAGTAATTTCTGTTTGTTTTGATGAATAAAATCTATTTTTGCTCAATAAATGTACTGTCAGTTTAATATATTCATTTTAAAAATATTTAAAAAAGGAAAGATTCTTGAAGGAGATCCTTAATATGGCTTTACAGCAGTATCAATAAATATTATAGTTTATTATATAATTGTTTCATTATAAACATGGTGATTACCCACCCATGTCAACAAAAGGAACAGTCAACCATCTATTTATTATCTTACCCAGATTATTATATTATTATTTCACACCAATGCGCCTTTAGCTTCATTGTCCCTTAACGTATGTACTGTGCATTAAGCAGGATCCTCCAGACAGAGGAAGACTCCATTTTCATGATTAGACAGCAGTTGCAGGCTGACCATCATTGTATCCATTCACAATCGTACCTCTCAAAGATCGAGTCCTTAAGGACCCATCAGGATAGATGGTGTCTGGTTTGTGTTCACAGCGGAAGAACATGAGAAAGCCATTCCTGTAATTCTGGTTCATCCAGCCATAGAGCAATGGGTTGACAAAAGTCGAGCACATCGCCACGATGTGAAACAAGGTGTAAATGAGTTTATATTCTTTGAACTTGAGAATCAAGTCGAGATCACTAGCCAGCTGAAACATGTGGAAGGGAAGCCAGCATACAGCGAAGATCACGACCACCAGCGCCAGCATCTTCGTGGTCTTCTTCCGGCGGCCGATGCCATCACTGCGGTTGGAAGGGCTGACGTGGTTCTTCAGTTTGATCCAGATGCACACGTAAGCATAGCTGATGATCGCCAGAGGGACCACATACTGCAGGAGAAGCATTGACAAACTGTAGATGATGGCGTCCCGATTGGTGCCATTGGGCCATTTCTCGGAGCAAACTGCGATCCGCAAGTCAATGTATGAGATTTCCTCGTGGCGATACTCTCGGAAAATAGCCAGCGGGCCAGCCAGTATGGCGGCGAACGCCCAGGTCAGGCTGATGATGATGAAGCTGGTGCACCTATTGAGGCGCTGGCCAAGATGGAAGACGATACATCTGTAGCGCTCTAGAGCAATGACCGTTAGGGTGAGAATGGACACGTGGACGCTGAGAGCTTGGCCGTAAGGCACCATATGACACATCACTGCTCCAAATTTCCATTCGTCCAGCAAAGTGTAAACCAGCGTGAAAGGCAAACACACTGTGTCCATCATCAGGTCAGCCAAGGCCAGGTTTGCAATGAAGTAGTTGGTGACCGTGCGCATGTTTCTGTACAGAATGATCATGTAAATGACCAGGGTGTTACCCACAAGTCCTAGCAGGATTATGAATGAATACGCTAAGATGAGAGATATTTGGACACTCAGGTGCTTGGTGATGTCATCCACAAAAGCTGGTTTGTAAGTGTTCATGCTGTTGTTTCCCAGGCTGGTCTCTTGACTTCCATCATAGAACATGTCCTCCGTTCCATTGGCTAGATCTGATTGGCCCATATTAACCAAGGACATACAACATGAACCTGTCAAATAAATGAGAACATTATTGTTTCTTACAGTACAAACAGTAGCTACCGCTAATTTATTCAAAAATATTCAAAAGATGCATGTCATGTATCCAATGATTTGAATGTACCTCTTCTATGAAGAACATGTTTTTGATTTCTGAATGACAATTGTAATATAATTACAATACCACAAATAAATGCATTAAATTTGGCTGAAGCCATGTGAAAATCATAGTAATTTCCATGCGCTAAGTGTAAATGATGTTAGAGTGCAAATAGTGTAAGATACTTATTATAAAACAGCAAGCAATAACAACATATTATTTAGTATATATTTAATACCACATCCAAATTTAATGCCTATTAAGGCATGTTAGTCATGCTATTTCCACTATTTTCTATATATAATAGAAAAAGAGAGAAGAATGGGATTGGAAATTCAAACTCCTGTTGCGTCAAAAGCTAAGTCAAGTATCCACAGCACTGCTCCTGTTGCCATATGTGTCTATATATATATATATATATATATATATATATATATATATATATATTATATATGTATATATATATATATATATATATATATATATATATATATTTTTTTTTTTTTTTTTTTTTATATATCTGGCTCAATCAGACAATGATGGGCAGCATTAGTCTAAATAACTTTTGCCAACATGGAGGACTAATTGCACTTAGTGTACACACTCTGATAAAATGTATGGATTTTGTAATAGCCATTCTTAAGCAACCTGTGTGAAGGTGATTTTTAGTCAATATATGAATAGAATATATCTTTTTTGTACCATTATATCTTATATTATTATATTTTGGTACATATATCCCAGCTGCTATTCTACTAATTTGAATTGAAAGAAAACTTAATGGAATTGAAACAAACAAACAAACAAATACACCAGTTCTTCTTGACATGTTCAGTGGTTCACATTTCATTGCACAAGTTGAATTATAAATGTACGCCAGAGATCTCATTCTCAGCATGGAAGCTTTTTAGATGACATCTGAATGATGTCTGCTTTTCTGTTTTGTATGCTCAGTTGGAGTAGAAGTGAGCGATGCATATGCTCTTGATGAGACATGCACACCTGATGAAATATGTTGCATCTACTGAAGAAGTTAAGTCATAATATATCATTACAGCACTGCAAGGCATATAACTGAGAGATAGATAATGACATCATTCGACTGAAAAATGGAATTGTATTTGTAATTTCAGCTGAGGTACACACATTTTACACCCTTTACACAAACACAGCCACCTTTGTTATTTTTTGTATGATGTTCAATTAAAAGTATTGAAAAACGACTAATATTATATTCATTTAATGCTTGGCTATCATTGTGATTTTGCTACCAGAATACTGAACCATATTTTATTACTAAAAGGATAACAAGGCCCTTTGTTGCTTATAAGAGATGGATAGAGATTAATTAAAATCCAATTTACAGGCTGCTCACAGCAAGAAAATGCAGAGCTTTATTTCTAAGAATGATTTGAGCTCATGAGCACATTTAGAAGTGCCTATATTGTCATTTAAGCTGATTATATGACAAACTGTATGGACAGCTTTTTGCTCAAGGGAAAAGGAAAATTGTCAATAAAGACTTTGGCATCTTAGGTTATTTAGAGATTGAAAACAAAAACACTGTTCTAATGTGGTCTTCCTTTCACCAGAGATGACACAGTTTTTGCAAGGTACTCAATCTTTCAGAGTGCATTGAATTAAAAAAAGCAAACTAGGTTGTAACATTGTTTATAGCTGATGGGTATATTTCTATTGTTCCTTACAAAAAGTATTGCCTCCATTTTTTACTGAGCCATCTAAAAGCAGCTAAGAGCTTTGAAGGTGTGCAAAAAAGGGTTTTAGCCATAAACATAAATGTCTTCTTCTTCTCGGCTTTATAATATAACCAATTTGGTACCAGGTTTTAACACTTAATCTAAACCTAAAAAGGCATTCACATCCTATTTTACAAAAACCAAAGTTGGGACTTTATCAATCATTAATTGACAGAATCATGAAAAGTGGGTGTTCCATATCTGAACTGAAACAACTGCAAAAATAAAGCCTAAACAGTTATTTGGCTATTGATTAATATTACAAAACATGCGCTGTGAACATGTAATAATCAATTTTTGATGAAAAAAAATTCTGATTTCATGTTGACTCCACGTGTGTCAAAAGACGACATTGTTAATTTACAGTAGGATGTGCTTTAGCATTTCTGTTCACGTCCTGCAGTACAATCTGCAGATATTATGAGTTTGTCCTCCAGAGACACATGCAAGACTCTGTTCATCAAAAGGTCATATCCCTTAAGACACAGGACCTTTCCTTTCAATGTTCATTCATTTGGACAAGTCATTGCAGAAATGACAGTCCATTCACTTGTTTCTCCTAGATCAAGACAAGAGATAGAAATGTTGTTATCTCTCTGTATTTATATAAACTATTTCCAGATGGCATTCTGTGTTTCATATTATACAAAGTGTAACATTAATGAATATCAAGCTGGAAAACTGCATTCTGAGATAAAAACGAATGGAAAAAACACTTCATGCCAGAATTGCCACTGCTTTTTTTTCACTGCTCTCTCGCTGCCTGTCTATGTGTGTATGTGTAAAGAGGAATCAACACAAATAAAAGGCTACATGGTCTGTTGATAGTCTCCCTCAAACGTCCCCCATGATTCAGCTGTACTGTCATTATGATGTTCTGCTGGGGATGCTTCTCCTCTACATCAAGAGCTCTTTGAAGCCCCATTAATGACGTGCTTACTCATCATGAGGACTGGTCTTAGTGTACCAGATACTCGTCCAACTGATGTAATCAAATGCTGTATGATTTTCTCTACATTATCTACATTACTACATGCAACTATAAAACAGCATTGGATGAACTGTACATAATGTAAATAATAAAAAATACACATAACAGTAATGCATAAGAAAGATACTCTGGGGTTTTGCAAACACATAATATCTCAATCAAGGCTTACAAAATTCAGAATTTAAAAACTGGCTCCCTTTCAGTTGAGTTGGAGTTTGAATTGAATTGGCCTCGTCCCACAGGATGTTGAATTTAAAATGACAGGAGATGGAATTCACTGAAGTGCAATGCAAAGAAATTCAACAATCACATACGGGAATTTCATTAAAGCTTTGGGACAAAACTAAGTAATCACTTCGTGCATTTTTAAGGAACGACGCCTATTCCCTGATATGTCAAAATACATACTGTGTTTCTCTAAACTACTGAAGCTGAGTATTGTCAAAACAGTTAACACGGCCATCAAAAACAAACAAACAAACAAACAAAAAAACAATAATGTCATGCTGCATCGCAATGTATATTTTATTTTTATTAGAAATAAATTTAATACAAAATGTTAAGTTAATATGAATATTTCACATGTTAAATATGTGAAATAAAACAATGTTTCATTAAATATGTAAAATGTGTAATATTTTATAAAAACTGACATCAGAATGTGAATTTATTTACATATACTGATGGATATATTTTGATCACCTATACGGTAAGTCTGAGAAATGAAATGTTGCTTAAATTGTATGTTAATTTTAATTTATTACACATAATAAAACATATAGAAGCTAATAGCCTATGTGGTTTTTATGCGGCAATTCATGCCTGGATATTAATAGCATAATATTGCTTGAAATATCACATATGTCGATGGTAATTCACACTGAACAATGGAATGTATTATTAAAAACTACACTTACAGCTGTTATATGATTTTCTTTTAATTTAATTTAATTTTCATTCTTAAAAGCAAATTCGAATTAATATTCTGATGTGAACAACCCTGATACAGACACCTGCCACGTGCCATATTTAATTGAAAATACACATTTCTCCATTCTGTTGAATAATACGGAACACTTAAAAACAGTGAACAATCCACTCACCGTATATGTCAGATATCACCCCTATAATAAACGGGATGATAGCGCAGCACGCGCTGGAAAGTTCGCGCATCCTTCACGCTTTTGTCCCTTCAGGATCAGCTTCATCCTCGGAAACAACACTGAAAACTAGCATACTAAGTGCATATCCAGACGTAGGCAAGTGAACTTTGTGTGCATGAGTGCTTCTGCATGAACGCATGCAGGCTGTAGGAGGAACTGCTCTAGTGGAGGGATCTGTCAGTGCAATGTGACGCTCTTCTGTAGCTTACTGATCAGATCAAATGATATATATTGTGATGTCTCAAATAAGATAGGCTATGCATTGAGACCTATGGTACATTGCTTGACAGTTGGATTGGATGTAATGCATGACTCTATTTCAGAAGTGAATGTCACCCAGTGAGCTTCTAATTAGGCTATAATGTCCTCCTGGCACTTTTAGAGACAAAGTGTTATATCATTCTGACTCGTGAATAACTGAAATCGTCAAACTGACAGCATATATTGCAGTAAGCCATGGCTTTGATTTACAGAATTTGGAACGTCACCAAAGCGTACACTCTTTGTTTCTAAGGGGAAAATCATGTGTAAAAGGCAAAAGCACTGTTTGTGAGTCTGTGTGGGTTCTGACCTGTGTACAGAGATCTCAGTCACACCTGAGATACCGAAAAAAAAAAAAAACATTGCACCCAGATGTGTTACAGCTGTTACAGTCATGTGCATTTACTGATGTGAAATGACATGGAAAGCCCAATAGCACAATGAGAAATGTTCTTTTATCAAACCTGCATCTGCTTTCTTAAAGGGATGTCTCTCCATATCTGTGTATGCTCTTCTGTGTCATCCACGCCACAAGGATACGCTGTTTTATTTCAAATCAAAGCTAAGTACATGTAGACACAGTGCATCCTTGTGGCGCAGATGATACAGAAGAGCATACACAGCATAGGGTGATATGGACAGACACAGAGGAGACCAATGACAAAGGAATTATTGAATAAAGTCGTTATTTTTGTTTTCTTCGCTTACAAAATGTGTTCCTGTTGCTTCATATAACCCAGATTGCACGTCTGATGGCAGATGGAATATTCTGAAGAAGACTTTAATACCTTTTATGGACCTTGACACTGCTATTTACTTGGCAGTCTATGGGACAGTCACAGGCCTCCAGGCTTTCATCCAAAATATCTTAAATTGTGTTCCGAAGACGAACAGAGCTTTTACGGGTTTGGAACGACATGGGGTAAGTGATTAATGACAAAATTTTCTTTTTGGGGTGGAGTATCCCTTTAAATGCATGTAACATGTAATCTTTTGCTACATCTTCAATTTATTCTTTATTCTATATATTATTCCAATGTATGAGAGAAGGTCTAGTTGTCACACTTTTTACATTAGTAAAAACAAAATCATGGTAAATACACTTATTTTTGAAAGTCACAGACCTTTCTAAAAATAATAAAATAATACTAAAAAAAATATAAGAAAACAGAACAAAGAACGAAAGAAAAAGATGTAACAACTAATGACAAAAATGTGAGAACTTGCCCCAATCTGATATTCATGAAAAATAATAATCCTGAGAACAAAGGTCAACTTTCAAATAAAGTAGCCTAGTCAGTGTGCCTATATTGTGTTCTTTTTTATGCAACAGCTTTTAGAAAAATATGGCAATTTTGAAATTTTAGGATACATGCATTGTTTTGTTTCGGAAGCACCGAATAGAACAACAACAACAACAAAGAATCACAATAACAACTTTATATTTTCTGCCTAAATACGTCAGTTACTACAGTAAAACTGTTGACTGTCGTCAAACAATAACCATGGGTTATTGAACATGGCTTCGTTTTCAAATGTGTGTCATGAATACAACTTGCCTTAGTACGATGCTTTGGAGTCTTAAAAGTACAATATGACATAGTATATGAATATGATAGAACCATATGAGTTCAGAAACATGATTCTGGTTTAGGGTTTTAGAAATAGATATTTGAAACCAAAAACAACTGCTTGAAAACAAGCTTTGGTGGACTTTTGACTCAAAACCCAGCTAGTTATTGACAGATCTTGTGACTTCTTCATGAGGCATCAGTCCATCTGGTCTCCTTGCTTGTCTATAAAAGTCTACATTGTGAAAATAATGTGATCTACAAAAAAATAAAAAAGAAAAAGAAAAAAGAAAAAAAAATTCTACATTTCATGCAAGGTATTAATACTTGAGTTGGCTATTATCTGTTCAAGACATAAGGGATTTCAGAATAAAGTTATTACTATTCTAAATTATTAGTATTATTACTATTAGGTGAATTAATGCACAAAACATGCAACTTTTTCCCCAACAGATGATATACTTTTCAGTGTTTGTATTTGTTTATCATGCTTTCTGTTTATTACTTGTTCCTGTTCCATCATGTGTTTAGAAGGAACGCATTGTGCTGATTCAGTCAAAATGAAAGTTTAAGTCAAGCAAACCGTTGTTCTTCACACACTGAAGAACTTAGTGTAACCTGGCAGGAATACAGAGTGAAAGAATTCCCCAGTCTCCGGCACTCGTAGGAAATCCAAACCGAAACAGAAAGGGTAAGTTATAGTGTGTATTTATTAAATAACAGGACATATGTTTAATCGATGCTTTTTTATTATTTTGTGCGTCACTCGTGTTGTTGTGTTTAGCCGTGTAGCTAACTCACAGCAGGCTAATGTTTACACTGCTCTTCGCGAGCGT
The DNA here is from genome assembly GCF_018340385.1 of Cyprinus carpio. NCBI lineage: Eukaryota > Metazoa > Chordata > Actinopteri > Cypriniformes > Cyprinidae > Cyprinus > Cyprinus carpio. The sequence goes on from NC_056585.1 coordinate 2,064,085, forward strand.
AGCTACAAATTCTGACACTTTAACAGTAACATAGTGGTATATTTGTGCATTTGCTTTAATAAAATAGATAGATCTTATACAATGAAAAAGTTTACGTTTAGAGTAAATGTGGTTGTGAAAGGAGGCTAAAATTAGACGATTTGGCTAATAAATGCATTGTTTTGTTTCGGAAGCACAGAATAGAACAACAACAACAACAAAGAATCACAATAACAACTTTATATTTCCTGCCTAAATACGTAAGTTACTACAGTAAAACTGTTGACTGTCGTCAAACAATAACCATTTGCTATTGGACATGGCTTCGTTTTCAGATGTGTGTCATGAATAAGACTTGCCTTAGTACGATGCTTTGGTGTCTTAAAAGTACAATATGACATAGTTTATGAATATGATAGAACCATGGTGTATATATCAGAATTCACATGCTATTTAGGATCTGAACCCATCACTTTACCATATAGATCCCATTAGCAAAAATAAGAAATGAACTATGTTGACAAATTATGGTTACCATTGTACTTTTTAGTAATAGGCACCAGCATCTTATTTTTTTTATATGCAAACCGGTCTTAACTTTAGGCCACTTAAGATCATAGTACTGACTAGTATAAACGAGAGCAGGTGATCAATTTTCATTTTCGTTATTTCATGAACTGTGCCAGAAGTGGAAGTGAAACAGACAGTAAATCTGCTACATATGGCGACCAGCAAGAGCAAGATGAATCTCAGAGAAGATCTGACATGTGCCATCTGCTTTGAGCTCTTCAAAGACCCTGTGATGCTGGGCTGCATGCATCACTTCTGCAGGAGATGCATCGTGTCATACTGGAAGACGATTAGGGGTCCTGTTACCTGCCCTCAGTGCAGACAAGAGTTTCCCAACAAATGCTTCCAGACCAACTACTTAGTAGCTGGTCTTGTGGAGAAGGTCAGGGCCAGCTCCACATCCGCATCTGTCAAGTATCTGGAGGTGAGTTGTCTTTTAACAGTCAGGAAAAGGCAAATCTGTAGCTTAGCATCTTGTTTTAAACCAAGTATCTCACGAGCAGCAAGAGTCTTTCAGTTCCAAGTTGTTTATCTTGCCCTGCATCAGGAGAAGTAAAGAAGAGAACATATACGAGCAGTGTCAGCATTAAATGACAAGTTCTGTTTTTCATTAAATGTTTCTTGAAAATATCCTTCCTCCTTTTTCCCGTTATAAAGGTCTGTAAAGCCTCATGATTTTTCGTTTCAAAAATCACAAGCCTTAGTCATGTGACTAAAGAATTTCCAAAACACCATAAATGGATTTTGTATATTCTGAGACTGGTCCTCGTTTTATTTTCAAAGCCTTACTATAATTGTGTTTATTTGTAATATGCCATTTCATAATAAAGCATTTCAGACATTTTAAACTGAATGTTTTACACAGAAAATAGTGGAAATTTGACCTTTCTGTCCGGTCAAGATTCGATTAGTTCTTAGCGATTAGCTCTTTAGTGTAGAATATACTAATCGTTACAGTGATTATTAGGCTGTATATCAGTCATGTGCTAACTAACAATAAAGAAAAAAACATATTTTGAAAATGACGCTCACTGAGTTACAGGGAAAAAACATTCATACTCAGATATACTTTATAATACTTAAATATTAGGAAATAAGGGGAATTGTTATATCACAGCATCTTAAAAATAACCCTTGAATTAAAAGAAAACTACAGCTTTGCAACAAACACTTATTATTAAATACAAAAAAAAAACATTAATGTACAAGAAAACAAAACAACAAAAATATTCCTAAAGTGGTTTTTATGAAAAGTAAAATTCAGTTAAAAATATGATAGGTTGACCTGCTCATGTTTTGTTCACTTGATTTTGCTCCAACTTTATCTCACATAAACAAGTCTTGGTATCACTTATTACCTCATAATATTATACATGTATGATATGATTCAGTACTTCACAATGAATCATAATTGGATTATAATTGAAGTTGCAAAAAACAAACAGAAAAGACCAGGCATTTTAAACGGTTCACTTCAATGAACCATATAGAAGTGTTTCTGATTATTAGTTTTTGTTTTTCAGGCTACCCACTTATTTTTTAATTATACTTACTGCTCTACAGATAAAAGGTAAATTCTTGAACATTCAATTTTTAGATGCTCTAACAAGTTTTCCTCCTGTGGAAGGGCAGCCCCACCTCAACACCTTTTTATTCTGTTTTATTTAAAAAAAAAAAAAAAGTTTTTATTGTTGACACTGTTAATACTGGCTCTTGGAATTTGCATGAATCCAGTTAAAAAAAATTAAAGAAAAAGAAAAATGTGGTTTTGGAAATTACTGCCTATTTGTCAGAAAATGGACTGTGCTGATTAAAACTGAGTCAATCATGAAAATACTGTTTTGATTTTCTTTAATACTTTGTCTGTGTTTACCATTTGCTCTTTTCTAGAAGCAAATAAAGGACTGTCTAGAATCGCAGGTCTCCATGAAAGAGGCCTATGTCACTATGATCCGGGAAGACAAAGACAAGATGGAGAAAATCAAAGTGGGTCTGCCTTTAAAAGAGAAAGATCACAATGTGACACTTCCTGCAAAACAGAATCACACAACTCTCCCTTTCCTATCCTCAGAAAATGGGGGCTGAGCTGCAGGGGCGAGTGCACAGCGACTTCCAAGCTCTGCATCACTTCCTGCGGGTGGAGGAGGAAGCCATGTTGGAGCAGTTGAAGAGGGAGCAAGAGGAAATGCTGCAGAGGCTGGAGCGACATCTGGAGGCCCTACAGGTGGCCATCAGAGACATGGAGCAGAACATCAACATGCTACGACAGACTGCCAGCAGCACAGACCAATCTGTGCTCGTAGAGGTGATTATAATGACTGTTTGTATTGCTTCTGCTGCATATCCATTTGTCATATAACTAATATTTGGAATATTAATGTCATATTTACACAAGAACCTAAAGTGCTGGTTGTCAGAATGAGTTATTAGTGAAGTGTAGCTACAGCCAGAGCCTCATATATATTTCACACAACAGCAGACCTGAAGAAAAATCAATTCTAGAGTGATTTGAGCATGTGATGTTAATTATCAGTTTGCTTTTGCTGTGTCTCCTAGCTTCTGTGGTTGAGTCAGTGAAATAACCTGTTCTATTCCATTTCCTTCCTCCACAGCTTCCAGAATTGAATTCCAAGTGAGTAGCAATTAAAAAGCTATTCTTATTATTATTATTTACCACTCTAATAATGTTCCTTGTACGACTCTTTAACTGTAGTCTGTACCAGTAAAATTTCACAGTTCTTGGTACCAGTTTCGGTACCATAGTACAGACTACTGGAACTATTTAACTATTTTATTCCACTATTTGATAATAAAAAATGCTAAACTAAGTGTGTTAGTTATATATGATAAAAATGATAATTTGTACTTAATATCTTTATTATTAAAACCTTAACGTCTCCATGATTCCAGATCGCCTCTGCAAGAGCTGAATATCAACATGAATACTCTCAGAAGCAAACACATTGCTCCTCTTCAATACACTATGTGGCGAAAAATGTTTCAACATTTGAATCCCGGTAATTTGGCCGTTACACTTTGCCTTGATACTTCATCCACTACACACCATATATTTTATTAGGGGTCACTATATGATATTTAATATTTGTATTTGTAATATTTGTTTTAAAAAAAACCCAATATAGTCACTAAATAAAGTCAATATAGGAGGTATTGAAGTAGAGAAATAGCTCAAGGTATTCATTTTCCACTGTAACAGATGGTGTTATTGGCTATAGTGACAGTTCTCTGCCTGTATGTATAGCCCTCCTTGGGGCAGCAAAGGATTCGGTGATTTGTCGAATGGCACAGTGGGCTCATGTTAGACCATGATGCGGATGTCAGTTTTAGCAGACAAATTTTCGTTTACATAAAAATGTAGCGTTACACCCTTATCAGGAAATGGTGAAAAACTGCAGTCTTCTGTTCTACTGATTCATTGTATTTCACTTCCATGTGACCCTGTCCGTCAGAGTTTTAAAACTTCCACATCAGTATAAAAACACTGTAACTGTTGTGTTTCATACCGTCTAGAACATATCTTCACAACACACATATCTGTATACCAGTTCCACTGGTACATTTCATTAAAGTTGGATTTGAGGCTTTTAGTCAATATCTGTTAGCTTTAAAGACATATCACAAAAATGAAAGGTTATTGGCTATTAAAAAAGACATTCCATCTTCAGTTATTTCGTGCATAAAAACGTTGGAGTTCATCAAGTTGGGCATGATAACTTGTGACTTGTGGTTCAATGAAAAGGTGAAGAACCCCTACAGTCAATTCAATGAGTGAGTGGTCAGACAGATTTAAAACACAATAAATCAGTTCAAGACTGATTTGTGAGTTCTTTTGACCAGTTCATTAAAAAGATTGGGCTCTAAACTAAACTAAATTGCTGTCACACATTGATTTCTCACACAAACAGAATAATGTAGGCAGTCAAGAGCCATTGACAGATCTGACTATCATGGAAACAGCCTTCCATCGATTCTAGTCAATGTAGTTTGTGATAGTTTGTCTTTTATTCCCAGGCCCAGCACCACTGATATTTGATGAAGACACAGCTCATCCCAGTCTACAACTTTCCAGGAACAAAACCCAAGTCATTGAGAGTGACAAAATGACCAAGTACACGTGTGATGCCAAACGCTTCCTTCAGTGTGTCAACATTCTTGCAACAGAAGGCTTCCAGTCAGGCAGGCATTACTGGGAGGTGGATGTAAGTAACAATCCTAAATGGGACCTGGGTGTTGCTCTGGAATCAGTGAATCGTCAGGTCAGAGTCAAGCTGTGCCCTGAGAATGGGTACTGGACCCTCCGGCTGCGCAATGGCAGCCAGTACTCGGCCGGCACGCAGCCCTGGATACCACTGACTGTGATGACCCCACCTAGCAGGATTGGGGTTTTCCTGGATTTTGAGGAAAGGAAAGTGTCTTTCTATAATGCAGATAACATGGTGTTGCTGTGTTCCTTCTCCAATGGGCCAAGAGGAAAAGCGTTCCCCTTTTTCAGCACGTGCCTCAGTGAACGCGGTCAGAAAGCCCAAGCAATCCGCATCCTCCACTTCCCCTTTGAGTGTCCATCAGAGATGTAAAACAAAGCCTGTTGAGACTCTAGGAACTTGAACTATGTTCAAGAGTGTGCAGGCTATAATGAGCCCATGATTTTTAGAGGTTTTTGATATTTAACATTTGCCATCACTTTTGATGCATTAGAGCTGTGCAGCTCTCATGACGCTAATCAATTATGAGGTGAATTTATTTTGTTTATTTTTCATCAAACAGACCAAAGGGACCACATAAAATGTTTAATAGATTTTTGTACCAGATGTGATCACAGAGATCTGATTTTACAAGGATAATCAATGTTAATTTAGGACAGTAACGACATTGCCATGTTACCCTCAGCTAAACTTTTTTTAATGTGATTTTGAAAAAATTACAACAGCATTCTTTGTTATGTATATTGCACAATATTCTTATCTTCATTGCCTTTATAGATATGTAAAGTAATTGTAGATTTCACTTGGAAATTAATTAAAATACTTCTTTTCAGTGGGTTGTCTAGTTGTTTTCACATTCATCATTGAAAAACTGAGCTTGCCTCTAATTCCTGCAACATCAGTAGTCAGTGTTTTGTTTTCTCTGTAGTCAATAAATGTGATCGTGCATTGGTTCATTCTGTCCATCATTGTGTCAGGTCAGGAAGATGTTTAGTTTTGATTTATGTCTAGCTCTTCCTTCCTCTTAAATGGACAAAAACAAGCACCCTGTTCTGTTATATGTGTGATAATGTACTTTAAGATGAATGCATATGACTTACACAGCATATAAAATGTTTATAGCACAACACAGCATATGATTAATTACATCTCATATTTAAATTTAAAGGGTAAACAAAATGCTGTTTATAAAGTCCGACTTTCCAGGGGGAGTCCACCTGGCGTGGCATCCCGGATACTGAAGACAGCAAGGATGGGGCTGCCATTATCTGTCGGACCAGGCAAGTGAATCAACATCCTCTTTCCTCCTGTCTCCTGCAAGGGGTCACACAAACAGAATAAGAGTCCGGGTGCCCTCAAACTACATTATTGCCACCTTGGGACTGGGGTTTGGAAGTGTTTTGGCTGTTGGAAATAGGAGTCGATGCTCAGCCCTCCTCCACAGGGTCAGGTTGCCTTTAAACACACAGAACAGCCATGATTTAAACAGCCTATTAACATTCCAGTGTGTTTGACACAGGGCTGCCACTTCAGCCTTCATTTCTAAAGTTGGACATGTTTGTCCTAATGTTTTCATTGACATGCTGAAAATATGAGTGTATAATAAAAATAGCAAGTTAAATCTTTTCAACCAGGATAAATGTTGCAATATTTAACATACTAATGGCTTAGGTTCAAATACAGCCTCTATTTTCATAACATTATTATGGGTTACTGAAAGTTTAATTTTCATTGGTCCAGAAATGGTGTCTCACAAAAGAAGAAAAGTGCAAGGAAAACATTTGGCATTAAAATAATTAGTTTGAATTGAAGCTCTACAGTTCATCCAACTTGTTTTCTAAAACACTACGTCTGAACATAGAGCTCATAATTGTTGCAAAGTTTGCAAATGTACGCAAGCCATTAATTTTGTTGTATCTTGTTCTTGGCAGTGTTGTTAATTCCTGGTGGTGAGTGACATGGTCTCCTTTCCTTTTGATGAGCGGGAGAGCGGAGTAATGTGTTTCCTGACCCCAGGATGTGGAAGAAGAAATCATGGCATTTCAAGGTCTAATCCTTGAGCTGGACTCTAGAGAACACGGCAAAAGGAAGTGCTGGGCCTTTCATGCTGTGTACCGGAAAAGGTCAATAATAATAATAATAATAATAATAATAATAATAATAATAATAATAACAATATGACAGTATTTTTTATAATTCAGTTTGCAACTTTAAACTGTACAAACTACTACTAGTATACAATAATAATGGTGAGGCTTTCAGTTATTGCACTGCTACTGTTATTATATATAATGAATGTTTATTTATTTATTACAGTCTCAGGGTCACATACTTCCAAATGAACAGTCTTCCCTATTTATATAAACAGATAAAGATAGATAAAGTCAGTGGTTCAGTCAACTGGTTGTGCTTCAGCATACAGATTTTCATTGGACATCAAGTACCAATCCAACACTATACCAAACTTGTAACCTATATTTAATTTAGTCTGCATCATTATTTCATGTACTTTATATACGTCTTGTTCATTGTTTTTAAGCAGCCTGCTCAACATTAGCGTTTGTCTTATTTGTCTAGCTTCTACGCAGTGACAGATGGATTCATGCCAAAACACTGTAGAGTTTAATTGGACACCCAGATTTCAATGTCAATAACAAAGAGTTGAAAAGCATGTTGTTTTTGCTAACTTACTTCTTCCCTGCTGCCACTGAGACAATCATAACAGACCTGCCATCTATTTTTGGATTGCAACCCGCCAGCTAACAACCGCTGTTAAAACCAATGAGTCATAACTACTAATTGCAACACAATTCCAGTACAAATTAAGTCTTATTAATGTGCTATTTCACATTTTTTCCAATCTAAAGCATTTTACAACACTTAAACTGCAAGAACCATCCCTCTAGAGTCATGCATGGATGAATGTTCTGCTGATGGGATTATCAATAATGGAATACAACAGTTATAATATGACATTTTTCATATAAGTATAATTACTGGCATTAGACTTGACCAATTCAGCAAATCAAGACACCTAGCTGCCAGACATGAATGCTTTCATTTGATTATTTATTTTATGGCAAAAAATTTTTATGGTTAAAACTTCAGTCAGTTCATTAGCAAGTGGCGTAGTGTTTGTACACGTGCCAGGTAACAATATGACTTGAGAATCCCCCACCCCTTCATAACATTCATACTAATGAATGCTTCAAGAGCCAAATCAAACATGAAGCATGCCTGGGAAAACACACATGCACACAATGGCAAGCCATTTTAACATTTAATCTTTGCAACATACTAGTACCTATTTTTTAGATAGTAGAATCTATTCCATTAAGTACTAGTACTCATTCATTAGCTGATATTGCTTAATCTTTCCAGTGCCTTGACTTCTATGAGGATCTGTAATTCAGATATCAGCTGTTCAGTTTTCACAAGTATGTATTATTTCAGTTGTGATCAGTACGTATTTTTATATATTAGTAGTTATTCACTAGGACACTAGTACTTATTTTAGATACTAGTACCTATTATTAGATAGGTGTACCTATTGGACACACGTATCTATTAAATAGATACTAGTACTTATTAATTAGCTACTAATACTAATCTAATAAACACTAGTACACATTTATTAGGTACTAGAACTTATTCCAAATGTTACTAGTATGATTTGTTTTATATTATATTTTATATTTTATTTTAATTAAACTTTACAGTGGCCATTCTGACGAGTCATAATGATTAAAAAGACAAGTAAAAAGGGGGGGATCAGGTGTGACCTGTGCACTGCTAACAATTACAATAACAAAACAATTACAATGTTTAATAAATAATTTTGGTCACACTTTAGTCATTATTGCAGTAATTACCAGTCAGAAATTAATAGACAGAATCGAAAACAGAATAATTATTCATTCGGAGATATCTTCAACATCCTAAGGAACTAGTGAGAATGTATTTGGAGATATCTTCTTTCAAACAGATCATTACATAAACATCAGTTACTTTCAACTGTCCAAGATTCATGATTCAAGATTCAAGATTTTTACTTGTCACATACATGGTTATATGGAGAGCATATGACCAGCAGTGAAACATAAGTCAGGTCCTCTCCATGGACAGTGCAATTATTAAAGAATACAAACGCAAGAAAATTATATATAAATATGATATGGAAAAAATAGGATAAAATAAATAAAATAAAATAAAATGCTTATAAAATAAAATGTGCAGCACAGTATACTATAGACTTAATAATATATTAAGATGAGCAGGAATGTACAAGAGAAGAATGTGCAAACAGGTTGTACAGGGTATTTACATAGCAGCAATAGAGGTAGTAAAAAAAGTAAATAAATATAAAAAAATTATAGAAAATGCTGTGTGCTAGCGACAATGTCAGTATATTAAGTATCTTACTGATAATTAAGTGAAGTCATGTAGAAGTTAAGAGACTGAGTTTGAGTTTAGGAGCCTGACAGCCTGGGGGAAGAAGCTCCTCCTAAATCTCTCAGTTTTTCCCGTCAGGCTACGGAAGCGCTTACCAGATGGCAGTAAAATGAAAAGACATTTACCAGGGTGGTTAGAGTCCTTAATGATTTTAACAGCTCTGCTTTTGCAGCGTTTGAGGTAGATGTCCTGCAGCGAGGGGAGAACAGACCCTGAGATACGCTCAAATAAGCGCACAACTCTCTGCAGGGCTTTGCAGTCCTGACTGGAGCTGTTCCCATACCACACTGAGATACACTGAGTCAATACACTTTCTATGGCCCCTGAATAGAAAGTTTTCAGGATTGCTGGTGAGACCCTGAATTTCCTCAGCTGTCGCAGATGGTACAGTCTTTCCCTGGCTTTATTAACCTGAGTTTGGATGTGTGAAATCCAAGTCAGGTCCCCGGAGATGTTTACACCAAGGTACTTGAAGCTGCTCATCCTCTCCACAGGGGTTCCGCTGATCATAAGAGGAGTATAGGGCCACTGCTGTCTCTTCCTAAAGTCCAATCAGCTCTTTAGTTTCACTCACATTCATAGAGAGACAATTGTCCTGGCACCATGATGTGAGTTTCTCTACCTCATCCAAGTATGCGGCTTCATTATTGTTGGAAATGAGGCCCAGAACCACAGTATCATCAGCAAATTTGATAATAGATGTGGAGCTGTGGGAAGACACACAGTCATGTGTGTAGAGAGAGTAGAGCAGGGGAATCAGGACACAGCCCTCTGGGGCTCTTACGTTCAGGGTGATGGAGTTGGAGGTGAACTGGCCTACTTTCACCACTTGAGGTCTGCCAGTGAGGAAATCAAGAATCCAGTTGCAGAGTGAAGAATTCAGGCCGAGGTCCATGAGTTTGGAAGCTAGCTTGATGGGGACTATAGTATTGAAAGCTGGGCTATAGTCGATGAATAGCAGCCTTACATAGTTCCCATTGCTGCTGTCAATGTGCTTTAGGAAAGAGTGCAGGACGTGAGAGATGGCATGTTCAGTAGATCTGTTGGGGCAAACTGAAGAGGGTCCAAAGTATCAGGAGCAAATGTTGTTTTTATAAGTTTCTCAAAGACCTTCATGACTGTTGACGTGAGGGCAACTGGACGATAGTCATTCAGGCAAGAGGGGTTATTGTTCTTAGGCAAAGGGATGATGACAGATTTTTTAAAGGAGGTGGGAACCACCAAGGTAGCAAAGGACTCATTAAAAATAGAGGTAAACAAACCAGCGAGCTGATCAGCCCAGGACCTCAGAACATGGCCAGAAATCCCATCAGGACCTGCTGCTTTCCTGACGTTCACTCGCTTTAGAACCCTCCGAACCTCGTCCTCTGACACGACGATCACATGATTATCGCTGCTCTGACTGCTGCTTCCTGATGCGCTGATCGGCAGACTCGTCAGCCAGCGATGGGTCTGCTCTCACTTTGGATTTGTTTCCAAAGGCACAGATGGTTCTTAGTCCTTGCCACATGCGTCGGGAGTCATTTAGCTGGAAATGCGACTCTACGCGTTCCCTCTATCGGTGTTTGGCGGCTTTTACTGCCCATCGGAGATCATAGCACAATGTTTTGTACTCGCTCATGTTCCCAGACAAGAGACCAGCATTGTACGCAGCAGTGCGTTTGTTTACTGCAGCAGTGCATTTGTTTACTGCAGCACGGATTGTTCTGTCCACCCAAGGTTTCTGATTTGAGAAGGTCCTTATAGTTATTGTATCCGTGGCTTGTTCGGTTAGCGTGTTTGCAAAGCTTAATGCTACACCTGTGAACTCGCTGAAGTCAGATGAACTTGCCCGAAACATGTCCCAGTCTACATCATCAAGACTCACCTGTAGCATGGCTTCAGAGTGGGCGGACCAGCGCGTCACCACCCTTTACACCGGGGTTTCTTGAACGAGCCTTTGTTTATATTCCGGTGTGAGGAAAATGGCGGCATGGTCCGATTTGCCAGAAGCCGGTAGTGAGCAAGCTTTGTAGGCATTCTTAAACTGAGAGTAGCAATGATCCAGTGTATTCAGTCCTATGGTTGGACAGTATACATGTTGATAAAAGTTAGGCATAACCTGCCTGAGGTTGGCTTTGTTAAAATCCCCTGCTCTTTTAGAAGCAGCATCAGGATGTTTGTTAATGTAACTGCTGAGCACACCGTGAAGCTTAGACAAAGCCAAGCTTGTGTCTGCCTGTGGTGGAATGTAGACAGCAGTAACGATGATCGATGAAATCTCCCGGGGCAGATGGCAAATAATGGATAAATGTTCCAGATGTGGCGAGCAGGAGCACGACAGAGTGGAGATATTCCTGGGGTCACACCATTTCTTGTTGATCATGAAACACACTCCACCACCTTTGGATTTATCGGCCTCTACTGTCCTGTCCATCCGTAAAACAGAGAAGTTATCAGACGGCGTTACAGCAGTGTCTGGGACCGAGGTCATGAGCCGTGTTTCAGACAAACAAAGGATGTTACAGTCCCTAATGTCCCGTTGGAAACTTATCCTGGCTCTAAGATTGTCCATCTTATTCTCCAGAGATTGGACATTGGCAAGCAGAATGCTTGGCAGAGGAGGGCTGTGTGCTCTTTTTTCTTAGTCTATTGTGAATCCCAACATGTTTCCCACTGTGTTTCTTGATCCGTCGCCACAGTGGGTTATTCAAGTGGCCATTGTTCATCTTGGCGTTCCGGAGAATCTCAGATGGCCACAAAGGGTTGGAGGATAAAGTGTCCTGAAACAGGTTAAGGAAAGCGGTGTCTAATATCTAAAAGTGTTCCTTTGTCATAAGTGATTAGTGCAGACGATATGTGTGTAAAAAGAGAGAGAAAAAGAAAGTACAAAAATAAATAAAAATACAATCGAAGAGGAGCGACATGGACGACATCCAAACTCGTGGTGCCTTCTTGGATCCGAGTTCACATGGTACAATATATTGACAGTTTGTAAGTAACTGTATTTGTATGTTAGTTTATCTTGCTAGTTGGATAGCATGGAAACACAAGGAAAGATACATGGTTAATATGGTATTTATTTATGTTTATTTATTTATTAATTATTGTTATGTTTTTTTTGGACATGTCCTGTTTGATTATCGGCAGTTAAGTGGATCCAGAAACCAGTTCATGCACACCAGCCAAACAACCATAATAGCTATGACATCCACCACAGGAGACTGTCTTTTTGGAGGGTATTTGTAATTCCTTACAAAAAAAAAAAAAAAAATATATATATATATATATAAACAAACACAGAATCACAGAGTATATATATATATTTTTTTTTTTTTTTTTTTTTTTTTTTGCATCTGAGAATGCGAGGCATGTCAAAATAAAAGTCCTTCTCTCCATGACATAGCCCTACTCATAATATCTTTCAGCTATTACTCAATGTATTATTACAAAGTACTAGTACCTTAAGTTCAGGATATCTTTGGTCTAAAAAGTTACTAATAATTAAAAAATAAGTACTTGTTCAAATATTTCTTAAAGTGATACTCTACCCCAAAATGAAAATTTTGTCATTAATCACTTACCCCCATGTTGTTTCAAACCCATAAGAGCTTCGTTCATCTTCGGAACACAATTTAAGATATTTTGGATGAAAACCGGGAGGCCTGTGACTGTCCCATAGCCTGCCAAGTAAATAACAGTGTCAAGGTCCATAAAAGGTATGAAAGTCATCGTCAGAATGCTCCATCTGCCATCAGATGTGCAATCTGGGTTATATGAAGTGACGGGAACAATTTTTGTAAGCAGAGAAAACAAAAATAACAACTTTAAACAACAATTCCTTTGTCAACAGTCTCCTCTGTGTCTCTTCATATCACCGTATGCTGCATATGACAGTCACAGGCCACCCGATTTTCATTCCAAATACCTAATTTGTGTTCTGAAGACGAACGAAGCTCTTACGGGTTTGGAACGACATGGGGGTAAATGATTCATGACAAAATTTTCATTTTGGGGTCGAGTATCCCTTTTTACAAGTGAAGTAAAATTATATACTAGTCATTATTGAAATAATTACCATTATCTAATGAGTACTAGAATCTTTATTAAAAAAGTACTAGTTGGCCTACCTAAAGAATAAGCACAAGTAGCACATGAATAAGGACTATAGATACTAGTATCTAAAAATAGACTGTAGTGTCTAAAAATAAGCACTAGTGGTATGAAAATAGTACATTTTACAGATTAAATGTTAAAATGACTTGCCATATGCATACACAAATACTGACTGCATTTCTCACTTTCTGGAATTTTAGTCCATGCTGTAGGTCTGATTGCTGCCCGTCCCTGGTTATGTTTAACCACATGCCTGCTGCTTCATTTAGTAATTGTTTCAGATGGTACCTTACATTTCAAAAAAGCTGTAATGTTTTAAAAAGTCATTTAAAACAATCCAGGCGATGCATAATGACACTGTGTGATGCCTTGGGGAAAAGTGGAAATTATCTGAGTAGGTTTAAATAGTCAGATAGGATGTGAAGTCATGTTGGACAATGTCTCATTAATCATGATAATAACAGCTTTGTCATCATGGTCTGGATGTCTGACAAAGGTCTTTATATCACAACTGAGCATATAGGAGCAATTCACATTTGAGATGTTACCTATTCAGATCACTGCAGATATACTCATTAGACCAACCATTTATATTTAGACACCCTCAATAAATTGGTGTCACAAAAAACAAACAAACAAACAAAAACAACAACTGTATTTTAAGACTTAGCAGTGGCATTTATGCTGTCAGTGATATTAACACAAAACATATGTCTACTATAGAGACATATGTATGGATATATGTGCTGTGTGCAAATGCATTGTGCGTTTAAACTTTAAAGCACAGGCTCCAGACACTTTATGTGACACTTCAGACTGGGGGAGTAATAGTATTATCACTGAGAAGGACACGGGCGTTTGTGAACGAAAAGCAGCAGATGAGTGAGTCAGAGGAAAAGGAAATGATTGTAAATCCATTCAGAACTTCAGGATTCTCATTTCAACAGGAAAAGAGCGTTTCATTCCCGTCGTCCTGTGGCACATCCTCTTTCAGAGACGCTTCTTTGGGTTTCACCTGAATCTGAGGTGCTTCTGCTCGCTTTATTAAATTACACCAGAAAACACGCGGGTTTGCTAGAATATCTAAAACCCCGGAGGACTGGAAATCTGGAAATGAAGAGAGATTTTACGTTTTTCTGTCGGATTTGGATTGGGATTCCCTTCTTCTCAGGTGAGGACGCATTTTCGTAAACACTTCGAGCACTTTGAAATCTGTCGTTCTAATAGAACGCGGAAAAATTTGAACGCTCGCATTTATAAAAACACAGTGAATGAAGAACGTTCACATTATGATTAACGAAGCTGTCAAAACTGATAGCGCGCGAAAAGTTCCTTATAAAGTGACCGTTTAAATTTTGTCGCGTTCTAATCGGTGCAAACTGTCTGAAAGTTTTCAAACAAGTTTGTCTAGGTAGCTACTTCTTGTTAACGTATGTGCTCTTTCCTGATTATAGTTAAGTATCTTTATATTAATTTTGTACAAAACTCTTATTAATGACTATTATAAGCAAATAAAAATGTACACAATAATTTGCAAAAATCATGCATTGACGATTCATTCAATCAAATAGCCTGTGATTTTTTTATGGTTATGATATTTTCGTTGCTTTAGTGCAATCACATTGTTTCTTTCTGAATTGACCATAATTTGTAATTAGGCTTTGCATATTTCATTGCAATTTGAATGCAGTGCTTCACATAGCCTATTCACATGGACAATCGTTGCAATGTTTGCAGTTTTGATCAAATTTTTAATTGTCGAAAGTGTATGATGTATATCACTAGAGGGAGCCTTGTCTTTATTCTTGCCTGTTCAGTGGAGGTTGTTAATTGGTCTTGATGATATCCAGTTGCAATTCCAGTTTAAAGCTACACAGGCTGCAGTGTTGGTGGAAGACAACTTTAAAGGACCTTTAAAGGAGCCCTCAAATATGTTTTTTGAACTATTATTTTTGAGCAATGATTGCTTTCTTTCTTTTGTGCCTTTTTGCAGATACAAGATCATGTTTTTATTTTGACTTTAATCTTCATTGGCATTTCCTGGTTATCGATATCCTGCATATTATTATTTTTGCTGTGGTATTTCTTATGTACACAGTTTTATTCCAACAGAACACCTCTGAAACCAGACCCTGCAGTCAGGGGGTAAGGTATCAGCCAATCATAATAGTGAGCTGTTTGAGACAAAAAAAAAACTCGCTATTCTCTGCACAGGTCCCAAAAATCTTATTTCATGGTGGTGGTACAAAGAGAAGTTCACTTTGCTGTGAATCCCCAATAAAGGGATAAGCTGCCTCAGTGAGTGTAGGTGTCATATAGTGAGATCAGAAAGATGGTGAAACTATCAAATAGCAGCACCTCGGTTGAAGACTTTAGCAGAAGGATGAGCTTTCTCTACAGCTATAAGAACCTCACATTTAGATGTCTGCATTATCATTGCACAAATGAAAACCATACGGCAGTTTGGTGACCCTGTGTTTGACTGCTTTGTC
The DNA here is from genome assembly GCF_018340385.1 of Cyprinus carpio. Classification (NCBI taxonomy): domain Eukaryota; kingdom Metazoa; phylum Chordata; class Actinopteri; order Cypriniformes; family Cyprinidae; genus Cyprinus; species Cyprinus carpio. The sequence goes on from NC_056585.1 coordinate 2,079,896, forward strand.
ATAACAAGAGCTGTGTCTGTGCTAAAATCCATACTGCTAAAATCTTTTTAAGCAGCATAGCTTTCAATGTAACCTGCATTTTCCTTTTTGTTGACTTCAAGAGCAAAACTGATGTAGCCTATTATCAATCTGCTACGTTTGAAGATTTGTCATTTGAATCAGGATGTATTTGTCACATGCAGGTTATGTAACAGCATGAGAAATTTGTTGGCCGCAACACTGACTTCAGGACAGTATCTGTAGTGTTTCATATAATGGAAACTAATTACTTGAGTCTAGAGATTCCACTTATTAAACTCCAAACATCTGTCAGCTCTCCAGAATGTTCATAATATGAAATGTGACTGAACAGCTCTTTAAATCTGTAATTGTAAAACCATATTTTAAAACTCTGAAGAGGATTTATTTTTAAACATTTTTATGTCAAGACTTTTAGCAATGTGTTTCACATTAGCTGTGCTAATTGCTAATTTTCTTTGTTTGTCAATAATCCATGTTTTCAAAATATTCAGATCTTCCTGGCTACAGGAGCAGTGAAATAAAAAAATATCACTTTTTAATCACTTTTGCTATTATTTAAAATATGTATTTTTCCTGTTTAGGAGCTGCAGAGATTATTTTCTCTTTTTCATTACTTTTTTTCATGCAGTCACTTCTGTTATATATCTGATAGACTTTCAGTCTGTTTCTTGGTTTGTGTTTAAAGGGCTTGTCATCAGGTTATATACTGTTTTCACTTTATATTGAGACCCTTCTTGAGGGGCCTCATTGGAGGAAAATCTGAAGCTTATTGGTTTAAGCACTGAGCTACCATATTTGGTGTGAGCTTCATGGCCTATGGCACTATTTCATGGTGCACTATGAGGTGTAACAAGTGTTAGGTTTCTCTGGTCAGCGATATGGCATGGTCTGCCATTGGAGGTCAGTGAGGGTTCATGGGAAAGAGGACTTCCAGCATTTCCTTGGCCTCCACTGACCGATTCCATATTCACATGCTTAATCTCTGATACCCATTTCTATGTCTGCCTCACTGCAACAGCAGATTTATAAATGTTGCAATTAGCTAATGGTCTGGCCCACATGGAATCTGTGACAACTCTAAAGATCTTGGCTCATTTTATTACCTCCGTAAAGCTGGCCCCCCACCCAACGCAAAACATCAGCAAAATAATCTCAATCATTTGTGCTCAGTTTGTGCTGATTTGTGCTGTTAAAATTTCCGTTTGTGCCGCTTTGGTTTTTTAGATATTAAAATAATTTTTATAGGTCATTCTGAGGTCACTCAGCCCCCCCACATACTCCAAATTCACCCCAAATAGACTTGTTTGTTTGTGCTGGATTGTGCCAGTAATATTTTCGTTTGTGCTGATTCAGTTTAAAAAAAATTAGACATTGAATTATAGGTGATGACGTCACTCAGCCTCCCACATACTCCAAACTCACCCCAAATAGACTCGTTTGTTTGTGCTTCGTTTGTGCTGGTTTGTGCCAGTAATATTTTCGTTTGTGCTGCTTTGGTTTTTAAAAAAATTAGACATTGAATTATAGGTGATGACGTCACTCAGCCCCCCACATACTCCAAATTCACCCGAAACAGGTTCAATCGTTTGTGCTTTGTTTGTGCTGGTTTGTGCCGGTAATATTTTTGTATGTGCTGCCTTGGATTTTTAGATATTAAAATAATATTTATAGGTCATTCTGAGGTCACTCAGCCCCCCACATGCTCCAAATTCACCCCAAATAGACTTGTTTGTTTGTGCTTCGTTTGTGCTGGTTTGTGCCAGTAATATTTTCATTTGTGCTGCTTCGGCTTTTAAAATATTAGGCATTGAATTATAGGTGATGACGTCACTCAGCCCCATGCTCCAAATTCACAAAAGTGGTCTTGTTTGTTTGTGCTGGTATGTGCCGCGTAAAAACATTTGTTTGTGCTGCACAAACAAATGTTTTTATGTGGCACAAATCAGCACAAACGAAGCACCTGTTTTGAACGAACGATTGAACCTGTTTGAACCTGTTTTGGGTGAATTTGGAAAATGTGGGGGACTGAGTGACGTCATCACCTATAATTCAATAGGCCTATCTAATATTTTAAAAACCCGAAGCAGCACAAACGAAAATATTACTGGCACAAACCAGCACAAACGAAGCACAAACAAACAAGACTTTATGGGGTGAATTTGAAGTATGTGGGGGGCTGAGTAACGTCATCACCTATAATTCAATGTCTAATATTTTAAAAACCGAAGCAACACAAACGAAGCACAAATGATTGAACCTGTTTTTGGTGAATTTGGAGTATGTGGGGGGCTGAGTGACGCCATCACCTATAATTCAATGTCTAATATTTTAAAAACCGAAGCACCACAAATGAAACTTTTACCGGCACAAACCAGCACAAACGAAGCACAAACAACCGAGTCTATTTGGGGTAAATTTGGAGTATGGGGGGGGGGGGGGGGGGGGGCTGAGTAACCTCAGAATGATCTATAAATATTATTTTAATATCTAAAAAACCAAAGCAGCACAAACAAATTTTTTTACAGCACAAATGGAGCACAAACGATTGAGACTATTTTGCTGACGTTTTGCGTGGGGTGGGGGGGCAACTTCACGGATGTCATTTACCTGTACTTTCAGCTGAGCTTTGATTCATTCCAAGGACTCCTACTGTTTAGGTATTGGTAGAAACAGCTCTTCTCATAGATCTAAATGGGGAAAATCATTTCTAAATGATAGCGATGACAGAAAACACGACGATGCAGTGGAAAGAAGACAGTGTCCTGTTGGCAGCCTCCATAGGTACAGGAAATACTAGTAAGGGATGAGAAAGCGACATGTAGGAAACCCACACAGATGTCTCCCCTCCCACAACATCCTGACCTCACCCCAAATCCCAGCCAGGAAATAGGAAGGCCACAAGTAGGCAGATAGACATGCATGAAAGGACATTGTCACATTTTAGGATCTCATCCTCTCCCGACGGGTGACAGTGGAATCAAAGCGTGTCCCTGGCCTTGGCTCTAGAGGACAGAGGAACTGCATCCAGCCTTTTCTCCTTTACTCATGTTTTAATGTGCATGCACATCCCCTCCAGGGTCTTGACCGACGTCCTCTATGGGGGGCAATGGGATGCTGACTCCTCAGTCCAGGGAGGAGGTCTGTTCCGTGGCCTAGCTGCCCTCCAGTTGTAGGCCGGACATATGGCTATTTCAGGTCCTCTGCCCCACTGTCTGACTGGGATGATGTGATCTGACCCCATTGAAAATAGATAGATAGATAGATAGATAGATAGATAGATAGATAGATAGATAGATAGATAGATAGATAGATAGATAGAAAAAAAATTATATTTCACTGTTATGTTTCACTAAAGGAAATTGTGAAATGAAAAGCCGAGCAGGAAAACAGGAAATTTACTGGATAGGACAAAAAATGCATTTGCCTATCAAAGGCTCCATGTTTCCGTCCTCAGAAAAAAGGGAAAATTCTTTTGCCACGAGTCCACCTTTGGAGGCTTTATTTCTCAATGTTATATGTCCCACAGTGAATAACATTCCAGCATGAATGCTCCAATGTGCCAAAATTACTGTTCTTTGCTCCTAAATGCATGGTTTATCTGTTTTCAACAGGCATACTAGCTCACATTCAGAGTTGCTTAACTGTCACTAATGGATGCACTGAGGTCTTACTTTACTTAGGAAACAGATTCTGCAAACCACATATCTATATCTAGAGTACAATTGTGCTTTTCAGTTGACAACAGTGAAATAGAAAAACAAAACCTATGTAATCTTGCATGTGACTCCATTAGATTTTCTGTGCTCAGATCTTCTCAGATGTAACAGCACTATTAGTGTAATTTCTATAATTATTTTTTTACATTTTCCTTTTGGCTTTGACATTCCAGTTAATCTTTATAACTGTAACATTTTTTTCTCTTATTATAAAACTGAATAAATTATGACAGAATTACAATTTTTTGGATGAACTATTAAATCTGATCAACCAACTAGTCAGTTTTAAGGAAGCCCTGTGCAATTACCAACATAGGCTCATTAGAAAAACAATAAACCACCAAACTTTTATTCCTTTTCACAAAAATTATGATTACAGGGGCAGATTATTGATTAAAGGTGGGGTATGTTTTTTTTTAAAAACGCTTTAGAAAATCGAGTCAGGCCGAGTACCAAAACAAACTTGTAGCCAATCCGCAGTAAGGGACGTGTTACTCATGATGGGGACGAGAGAGTGCTCAGTGCACAGGATGGACATTATCTGAGCCGAGAGACAACAGAAAGATGGAGATGGTGGATAAAAACAAAACAGGAAAACATCTGCGGAAAAAAAGATGTGTTACGGTAAGGCAAGAAGGAGGACCCGTGTAAATATCGGATAAGCTTTCCAGCGCTGGAGAGAACTCAAGGAGTGGGAAAGCCTGTGATCAGATGCCAAGGTTGTTTTGTTTCTTCTCGATGGTTGAGTAACTTTGGTTTTGCTTTGTTTCACAGAACTAATATATGCTGGCTTTTGCTTGAATATGCTTGTGTGTTATGTTCGCTTGTTTGTTCATCTGCAATCATATTGTTGCTCCCTTCAGCTATGATAAAGACACATTCATTTCCACACCCTATAAGCCTGAAGCGTCTAAACCTCCACTGTCTGACTTGAACAACCTACAACAGGTAAAGCTGTCAGCTGTGTGGATAGTGGCAGCATCATTAACAATTCTCGTTTATAATCATTACTAATATGGCTTCTTCTTAACAAGATCTTAGTCTATGCTGTGTTGTTAATGCATGATCTTTATTATATAAGAAGCACACTTGCCGTCCAGTAATCACAAAAAGCTTGGGGACTCGGGACCCCCAGTTGCCAATTACCTCATGGTTGGAGGACCCCCTGTCACCACCTCCAGCCTTCGAGACCCAGACTTCACCTCGGACCCGTCATCTCCTCCTTGGCTCATGGCTCCCTCATCTCCACCGTGGCCCATCATCCCACCAGCTCCTCTGGGCTCCCTCATCCCTCCGGCTCACCCTTGGTCAGTCGTCCACCTGCTCCTCCCTCCCTCCGGATCCACGTGGTCCTCTGTCGCTCTGGCTCCACCGCTCTCTTTTGGATCCCCATCTTTGCCTCGGCCCTGTGAGCCGTCTGCTTCACCTTGGCCCTCTGGAACTTTGGTGTCACCCTGGCTGTGCGCTCTCCATCTCAATCCTAGGCTCCTCTTCCACCGTCTCTGTCTCTGTCTGTCAGCCCCCTGGTATTGCCACGGCTACTGGCCACATAAGTAAATAATTATTCACAAAATATTGATTTGAGTTAAAATATTTGAATACAAAGCTTCCGTGAAGACAGCAGTTGCTAGCAAGCGGCAAGTTCAAACTAGATGGACATTTAAGGGATGCGGTGCAGTCATACCACTAATAACACAACATTTCACCACATAAATGATAAAGGCGACAAAAGATATTGATTTAAGACAAAAAGTATACAAAACAGTCATCACAAAATTGGCAGTAGCTGCATTTGTATGAAACGTGAGAGCAAGTCCGCGATACCAGGACGACATAATTAAATAATTGTACACATTATATATATTGAACTGAGTTTTAATATTTTATTAGTTAACCAAACGCAAAGTTTCCACCAAGAAAAACTGTTCCTAGAAAGAGTATATGCTGACTTCAGTTACCTGGATGAGCCTGTGTTATCAGCTTTTACCGGTTGTTATCGAGGGATAACATACCTTGGAACTGACCAGTCAGAAAAAAATGTATTCCATAGAGCCATGTAATAAGCTGGTTTTAACCAGTTTTTCAGTTAATAAATATTAATAAAAAAAATACATAGTTAGCTGCATTAATCAGTTTGACCACCCTGCTCATCCCAATCATCCCCATTAGCTCAGGGAATATCATAACTCTTAAGTTATATTAATACTAATACTATGCTCTCTTTTGGGGAAGTCGTGGCCTAGTGCCCAAAAACAATAATGTTGTTTCTACTCACTCTCTGGCCAACAACAACACTAATGATGTGCCCTTGAGCAAGGCACCGAACCCCCAACTGCTCCCCGGGCGCCGCAGCATAAATGGTACCCACTGCTCCAGGTGTGTGTTCACGGTGCCACACCATGTGTGTGTGTGTCACTGTGTCGTGTGTGCACTTTGGATAGGTTAAATGCAGAGCACGAATTCTGAGTATGGGTCACCATACTTGGCTGTATGTCATGTCACTTTCACTTTTTGTCACTTTTCAACTAGCTCAGAAAATAAGAACTATTACATCCTGATTTCCATGGTCCAAAATTCCATCTTGGTTGATATGATCAGGCCACTGTGAAGAATTTTGTGCAATTTTAATACAGGAATTTATTTTGCCTCTAGTTGTGTTTTTTACCCAACACCAAAAAAGAGCAATAAGAAGCTGTCTAAACACTGCACACATCCAGTATCTATTGCGGCATGCTTTAAATTACAAACAAGCAATACAGTATGTGCTCTCATCTGTCTCTGCCTCTGACTCTGCTTATGTATTACTCTAGTCATATATCATGCTGACAGATTAACAGTCAGTGCCCGAGACAACTGTTACAAACAGCATCCTTGTGAAAGAAATATATATCCATATGGAAAAGATCTGGCACACAGAACTCCCATCACCGTATCATGCCAATTTAGTAATGAATCTTTGGGTTATGCTGGATAATTTCAAAATGTTCCCCTAATATCTCTAAGCCCTAAGTAAGTCAGCTATCAGATACCTTCCAAGTGTCTCTGATTAGGCTCCTTCCTTGGTGCCATCCAGCTGTGTCTATGGGCTGTGTTTTGGCAGAAAATACACTTGCACAAGTCAAACATCCTTCAAATGTTTTTGCTAGAGTTAAACCCAAGGTCCACAGTACTGCTAGTTTGGATCTTTTTTTTTCTTCTTGTGTCATCATCACATCTGGGGAGAGTAAATGAGAAACGCTGTGGATGAGAAGTGACCACTCACACTGTGAGCTGCTTAATGTTTGTCATAAATCTTTTCAAGTCAGTGTGTAGGCAACTCAGTCTTTCTAGTTCAAAGTAAGTAGACCATGTGGCAATAGATCATATTTAAATCACAAGTAAGACAGAACTTGACATGTTTAACAAAATGCTTGCTTTTTCTGCATCATTTAGCTTTAATTCCTTTTATCAGTGAGGTTTAATAGGTGCATGCCAAGAAACATGATATAAATATATACTGGTCTATACAGTGGTGTGAAAAAGTGTTGGCCCCCTTCCTGATTTCTATTTTTTTGCATGTTTGTCACACTTTAATGTTTCAGATCTTCAAACAAATTAAAATATTAGTAAAAGATAACACACATGAACACAACATGCAGTTTTTAAATGAAGGTTTTTATTATTAAGGGAAAACAAAATCCAAAACTACATGGCCCTGTGTGAAAAAGTGTTTGCCCCCTAAACCTAATAACTGGTTAGGCCACCCTCAACAGAAACAACTGCAATCAAGCATTTGCGATAACTTGCAATGAGTCTGTTACAGCGCTGTGGAGGAATTTTGGTCCACTCATCTATGCAGAATTGTTGTAATTCAGCCACACTGGAGGGTTTTCGAGCATGAACTGCCTTTTTAAGGTCATGCCACAGCATCTCAATAGGATTCAGGTCAGGACTTTGACTAGGCCACTCCAAAGACTTCATTTTGTTTTTCTTCAGCCATTCAGAGGTGGACTTGCTGGTATGTTTTGAATCATTGTCCTGCTGCAGAACCCAAGTTCGCTTTTCAATAAGATATTGTTATAAGACTTTCTTTAAGGGGGTCATATAATGTTGCTAAAAAGAACATTATTTTGTGTATTTGGTGTAATTAAATGTGTTTATACAGTTTAAAGGATTAGTTCACTTTCAAATTAAAATTTCCTGATAATTTACTCACCCCCATGTCGTCCAAGAAATACAAGTTTATGTATTTCTTTCTTCAGTCAAAAGTTCTTGACAGTTCAGGTCTGGTGAGTTTGCTGGCCAGTCAAGCACACCAACACCATGGTCATTTAAGAACAAGTGGAAAATGTGCTGAATGTTTCATTTCATCCAAGTGAAGTAAGCAAGCAGTTAGACTGAATTTACAATCGTTTTAAATGCGGCATGCGTCGAGCCTCATCCATACTGCCAGATGCACTTGTGGAGATTTGCGGTGCAGGGCCGCGCGTGAATATAACCGAGCATTACGAAACAGGCTGAGTGAATGCGGCAAGTGTGAACGGCTCGTCTGTGACGCAGGATTCGCACTGCGTGGGGAAGAGAGGAGCGAGTGTGAGAAGCATTCAGAGACATAGGCTGTGTGTGCGGTCTTCTGAATTGTGAATAGCGAACATACAATAAGGGATGCTCTTGATGCATTGTGACAAATCACCTTCAAATTACATTTTCTGTCCATTTTAAGCCTAATCTAAACAAAATTTACATTAAGTTTAACTTTACTAACTATTGAGTTTTTTTTAATGGTGGGCATTTAGCAGTTGGCTAGAACAGTGCTGATTGGGGAGAACGGAGGTATGCTCACTCTATTGGTTAGTAAGACTGCCGCTCAAGGCTGGCAGTCATGCATATGCTCTGGAACAGTAATATTGCGTCCACATCGCAGGCTTTTGCGATTAGCAAATCGCAACGTCTCAAATTGCGATTTCGATTGGATTTCGATTAATCGCACAGCCCTACCAACACCTACGTCTGAAGCATCGACCTCCACAATGAAGGGTTTATCTGGGTTTGGGAGAATAAGAATAGGTGCAAAGGTAAAATGACTTTTGAGTTTGTTGAAGGCCAACTCTGCTTCAGGTCCCCAATAAAAGCTGGTTGTCTGCACAGTACTGAAATTCAGGATAAGAGCCGCCACAGTACTGAAGTTTTGCTAAAAATTAGCAAAGCCAAGGAAACGCTGTACCTCTTTTACCAACGAGGGGGAGGGCCAATCCACAACAGCTTGAACCTTTTGAGGGTCCATTTGTATCTGGCCAGGCTTGATGATGAACACATGAAACTCACATTTCTCAGGTTTAACAAAGATGGTTATCAAGAAGGCGTCTGAGAACTTCTGGGCAAAGCATGTAGTCTGACAGGTGGGACCCCATCTGAGGAATGCTCCACTGGACCAGTCAAAGTGTGGGTTATGCTGGAGGAGCAAGGGGTGACTGAGGATAACAGGGAACTCTGGAGACTGTATAAGGTGAAAGCACATTCTCTCCTGGTACTGATAAGTGAAGAGACAAAGGAGAGAGGTAAGGTGGGTTATTTTCCCTGGAGTTAATGGTCTTCCATCCAAGACAGTCACAATTAAGGGGCAGGAAGGGAATTAGCAGGGATCTGGAGACTTTTGGCAAGAGAAATATCCATGAAATTCCCGGCAGCGCCAGAATCAATCAGTGCCTGGAGTTGGTATTTTTGGTCACCCCAAATAAGTGTGATGAGAAGAAACAACCCAGAGTTGGAAGGTAAAGCTGTGCAACTCCAATAACAGGCCTTCCTTCCCGCAACAGTCTTGTTCTGATGGAGAAAGCCTAGTCCTACCCAATTGCTTGGGTTCCGAAGAATCTTGGTCACTGGTAGCATTTGAGCAAGAGCAGGACCGGCAGACAATGTGTAAACAGATTTGCAGTTCAGGCTCTCTCCCTCAGGTGATTATCCAGCCGGATTGCTTGATCCATAAGAGTCTTGAGATCACGAGTAGGTTCTCTGGTAGCCAGATCATCCTTTATTGCCTTTGACAGACCATTCAGGACATCAACATACCATGAGACCTTTGTCGTTCCAGCTGGTCCCTGCTGCTACTATTCAAAACTGTATGGCATATTCAGCCACACTGCCATTACTTTGTCGTAGGGTGAGAAGTCTCTTAGATGCTTGCCGGCCACTGAGAGGGTGGTCAAAGACTTGCTTGAACTCCTTTTCACACGTAGAATAACTTGAACAGAAGGGTGCCTTTGCCTTCCAGACCGCCGTTGCCCAAGAAAGAGCCTTTCCAGAAAGTAGGGTGATAACATATGCGATCCTGGCCCGATCAGAAGGGAAGGAAGATGGTTTTAATTCAAATGTGAGAGAGCATTGAGTCAGGAATCTATCACATGCACTGGGATCACCCAAGAAATGTTGCGGTGGAGATACGTGAGGTTCAGTCAGAGGAGAGAACACTTGAGAAACTTGAAGGGATACAGAGGCAGCAGTAGCTGAAGTAGAGGGCAGAAGTCATGAGATCAGACAACACCTGTGAGTGTTTAGCCATCAAAGTCTCCTGTTGAACTAGTGCTGTCTCATGGCGTTGGACTGTGGACTTATGCTGAGCAACTGTGGCAAGGAGTTCTTGAGAATTAGGTGTCTCTGGGTTTATAATGTGGCTTGGTTATTCTGTCAGAGCCTGGATTCGAACTTGGGTCTCTGGTGCAAGAGTCTTTATTTCCACCCCTGAGCCACAGAAGGTAGTTGAACCCGATATTCAGACGTGTTCTTAAACGGATAGTTTAAAAATGAAAATTTGATGTTTATCTGCTTACCCCTAGGTAACTTTGTTCCTTCAGTAGAACACAAAGAAAGATTTTTAACTCAAGCCGTTGCAGTCTGTCAGTCGTATAATGTAAGTGGATGGGAATAACGGCTTTGAGAGTAAAAAAAAAACACACAAACAAAACCAAATTAAACCCTGCGGCTCGTGACGATACATTGATGTGTAGAGACACAAAACGATTGGTCTGTGCAAGAAACTGAACAGTATTTATATAGTTTTTTTTACCTCTGATTCCAGTTCATCTTATCCAATTTTTGTTTAATTTGATTTCCTACCGTACTGGAGAGAAATGAAGAGGCACGTTGATCTGCCAGTCGCGGGTCTATCATGCCGAGATCTCTGCTCATGTGTTTGCATAATGATGCATTTAAAACAAGGGTGTCAAACTCAGTTTCTGGAGGGCCACAGCTCTGCACAGTTTAGATATAACCCTAATTAAACACATCTGATCCAGCTCATCTAATCTTTTAGGATAATTTGAAAACTGCATAGTATGTGTGTTGGAGCAGGGTTGGAACTAAACTCTGCAGGGCTGCGGCCCTCCAGAAAATGAGTTTGACACCCCTGATTTAAAAGTTAATGACCAAACATATCATTATAAAAGTTTGAAGTGTTGCTGCAGATAAAATATAATGTGGATTACATTAAATTAATATTTTTCATCAGGTTAATGGCCTCTCCACACTGAGCGCGAAAAAGCGAAACGAATATCGGATGCGTTGACGCGCTGGAATAAAACAATAAATTTCTATGGATGCTTCCACATAGGCCGCAAACATTTGTGCACAGAAAACGCAAATGTTTTTTTTTTTTTTTTTTTTTCACACCAGTCTGAACATCAAAACATTTGCTACTTCAGATACATTGAAGGAGAGAACTGACTTCTCACTCTTCCTTTCAAAACTAACCACAGTGGTTTGATAATATTCAAGTCAGGTGGTTGAGTTGCCAGGGCAGGTTCATCTTGGTGACTCAACTGTCCAGGTTTTATGATCATGAATTCTTCTTTTTCACATTTTAGCACTGGTGTCTGTGATTAAAGTTTTAGCATTTACAGCTCTTTCGTGGATGTTGGATTTGTGAATTTCTTTGTGGTCGGTTTTTGAGAAAACAAGGTCTTCAAGGTGAATATTGAGGTTTGCTGTTAATTTTTGCTGCAGTAGCCTAGTTCTGTGTTGTTTGGACACAATCCTTCTTGCTAACCGAGGGTCCCTTTCATTCACTTCAGTTTTTGCCCACAATACTTGTTTGCAGATTAAGTCTTGTCATGCTTTGTCTGAGCAGTCATAATTGTAAAAGCTGTTATTTTTAAAACACCAAACAACTGGGCTGTTAAGGTAACAGATGGTTCTGCTAAACAGGGTCCCATGATTTGTGCTTTTTGGATGAAAAATCTGTAAATGTTAGGAGAGTGTTGGTTCTAAAATGTACTAATTACTATTACTAAATTACTATTATGCCTGGGCAGGGCATAATACACATTATCTGTTTTCAAATAGTTCTCTCTACGTCAACTACAATATTAAAAAATCCTATTGGTCATGTAGTTAGAAGCCTCTAATTAAAGCTTGCAAAATAGCCAATGTTTTTTTTTTTCCTTCTGGCTGTTAGTCTGTCTTATTGCACTGGTAATTAAGACCAAAGCAGGTATAATGTGCACAAGTTTTCAGTTTTTTAGTAAAAAAAAAAAAAAAAAAACAGTAATAAATGTGAGCCCTCATATTTCACATTTAGCCGTAGACTGGTGATATCCAACAGTAAATCCTTAGAGCTAAATACTGCTGTAAAAAAACCACCAGGATGTTCATGTTCAACTGTAAACAGGTCATTGACTCGCCATCAAATATTTACAAAATTCTATTGTGGGCTTTTAAGGCAGGATGTGTCTGAAAAAGATGGATTGTTAATTTGTGCACATGAAATGCACTGCTCCAGAAATATTCCTGTTGTGATTGACATGTGTCCTTATGGACAGGCATGAAAAGCATTTTGCTCTGCTAAATGTCTGAAGAGAGAGAGAGGAGATGCCCCTTGAACTGCTCCTCTTTTACTATATGGGAATCTCTATTAATAAAGCTTCTCATGGGATGCTTTAGCTTATTTTCAGACCATCAGAAAAGTTGTTGGGTAAAAAGTATGTTGAATTCATTTAGTTTATTAAACTAAAATATTGCCCCCATTTATTATATGGAGAATATTAAACAATATGCAAAAACAAATAATGAAAATAATTAATATACAGTGTCATATATTGGTCTGATTGCATTGTTCTCATTTGTAAGTCGCTATGGATAAAAGCGTCTGCTAAATGATTAAGAGCTAAATAAATGAAATATATCAATATCTTGTTACAGTATTGTTTTAGGGAACTGTGGTAATTCAGCCTGTCTAAAATCTTGTCAGTAATTTAAAAATATCCTGCTTACTCAGAATGATATCACACACAGGAAAATAAATTAGAAACACAAAGTTCAACTCTGTATTCAGTTGTATAAATGGTTGTATTTTTCTCTGACAGGATATTGTGTACTCATTTCCACTGTATTTTCCTTCTATAAACTTGTCATATAAAGTAACACTTGTTGATGTGATTTGGAGTCATTTGGTGTTAATTAGATCCAGGTGCATCACATAACTCCTCTTGGCATATTCATAAGCCTTTGTCCTCTGAGAGCAACAGCAGACATTTATACCATCAGCACTCATAGACCAATTAACGTGTCCACAATGACCTTTCTGCCCCACTGTCAGCGAAACACAAACCAGATTAAGGGTCTTTTAATGTGCTCAAGGAACTTGTTAAAAAGTCCTGTAATAAATGAGGAAGCACATCTGTTGATGGTTGCCTGGGAAATCCAGTGAAACACATAATGATGTGAAAGTCAATCCCAGGTAATCAATCATACAAGCGGACTTAGGAAATTTTTGGACAGGGAGGCAGGGGAGGCAATGCCTCCTCAAAAACATTCAGATGAGAAAATAAGTAATAGTACAAAACAAAGCAAAAAAATTTCTTGATGTAAAATTAAAATTTCACTGACTATTTTTTAAGTATTGCTGCCTAAAGGTGTGGTCATACTTACTGCTGTGTTCAGTGATTTTACATGGGCAAAACCCAGCCATTTCAATAGCAATCCACATGATCAGGAATTCTTTATGAAGGTGAATGATTTCTCCACGCAAACTTTGCACCAGTTTCAAGTTGGTCAATGCAAATTCATCACACTGAAAGATGCTTGGTTTGAAAGATATTTCTGTGTGAGCTGTGTTCTTTACTCCTGACAATGGACCCCTTTTCCCTACAAAATTTTGTTAATGTTTGCCTTGAGTTCTCCCTGTGCTCATGAAATGTGGCATGAATTCCATATGCCTTCAAAGGAGTAGTTCACTTTCAAATGAAAATTTACTAACCCCCATGTCCTCCAAAATGTTCATGTCTTTTTTTCGTCAGTCGAAAAAAAATTAAGGTTTTTGACGAAAACATCCCAGGATTTTTGTCCATATAGTGGACTTCAACACTTAACAAACGGTTGAAGCTCCAAATTGCAGTTTCAGTGCAGCTTCAGAGGGCTTCAAAGTGAACAACTCCTTAAATAGAAAAATTGTGTAAACTTTAAATGGAACTGCACTGTAATTTATAATGGACTAAAAACCCTAAGAACAGACATGACCTCACTTCCTCCACATGGTGAAACAACATCCAGGGATCTGTCTGGAGTGATTAAAAGTGCCTGGAAGATAAAGGGAATTTGATTGTTTCTTGTGAATGTACTTATGGTAAATTATCTCGTGATGATGATGATGCTTTTCTCTTCCTGTAGGTCTGGTGACTGGGTTTTCTATGAGTCCACCCACCCTTGACAACACTAAGGACCAGCTTGTGATTAACGCTAACGACACATTGACCATTACATGCAGGTACTGTTAAATGATCTGTCAATGGGTATTTTAAATATTAAACTCTTTCTTGAATGTTTTAACATTTTCTGTCTTAAGCTACTTGAAACAGCATTTTTTTAATTATTATGCTTGCAGCTTATATTAAATATGTTGATAAAGATGTTCATTTTTTTTCTGGGGACACATTAAACACTGACTACCACTACCCTAATGCATCTAAGTTAAATTACTTTTTGGTGCCAAATGGAATAAGACACAGATTTGCTCATTATTGATTGAATAATCAGATAAGCTTGTCAGCTATTACAAAAACAAGGAAAATTGTGAATTTGGAAGTGATTGGATGGTTAAGTTTAAAAATACATGTGATATGAACATGTGGGGCGATCCAACATATTTAGCTCTAATCCCTTCAAAATTGGCAGGCATTTCTTGCCAAGAATTCCCAAAATAAATTGTTTTTCATTTCCGTTACAAACATATACCTTTGAGAGGAAAGCGTATTTTTGGGCCGCCGCACAGTGTGATCGATGACATTTAGAAATCACTGTAATTCATAACATTAATAAATAACACAACATCATAAACTTAATTACCAACACATCAGCCATAAAAATAATTTCCTTCAAACATTCAAACAAAAACTTTTTTGCAAACAGTTAAAGAAAACATTACTATTATTTTTTCTCAAACCCTAGAATTGAGGATTTAAACAACCACCTTCCTCTAACCTCCTCTAAGTATTACATTATGGCGTGCAAGCCATCCTGCTCCATTTGTGCTACAAACCTTAATGTCATATTGACAGAGGTGTGCTGTTACTTTTCTAAATATTTAGACTTATGAAAAATCTAGCTTTACACTGAAGGGGGGGCCTAGAAGAGGAGACTTAAACTATAATCAGTGATAGTCAGTCTTGTCTATAAGGTGAATTGTTGGGGTATAAACCACTTTTTTTCACTCAGAAATTACACCCTCAAGCTGTGGTTGTGTATTATGTGGTTGTGTACCATGGGGCAAAGTTTTGGTGAAAAATTTGGAATGACACTGACTTTAATGTGATTATCTGACCCAATTCACCAGGGGACAGCGTATTCTGGACTGGAGCTGGCCTGAAGTGTCTTTGAGTAAAGAGAAGTTTACTGATCACAAGGATCAGCAGTCACCCATTGACACCCTGGGACACAGAGCAGTCAGGGTGAAGGAGTGTCAAGGGGAGCCTGGGAAACCCTACTGCAAGACCTTAATACTGACCAACACCCAGGCCAATGACTCAGGATACTACCGCTGCTTCTACCAGGACATCAAAGCCATCTTCGATGGGACCACGGCAGTCAGCATGTTTGTCTTTGTGCGAGGTGAGGACTGTAAACAAACTAACTTCTTACTAGAATTAAAAATGAGCGTTCTTATTAAAATGCATTCTGGTTGTATCATTTAGTTTTGGTGAGCTGTGATATATATATATACAGGGATGCACAGGATGCAAATGGTGCACTGGTGTGCATGTGTGACCAAAATAAAAATTGTACTGGGTAAATAAGTTCAGACCGCTCATTTGCATACCGACACGGTTGACAACTGCTAATGCAAAATCACCATTTTAGATTGACTTACTGTAATACTGTGTAAGATTTCCATTTAAACTGAAAACATAAATCTAGGTTATGTGCTGCTGGTTTCAGAGCAGAATGTGAAATATTTGTGACATTTCATTCACTGATGAGCCTTACTTGGCAGCACTAAAATCGGCAGCACAGATACTTACTTGCCGGCAACTTGCCTAAACAAAAGCTTGCTGATTTTAGGTTCGAAAATGTTGAAAATTCATATAAAAATAAAAATGTAAAAATCTTTTAAATAAACAGCAGAAAATTTAAATATTATCATTTAATTTTTAAGTGCACCATAAAATAATTGTATTTTTAATACTAACTTTTTATTTCAAAACGTAATAGTATTATCACACTTTATTTATTATTTTGTTTATTATTTTAATAAAAAGTGCAATAATACTATTATTACTATTATTAATTGTTTTTTTAATAGTAATATTTAATGGGTCACACTATGTGCAGTGTGAGCACCAAACCAAATCTACAGGTGCTCTCATGAAAACCAGACTGAAAAACTTATGTGCATCCCTGTATATATAGCTGTAATATATAAAATCCTGCTTTGTATCAAATGAATGGGTTGTACTGTATTTTGATAGTCCACTTTAGACATTCTACTAACTACTAATAAAGTGTTTCCTCAGATTTTATAAGGTTTAAATTCAGTGTATAATTAATAAGGTCAATCCTCAAAATTAATACATCCCTTAAAATAATTTATAACACTCATTGTCATTAACAACATTAAAATTAAATATAGCCCAATCTTTAAAATAATATAAGTTAAAGGTCCCCTGAAATGCTTTGAAACACGCATTGTTATTATATGTGTTGACGTCATTTTAACTGAAACAGCAAGACAGGGTGGGACATATCAAGAAGCCCCGCCCCTTTTTTTTAAAAATAACCAATAGGGTTCGTTTACACCACAGCTTGGCCCAACCGTACAGAGCCGTTGAGCTCTGTAAAGCCGCATTTGATAGGGTATAACAGCCACAATCACATCCATATTGCTATAAAATATAGCATTCTGTGTAGAATTCAAATAAGTCTGATACATTTTGTTGTCTGCGCCAATGCACGCATGTGATCCGCTCCGTGCTATCATGCCTCTGGACCAGAGCAGAGTGTGTTTTCCTCAATGGAAAGCATATTTACACTGCCTGAACCCTATATAGTGCACTACGTGGCATTCACCATACCGAAAATACTAATTCTGTAAGCAAGTGAACGATTACAGCCGTGGCTTCAGCATCTATTTATAGTGTATGGGGCAGGCGTTTCGGATTCTAGAGAGCATTTGATTGGACAGAAGATTTGATGAGAAGATGAAGTGCGATGTGATGTCATGAAAATCCATGATCCATTTTAGCGGAAGTGAGAGACTGTAAGTTTTGAATGCTTGTATCTCCTAAATGCGAATTTTGTCATTGTTTTGGAACACATCAGCTTATTCATAACCTTAAGGCTAACATATTAATACTAAAAGCTAAAAAACTTAAATTTTGATTTCGTAGGGACTTTAAGTAAGTAATGCCAGTAGGAAGCTATGGAGACTCAAATGGTGCTTAAATGCTGTAGTTAGAATGAGCCTGCAGTTAATGTTAAAGTTAATGTTAATGTTAAAGACAAATGGACTGCAGTTCCTCCCTGTTCTTAAGCGTATTTGGGTCAATACATACTTGAGCTTTGAAAGTAGTTCAGTTTAGTTGAATATTAGTGTCTGGTCCCTTTTGTGGCATTTTCCTGAGGCAAACCAAATCACAAATCCCATTTTTATTTGACTCCCTTCAAAGAATGCTGTGCCAGGCTATCTTTGTCTAAAGTTTCTGTTTTCTTTGGGTAACAGACAAAGACATAAACATCTCATTCAAAACATCAGCCATCTTCAGAAGATCAGAGAAGATTATACATGACCATGCTTAGAACATGTTTGGTTTACCCTGAGACGGCCTGGGATTAGGAAAGGGCTTTTATACAGAATAAACTAAAGATAAGAATGCAATTAAGAAATTTACACAATGCCAAATCTGCTGATATCACCACTACAGAAAAAAAAGTACATTCACTGTTACCCTGCCAGTGTCCTCCTTAAATAAGAAAAAATATTTATTTTGAGTTTAATAGCTTGAGCACTTTATCACCTCAGTAATGTGGACACGAGTTTAGATTTAGTTTAATGTACTTTACATTCGGATGTCAAGCCTGGATTCATAAATAAATTGACCTTTTCAGCAAAAATATTTTATTCAACAGTCATGTCACATTTATCTGAGAAAGGGTTTTTGAATCCAGGCCTACAAACTTTATAAAACTGCCCATATTTTTAATCTAAATACTTAAGTGGACAGCACTGAAGCGCGGAAAAGAATAATTCAGCCACAATGGCAGGTTATGGTGAACAAAAGGACAAAAACAGGACATAAAAGTAGTCCCTACAATCCAGCGAATTTCACATTTATCCTGTGTTCAAATGCCAAAATAGTCTGCTGACACATCTGGACTGGCTGGAAAAGCGTGGTGATTGCTTTGTTTTGGATTAGTTGGGCATCAATGCCAAAACAGCATTGGTTCTCCTATAATAATCATTGAAGAACAAATGTTTGACTGTGCATCACAAAAGACTAGTGTATGGCTTCAGAAGACTTGGGACCTGATTTACTATCAGCTTGCGCCAGGTCAGCTACTGTCAGGACTTACTAAAGATGCATAGTGAAAAAAAATCACTGAAATGCGAAAGTTATTTTTCCTGCTGACCTTATTGCATATTTTCTATTTTTACTACTGTTTACTATTGTCCTCTTTTTAGAGCTGCTTTACAGCAGAATTGAATTTTGTTTGCATCGTTGACAGTATATTCCTGTTTAACACCGTAAGGCTGCTTTGACACAATCTGTATTGTATCTCACTATACAAATAAAGGTGACTTGACTTGACATATGCATTTGTAGGAGTTTCCCTTTCAGATGCTAAATTTATGGGCAGAGAGTATTTAAATGAATCACACAACATGATTTACTAAGGTTTGTTTGCACTACTCATTTTACTGGTATTTGTGCCATTATTTACCAGCCAAAAAAGCATGTCTTAACTCATTTGCGCCTGTGTTGTTAGTAGATGACACGCACCTTATTATCATCGGCTCTGCTTTTTTGTGCTGCTCTTAGTGGATTGCGATGTATTTGTAACCAATTTTTTTTGACCAGTTGGTCAAAGAGTCAGCTGACTCACTCACTCGTGTGAAATGCTGGGTGATTTCTCCTGACAAGATGCCAAAACAGTTTCCACAGATCTTACCAGGGGGTTGATCAGAGCCAGCTGAAATCACAGCTATAAATTACCAGTGAGCATAAAGCAGAATGGCAATTGGCTGCATATGGCTTCAGTTAAATACTTATAGTTCCCACTGCCTCTCAGATTTATTAGAGTTATAGCTACATGTCATGCCCTCCAGTGCCTCCCAGTCTCTTCGGAAAGCACCCTCAAAAAAGCAGTTCACCTCCTGAAGATGATTTATGGTGACACACTATAACTGTGAGGATTTGTATATTTTTCTTATTATGTCTGTGTATGCAGACCACCGAAGGGCAGAAACATAAACCTCAAGATACAAACCATTCGTTTGGACTCCGACAGCTTGGAGTGATTGCTTTAAGCCATGTGAGGAAAAATCACACTCTTTAGAATAATGGTGACTCTAGAGATGCAGGCATCACCAGGTGATGTTCAAATAAAGGCTTAGAAACAACGCTGTGACCTCCCACTGAAGTGAAAGCTGGAGAGGTTTGTTTTAGCTTCCAACACAAATAGATGCTGACCAAGACAAAAGACTGTTATTAAGTGGTTTAAAGAATGGTGCTACTGAGAAACTACTGATTCTTTATTAAAATCTGCACTTTTAGATATTTCAGGTGGTCCACAGACTAAATCTGGCTAAAACTGTGTATATTCAGGCAAAGAACTTGAGATGGAATGTTAACTCTTGGCTTTAAAGGAGTATTATGAGTTAAATACCTATTTTGAAAAATGTGTGTACAGTATAGGCTATATGTACAGTGGAAGTCTAGGAGGCAAGTGTAAAGTGTCACAAACAAATGTTTAATATATGCACAATATTTTGACAGTATGACCTTGATTTAGGATAATTTGGAGTATTACCATCTCCTCTATGCAAGTGTGTAAATGGAAACACCTCTAGCTTCACAAGCGCAGCTGGTGTCAGACCGCAATTCATAATGTGTTGCAACCTAAATAATGTAACACATGGTTTAATGGTACAAACATTTAAGGGAATCTCTGTCGGCCCCTTGAGTATGGACGTTTATCTTGTATTCGCATGCTTGTGTATGTATGACATGTGTTAGAATGTAGACCATAATTGGCCACTGAAATTATGATCTACCAATGTTACAGCTCAGATATCAAACATTTTTCCTAAATGATTCATTTAAATGCATTAAACACAAGATTCACATTTCTGCTTTTAAAATTTGTGTTAAATCTGTTGGAAGTGTCTTCTGTTATCTTTAAGGTATTATATCATCGTATCATCCAAAGGGACCTATTTGCAATAAGTTGTACTTCCTGTAATGTTGTTGGGCTTGGTTTAAGGTAACAAAGGGACAGGTTTTACTTAAGAAAAATGTAGACAACTAAATTAATGTCAGTTTCCTTCGAACACACAGACCCACAACATCCATTCATCAAGAGAAATGAGAACAACATGGAGGTAATCTTCGTAACGGGTTCTCAAACACACATTGAAGTGCCATGCCTGGTTTCAGATCCTGACCTGAAAGTCACTCTCTTCACGGTAGGTCCTCCAACACACTTCCAACAGCAGCTCACCTGATCTCTCTGTTTCTGCAAAATGGATTAGGGGACTTATTTGTTTTTGTATTATTTTAGAGATCAAACCCAGGATAATTAGTGTTACTGTTTATGCAGCATAAGTGTAACTTTAGCCCTTAGCTGACTCAAGTGACAAAGCTTCCCAAGCTCAAGGAAATGAAAACCGTAATTTAAATAAACACAGATTTTTTTCCCAGAATTTCAGCAACTTGGTTGTTTTCCAGTTAATCATAATTAATGCGCTGAGTTCACTGGGCAAAGTCTGTAGTGTTGAAATGGGGCAGAAAGATCAGATTTATACTTTGTTAAAATGAACTTACTGAGAGGTCTTTAAATGTGCTGTAACTGATTTCAGCCTTGTGCTAACTTCCACCATTTTGTTGGCATCAACCATACACCCTCTCCCTAACCAAAAATTCCGCACCCTAATCCTGCTCATTTATCCCTAAGGACAAGTAGTTAAATATGAAAAAATATTGACTGTTACCGTCTGGTCTCAAATATACATATACAATGCCCTGTTTCAATTTGCAGCTGGTATTATGTAAATAGTTAGCTATTTGAATAACACCACCTCCAGGCCATATATGCAGAGTCCTAGTCAGCAAGAGATGGGTGAGATGAGCAGTAACTCATTATCATTTAAAGAGACATGCACGACCATTGAGGAATTTTAACCAAAGTATACAGTTACAGACATTTCATGAAGACCCTAAAGAACTTCAGACTTTCAGATGATGTTTGAAATTAATGTATTGTTGTTCATACAGTTAGAGGAGCCTCCATTGCTTCTAGAAGGCAATGAGATCACCTGGAATAATAAAAGGGGCTGGTCAGTTCCCAGGCACATCTTTGAGAACATTTCCATCCTCTTCGGCTTCTTCTGCTCCACCTCAGTCCACAACAACGAGCACAGATCATCTGTATATTTAGTGCAGAACATAGGTAAGTATTCATTTGAATTGCTGCCCTTCATATCATAACTGTCTAACATTACGTTAGCATGAAATCAGAATTCTTTTTTCTTGACACACATTCCTGTTTTTGAGAATCATTCCTAAAAAGTTGTTTTAGTTGTTGTAATGCATTCTTTCTAAATCCTTGGGAATTTTTAACACAGTAATTTAATAGTTAACATGTTTAATGGTTATGGCTATGATAGCAAATAAAATGTCAGATGTTGTTAAGTTTTTTGCAAAATACATTGAAAAAAATGGGTAATATTGCCAAGAGGGATCATTTATATTTTAGATTTAAACCATTTGGCAGATACTTATGTGCAGAACGACATGAACAACAAACATCCATCCATCAAACAATCACATTCTATTTTCCATCTTTTGATTTTAAGGTTGTGGTTAGGGGCGGGAACAGCTTTCTCAACCAGCCTTGCCCGTTGCAGTAGGTTTGAGGCTGATTGGTTAATAGGAATGTTGTTCCAGGACCAGCAAAGTTTGTTTATCTAGAAACATGTTTTCCTTGGTTAAATGTCTCGTAGGTTATTGTGAAAATCGCTAAATTGATTGAAGTATAGTTTGATGATTTAATGAGTAAAATTATCTATGATGTAGACTTTACATTTCATATCATACTGAAAGCAAGATTTGTCCAGATTTTCTTTCCATATGCTGGTTCTGGAGTTGGCTGTGATCTTCTCCCATCCTGTTGAGGAAACTCGCAGAAATGCTTTATCATTGCACTGCTAAATGAGGTCATCATCCTTCTTTTTTAATCTAAAGTGAAGGTCATACAAAATCATTCGCCAAGATCAATAGCCTTTCTACTCAAGAGGGCAAAACGAAAACTTTGCTTCACTTGCAGTCGAGGCCAAAAATATTGGCCCCCTTGGTAAATATGATCAAAAAAAGCTGTGAAAATTCATCTGCATTGTTAATCCTTTTGGTCTTTTATTTAAAAAATTCACAAAAATGTATCCTTTCATTGGATAATAAGAATTTAAAATGGAGGGGAAATATCATTATGAAATGAATGTTTTTCTCAAAAACTCGTTGGTCACAATTATTGGCACCCCTATAAATTCTTATGAGTAAAATGTCTCTGAAGTATATTCCCATTCATATTCACAATTTTGAGCACTCCAGCATGATTATAAACATGAAATCATCCAGCTCTGGCTTCCTGTTTCACAGAAATATAAAGAGGAGGGAAAACAAAGCCCAAATTCCCATAATCATCCATCACAATGAGAAAAACCAAAGAATATATTTCTGATGTCCAGAAAAAGATAACTGAGCTTCACAAATTGGTGAAGCGGCTTTAAGAAAAGAGCTAGAGCAGTGAAAAATCCCATTTCCACCATCAGAGCAATAATTAAGAATTTCCAACCAACAGAAAATGTTACAAAACTGCCTGGAAGAGGACGTGTGTCTATATTGTCCTAATGTGCAGTGAGAAGGGGAGTTTGAGTAGCTAAAGACTCTCCAAGGGTCACAGCTGGAGAATTGAAGAAAATAGTTGAGTCTCTGGTTCAGAAAACCTTTAAAAAAATTGTCAAACAGAACCTATATCAACACATGTTGTTTGGGAGGGTTACGAGAAAAATTCTCCAAGCTCATTCAAAAACAAACTTAAGCATATTCAGTTATCAGCCATGACTGGAACTTCAAATGGGAATGGCTTCTATGATCAGATGAAACTAAAAAATGAGCTTTTTAGCAGCAAACACTCAAGATGGGTTTGGTGAACACAGAGAAAAAAAGTACCCAATGTGTACAATAAAATATACTGCTGTATTTTTGATGTTGTGGGCCTATATATCTGAACCCTACGGAAAATGAGAGGAGTGAACTGAAGAGGAGAAGCACCAACATGGAGCTGGGAATCTAAAGGGTCTGGAGTGATTCTGGATGAAGGAATGGTCTCTGATCTCTTGTCAGGTGTTCTCTAACCTCATCAGGCATTATGGGAGAAAATTTAGACATGTTAAAGTGGCAAATAAAGTCTTCAAAAAGTATTGAATAAAAGGGGGCTATTAATTGTGGCCAATGTGTATTAGAGAAAAACATTTATTTCATAATATTTCCCCCCATTTTAAATTCTTATTATCCAATGAAAGGATACATTTGTGTGAATTTTTTTTAAATGAAAGACCAAAAGGATTAAAAGTGTAGATGAATTTTCACAGACTTTTTTGATCATATTTACCAAGGGGGCCAATATTTTTGGCCTCGACTGTATGTGATGCTGTAGAGCCCACAGAGCATTACCATCCACACCGGCTGACCTCCTGAATAAATATGGCATTAGCATGTCTAATAAAATTCACCTAATGGCTTTGTTTGCTTCACTTGCTCTATTTGGGCCTGTTCAAACGTACAAATTACCAACAACTCACAAAGTCATAGTTGGGTTTATTGAGATTAATGAGGTTATTACTACTTACGCTGATCACACACACACACACACACACACACACACACACACACACACACACACACACACACACACACACACACACACAAACAGAAAGGGCCACAGTAAAGAATACCTTTTATTGAAACACGTCATTCAATGCCAGATCCTGTAATTTTACAATATTTTAACATTTGCTGAGAACACTTGTAAACTCAACACATAACACGGTCCGCATTGTTTGTGGTTCATACCTCAAATAATGTGGGTCAAATAATTTTTTAAAACAGTAAGACTGGCATTTTCACACAGAAGATTATAAAACTGGCCAAAATCAGTAACACTTTATTTCACAGTGTTCTCGTTACTACAGTAATAACAGTAAAGTACAATGCATAATTACAAGCAACTAACCCTGAACCAAACCCTGCTGTTAATTAATATTACTCAGTATTTATTTGTGTAATTACACTTCAACAAGGACATTGCTTACTCACTTAAGCGGTACTGTATATCAGTACATTAAAAAAAGCCCAGTGCATCTAACAACCACATAACAGCGCCCTGGCAACCACTCACAACACCCTAGTATCATTGAGGAGACAGCAATGCTACACATACTACATCCATGGATCCAATAACTTGAAAAGTGCTGACAAGTCCATGTTTGCAACACCCAACAGGACAGAAGTTTTATGAGTTCAAGCTGTTTCCTGAGGACTCGCCTGTGGAGCTGATGCAGGGGGAGGCTCTGGAGCTGAACTGCACAGCGCTGGTCGAGTTCAATACTGGTGTGGAATTCCAATGGGACTACCCAGGCCAGAAGGTAATTACCAGGCCACACTGCATATTTACAGTTATCAGAATAATCAACTCTTTCTGACTGAACTACAAAAAAGAACATGACTTGTCCAATTCAGAATAAATGGCCTTTATCTAATTAATTTGTGATGGTATTGGGCTGTGAACAAAAATGCAGCAGCTTTGGTGTGTTTGCTTTCTAAAGTAAAAAATCTCTGCTAATATAAGCAAACTGTCATATTCATCATTCTCCCACACTCATGTGCTTGTCTGTGGCCACTCATACATCTATCCAGTTATTATTTCCACTGTCTCAGTAGTCCAGGATTTCATTTCTGCATCAGCCTTAGATATGCATCTCTTGTGTACTGGAGTCATGCAATTCATGTTCAGGTCACATTTTGCCTAAAAAGTGTATTTTGCATAAAGAAATAAAGCGTATTTTTATTTTATTTTATGTATTTGTTTATTTATTTTTTTTTTTTGCATTATGTACAAGTACTTCTTTAGAACTGTATAAATCATGCATTTTTATGCATTAAAAATAAAATGTTAAATTGGCATAAATATTGGCACATTGCAAAAAATCTCAATGTTAGAAAAAATGGGCCTCTATTTCTTATATTTTATATATTCATATCTTATATTACATATATTTATAATATATTTCCGTAACACTATTAACTAATATTAACTAAGAGTTTTCCCTGAACAAACTCCTAATTTGCTGCTTATTAATAGTTAGTACAGTAGTTGTTAAGTTTAAGTATGGAGTGGATTCATGGGATAGTTCACCAAAAAAAGAAAATGTGATGTTTATCTGCTTTCCCCCAGGGCATCCAAGATGACTTTGTTTCTTCAGTAGAACACAAACCAAGATTTTTAGCTCAAACTGTTGCAGTCTATCAGTCTTATAATGTAAGTGGATGGGAATCATGGTTAAAAAATACAATAAAAAAATAAAATAAAATACATACACAAAACCAAATTAAACCCTGCAGCTCATGACGATACATTGATGTGTAAAGACACAAAACAATCGGTCTGTGCAAGAAACTGAACAGTATTTATATCATTTTTTTTTTTTTTTAACTCTGATTCATGCAGTGTCCGAACTGTTAGAAATCTTACTGTTAAAACTCATTAAACAGGGTGTAATTTAGTTTTGTTTGTGTATGTTTTTTTTTTTTCGTTTTATTGTATGTTTTAGCTGTGATTCCCATCCACTTACATTATATGACTGACAGACTGCAACTGTTTGAGCTAAAAATCTTGGTTTGTGTTCTACTTAAGAAACAAAGTCACCTACATCTTGGATGCCCTGGGGGTAAGCAGATAAACATCACATTTTCATTTTTGGGTGAACTAATAAGCAGCTAGTTAATAGTGAGAATTGGTCCTTAAAATAAAGTGCTATATTTCTTATATTTCGTTTAGACTTCACTGTGCCAGTATAACTCACAGTGATCTATAACTGTGGTATAGTCATTCTAGTGACCTTTCAAAATGAGGGAAAAGCTAGTTATAGGTGGTAGTATGTAGCATCTTAATTGGTGATGTCTCAAATACCAAGTGTACACAATAAGTACACAAAAGGCAGACCACTAATCAGATATTTTATGGCACTGTGCGGACAGGAGAACAGGCTGGCGAGTTTTCAATCTGTGCGTAACAGCCTGGACAAAGCCGCGGAAGCCTCTAGCATCCTCACAATCCGAAACGTTCATGTGGATGATAGCGGTTATTACACCTGCTCTGCCAGAAGTGTGGAGGCGAAACGAGAGCTTATTACTGTAGTCTTAGTTCATGGTAGGTAACAAAATAACTACACCTGTACTACTATAAATGGAAATATTATAATATATAGTTAAACACAAACCATAAATTACTGCTAATGTAACAGTTCTTCTTCCATAATTCCACAGAGAAACCTTTCATCAGGTTGGACTTCAGGAATGGATCAGTTATAGAGGCAAAAGAAGGACAGAAATCTGTCTGGCTGCCTGTGGAAGTGTCAGCGTACCCCTTACCAGAAACACAATGGTAAAAAGTCAAGCTACATGTCCAACATACATGAGCAACTTGTGAACCCTTTGT
This sequence comes from Cyprinus carpio, assembly GCF_018340385.1. Lineage (NCBI taxonomy): Eukaryota > Metazoa > Chordata > Actinopteri > Cypriniformes > Cyprinidae > Cyprinus > Cyprinus carpio. The sequence goes on from NC_056585.1 coordinate 2,107,087, forward strand.
TTGCCATATAATCTGAATGTATTTTTTATATCAATGTAATCGGTCATCAAATTACATCATCTTGCTCCACTTCTGAAACAGCTTTGGCTGACCACCAGGCCCTCAAATAGAGACGTTTACCATCCAATAAATCCTTAAAGAATAAAATTTTTCTTCTTGATGAATGTCACATTATGGAAACAAAATGTCATGGACACGTTTCATCTTTAAAAATAGTTATGAATGTGCATATACTTATCCAAACACTATAACATCTATATGTGTGCAGGTATAAGAATGGCAAACTGATCACCAGACGGCCAGAGTTCAGCCGGTTTAGGGTCCAGCAGCATGGTCTGGAGATCAGGGAGGTGTGTAAGCAGGATGCTGGAGAATACACTGTGGTCCTGAAAAACACACGTGCAGCCCTGGAGAAAAGACTAAACTTTACTCTCATAGTCAATGGTAACTTTTTCAATGATGTTTATATGAAATATCTGCAGTTTTGTATTAGGTTGACCCATTATTAAATAGAAATCAGGGTTACTGTACCTTGGTGGTTAAAAATCTAAGCTGGAAACAGAAAGATTGTAGGTGCAGTATAATGATGATTCTTCAAGTGAATGAAGATGAAAATTAATGCATGAAAAACCTTCTTGTATATGCATTTTTCTTTTCCTGCACTATGGTGGAAGGTGGAAGCTAAAAAGCATGGACTAAAATTTTAAGACATCATGGCTGAGGTCGCTAAGTAGATACAGTACCGGTCAATGGTTTGGAATCATTAACATGATTCCACAGGTTTTAGAAAGAAGTCTCGTTGATACAAAATACAGTAAAAACTGTGATAATGCTAATTAATATTGCAATTTAAAATAACTTTTTTGTTCTGGTAGTTAGTAGTTGGTTCATGTTAGCTCAGGTTAGCTCAGGTAAATTTTGAAATTAACGTGAACTATGATTAATTAGTACGTTTTTATTGCTGGTTCATATTAACTAATTTAATTCACTAATGGTGACAAATGGAAACTTATTCTAAAGTCTTATAGTGATATTTGTCTTACATTTCTTGATTTGCATGGTTAGTTCCTCCTCAGATCCATGAGAAGGAGGCAGCAACACCTACTAACCCCTACAGGAGGAGCAGTCGCCAGACACTTACCTGCACCGCCACCGGGACCCCTCCAGCCACCATCACCTGGCAGTGGAGGCCGTGGAGCCCCTGCGGTCTCAACAGCACCCGCAGAACCCTGTAAGAAACCACTGGATCGACACGCCACATCTGACACATTTTCTGAATCATGCTAAAAACCAAGAATTCATGTCGTAGGGCTGAGAATTGTATTTATGCATTTAGCAGATGCTTTCATCCAAAGTGAATGTTGAGAGGTTAAGAGGTACTCCAAACATCTCAGGTCTCAGGATGTTGCCGCTCTGAAGGGATTTCGCTCCCAGTGTCAACACTGGATCAATGGGAGTATTAGTTGATCTGGCGAAGCTGTCGAAATCACTAGCGAATGTTAAACACCAGTGCTTGGGGTTCATGTTGAGTTCAGAGTGGATAGTCTTTGTCCCTTTTGGCAATGTGCCCACAGTCTCTTACTGGAGACGCTCTTTCCCGTGTTTTCAGGAGCCTTGTTTATTTTTCCTGCAGTAAAGTCGGAGTGTGCGGCGTGGTGGCAGCTTTTCTTCCTTGTTGACTGGAGATAAGGCAGCTGGGGAAGCTGGGGAGGTTAGGAGGGCATTAGGGATATTTATAGTGTTCAGCTTGGAGAGAGCACAGTGTGAAGGACAGAGGCCTGTCGTCTAAACAACAGGAAACACAGAGACAGATTCATTCAAGCATCCTCTGGCCCTGAAAGAGGACGCCTTGGATCTTCTCTGTGGTTTGAGTCGCTTCTAGAGTCTGGGGCAGAGGGATTGCACTATGGGCAACAACTGAATAATTCAGACAGGTCCAGAGAGAGCCGGAGGCGAACAGCAATTCCCATCTCACAGCTGAGGCCTAGAGTCCTTGATCACACTCTGACCAGCATTCAGAGTGCATTATATATTTATCAGCAGTTATTATTTCTTGATATCAGGCTGTGCGTTGTACTCTGAGGGTGTAGATATTAGCAACATTCCAAAACCAAGTGAGCCGCCTACCTAGACAGTTTTTAAAGCATTATATGGGTAATTCACAGCTGGCATGATGGGATTTTAATAAAAATTGGCTATGCAGTTGGCTATGCAATCTATGTCCTAAGCAGTTATTTATTTATTTTTTTTTTTTGGTGCTGCATGACTCATGCCAACTTTGCGTGTGTGGAAAGTTATCATGCTTGGTGTTAAATGTAGTTTCTCAAATTTACAGTACGTGCAAGTAACCATTCTAATTCTATGAAAATAGCAAAGTCCACATCACAACTATAACCTTAATGACACTAAGGAACTATATTGTTGGAATTGCTTACAAAATGATTTTCAAACATTAACAGGCAATTAAAATCAAAATATTGAACATTTAAGGCAGCAGAAGACAAAACTTCAGTGTGCACTTATAATGAATAGAACTTCTATCATCTATTGGTGTGAACAGTAATATAGATACAATATATTTTATCACTTATATAGTTAGCAGTGTATGTCCATAATGCATTGCTACTAGCTGAATGAATACAATCATAGAAGATTGCGAAGGGGTCAGGAGATATTATGAATATGCTGCTTTTTAAGATACCTTCTTAAGACAGCACTGTGAGTATCCTTGGCAGAAAAGGCAATCGAAGAATGCACTGCAACAAGCTCAGTGAAAAAAAATTTCCAAGATGGCAAGACAAGTCAAAAGATATGTTTTAAATATTGTAAACATGCTATATTTATTTTATTAAATTCCAATATATGTACCTTGGATACATATTTTTTGACTAAGTTCAGTACAGTGTATTCTGCAATTGCCTTCTTTTCAAAGGAGCACACGCAAATTGGGTAAAAATAATAATTTTTAATTAGATTAAATGTTTTTTTTTATATATATATTATACTTTATAAACAATATATTTATGACATCTCTTGCCAGTTTGGAAGTTTATTTTATTATTTCACTGCCTTATACTGTGTGTAAGGTTGGGAAAGGAGGGGAGGATGGATGATTCTAAGGGCCCTGGTCAGATTGGGAGCCCCCTGGAATGTGATTTCATTCAATACCATACCATGCTGTATGATGCCTTAAAATGCTTTCTAGGTAGACTGCTAACTATGTTTTGCAACAGACCCATTGTGTTAATTCTTTTAAATGGTTTTAAAGGCTAACGCTTGTGTGTGGCCTTCATTTGTCGTTCCTTACTTAGCTCTCATCACACACAGGAAGACAGACGCATCTAAAAGCTCTTCCTGGTGTGGGAACTGTCAATGTGTGCATCCTGCATCTGATATTCCCGCTCTCCCTCCCTTTTTCTCATTCCCACACAAACGTTAGAGAGTAATATTCTTAGAGTTTATAAATGCAATGACACTGATGTTTTGTCCACAGATATTTTGTAAACATGTTCAGTGGTATTCATAGTTGTGTTTATATTTTCACAGGGGTCGAAGGGGTCAACGAGACAAGATCCCCGTCTGTCAAAACTGGATAGGTTTGGATCCTGAAGACGCTGTCAATCCTATCGAGAGTATTGAAATTTTGACTGAGATGGTGGATGGGAAAGAAAAGGTTCGCTTCCTGTTTGAATTATTCTTATTTCCTGAAGGTTTCCCATGAATGTCCGAACCAAATTTATGTGCCCGCAACCTGAACCCTGAGTGTTTTATGTGCCACCAGATATCCGAAACTTGACATCTAGGGTGAGGGAGGTGGTGGTGGGGGGGGGTGGCAATGTGTTACAATTTCCACTTTCGAAATATTTAAACCCATCATCCAGTTCTTGCTTCCTGGATGGAGAGGGAATAAACACACATTAACACAGCACTCTCTTCCTGTTTTCTGTCACACCTGTGAGGTTATTTCCTGTGTGTGACCCTGGGAATAGGAGTGGCAGGGGAAAGAGAGACTAATACAGTATATAGCTTAAAGGGATAGTTCACCAAAAAGTAAAAATTCCGTCATTATTTATTTATTCTTACTGTATTTCATTCTGAACTTCTTTCTTCTGTTGAGCACAAAAAGAGATTGAACCCCACTGGATTATTTTTCAAAACATCTTCTTTTGTGTTCCACAGAAGGCAGTCTATACAGGTTTGTAACATCAGCGTAAAGAAATAACGACAGAATTACCTGTGATCCAAATGAAAACAAGTCAGTCTTTGAAATTATTTCTGTTGTTTCCACAGACTGTCAGCCATTTGGTTATTCAGAGCGCCAATGTGTCAGCTATGTACAAGTGCTCAGCAGAAAACAAAGTGGGAAGAGATGAACGATTGATCTATTTCTACGTGACCAGTGAGTTTCACCAACATTTTTGTGCCAAACAAAGATATGTGTATCTTCACTACACACAGCTTCCTGATGGACAAAATTAAATCCTGCCCTGCATTTTTTCTTGTTTAAGAAGCCGTCTCACTCGGATATATTTCACAATAGGGAAGAAAAGATGATCACAACTTCTGTTTCATGAAAATTTTAACCTTGAGTATTAACCATAAACTATAAAAAAAGGCTGTGTTATTTACAGTCAAAAAACAGCAGCTGTGGTTGGCAGAACTTTACTGTAAAGAAAATTTGGAAGCAATATTTTAACTTTTATAGGTTAATAAATAACAGTAAACAGTAATATATATATATATATATAATATATATATATATATATATATATATATATATATATATATATAATCTTATTATGAAATTAATGTTCTTTAGACTGTTTTTCTAATACACGCTGGCCACAATTAATGGCACCCTAAATCTGAGTCTTCTCCTATGATGCCTGGTGAGTTTGGAGAACACCTGACAAGAGATCAGAGACCACTCCTCAATACAGAATCTCCTCTTAAGTTTTCCATAGAGTTCAGGTCAGGGGAATAGAATTGCCATGGCAGAACATTTTGTTGAACCCATTTTTTGTTGATGTTTATTTTAGATCATTGTCTTAATGGTAGATCCAACCTTGGCCCATTATAGGATTTCCAGGATTTCTCAGGTTTAGATTTTTTATCTGTTGACTATTTTCTCCAATTCTCCAGTTGGAAATGGGAATTTTCATACAGCCACATTCTATTTTGTGAAGCTCAACAATCTTTTGCTACACATTAACAACTATATTCTTTGGTTTTACTTAGGGATGCAACAATACCAATACTGGTATCGGTATCGGGCCCGATACTGAGCTCCTGTACTCGTACTCATACTCATTTATGTTCAACCTAGGCATACACGACTTTCTGGCAAAGTGAATCTAGCAGCCTGGATGAAATGCGCTCGGCTGTACTACTTGTCTCTCTCATTCTGCACCAGTATAAATACATGCACGTGCTGCGCGTTTTGCTTGCTTGAGATTCTTTAAAATATCACAGCACTTTTCAGATAAAAAAAAGCACGTCTCAACTTAAAAAAAAAAAAACGACACTTCTATTTGTGAAAATATCACAGTTAGGAGATTTATAATGAGTGGTTCCCTGCATTGTTACAGCAAAGCGCGTGATTACAGCACTAAGCAGCTCTAATGCTATTAAATTAAAGATGATGAACCATAGAGCCAAAAAAAAAATGAACAAAGAAAGTAACAAAAACTTGTAAAATACATTTTATTTGGCATAATTAAGTGTGAAAATAAACGAAGGATGTAAAGTCAAACCAAAAAGACCAGATATAATTTCTGATCATTAAGGCTAAGGGTTGCCCGACTAAGTGTTGATAGTTGTTTAAATACTGTCATACTAATAGCTGTCTGAAATTTTTTTGTTTGATTGTAATCCATTACATTACCTTTCTATCAAAGTTATCTAACATTAACAAGCTAAATTTGTTCTGACACAGTTTAACTCTGAGTTCTTGTCATATTTTATTACCATCTTCTAAACTATAGAGAATAAACTGTGATAATGTGAGAAAGGATGAAGGTGTCTGAATAAATTTAGGTTTGACTGTATCTGTTTATTAAATGAAGTTAACCAGCTAACATTATGCATACTCTTTTGGTTTCTGTACCCCATATTTAAAAAAAATGTACAAATGCAATAAAAATATCGGTATCAGTGCTCGGTATCGACAAGTACCAAAAATAAAAGTATTAGTATCGGGCGAGTACTGGAAAAAGTGCTATCGATGCCTCCCTAGTTTTACTTACTGATGTATGATTAAGAGAATTTGGCCTTTGTGTTCCCTAGTATTTATAGTCCTATGAAACAGGAAGCCAAGGCTGGAGAATTTCATGTTCTTAAGCATGCTAAAAATTGTAAATCTGGATGAGTATATACTTCAGTATATTTTACTCATAATAATTTCTAGGGGTACCAATATTTGTGGCCAACGTGTCACATTTATTTCATTCCTTGTGACCACTAAAGCAAACCAACAATTGGCTGGATTTATGCCATTGGTTACAACGGTGCATGTAAATATTAAGGGTCCAGGCTGGGTGTAATAAATTAAGCCTTTCTTGCTTCTGTGACTCAAATGGTGGAGGGATGAAATCTTGACGTGTAACCAACTGGGTGATAGAGGAAGGCACATTCCGAGTATAGTCTAGTCGAAGGTGCAAGAAAACCAGTCCAGGGATAAACTCTACGTAGGAAGAGGCAACTGAAAGGGCCTGCAAATCATTTCCTCTCTTAAGCAATGTTAACACCAGTAACAGAACCATTTTCAGAGTCTGTACCAACACATGGTAGCCCTTCAGGTCTGGATATGTACTTTAAACCTAGAAGTTTAGCCCTCATCTCCAGGCAATTTATTGTAACATACATTTTTGTAAAAAAAAAAAAAAAAAAAAAAAAATTAAGCTCAGGAAGAATCTAAAAAGTTATTTTCCCCTAAACTCAATTTTTCTTCTTTTTTTTCACATTGTGGTTCTGGGCTTCCATACTTCTTTAACTGAGTATGCGATCTAATTCATCAGAGATGACAAATAAGAAACAGCATGGCAGGTGTTGATTCAAAAGTAGTGATGTTGCCACACACACACAGAGTTTAAAACTTTTACACGTTAGTTTTATTTTAAACACAATGCCGTAATCGAGATCTGGCAGCATTTTTCTACTTGGCCAAACAGTTGTCGGACAGCTTTTCTTGTGCATTAAAATCACCCATATGCCAACAAACCGATGAGACCAAAGAACAATAATCATAATACGTAGCGATACGTAGATGCATAGTGCCAAAGCTGCTGTGCATCCACTTAACAAGTTTTAACTGTAGCATTTTACAGTTATTTACAGTTAAAATTACCTAAAAAAAATCATTTTTACAGTCATGTCAAGTCAAGTCACCTTTATTTATATAGCACTTTAAACAAAACTGATTGTGTCAAAGTAACTGAACAACATTAATTAGGAAAACAGTGTGTCAGTAATGCAAGATGACAGTTAAAGGCTGTTCATCATTGAATTCAGTGATGTCATCATGCAGCTCAGTCCAGTTTAAATGGTATCTTTGCAATCATTTGCAATCAAGTCAGTGGTATCGCTGTAAATGATGTGTCCCCAACTAAGCAAGCCAGAGGTGATAGCGGCAAGGATTCAAAAATCCATCGGTGACAGAATGGAGAAAAAAACCTTGGGAGAAAACAGGCTCAGTCAGTGGGCCAGTTCTCCTCTGGCCAGATGAAAACAGCAGCTCAATTCCAGGCTGCAGCAAAGTCAGATTGTGCAGAGGACACAACAGGTTCCTGTGGTCTTGTCCCGGTGGTCGTCTGAGGGCTCATCTAGTTGTCCTGGTCTCCGCTGTCTTTCAGGGCTGTAGAGGTCCTTTCTAGGTGCTGATCCACCATCTGGGCTGGATACGTTCTGGATCCGGGTGACTGCAGTGACCATCTGACCTTGATACAGACTGGATCTGGTGGCTACGGTGACCTCGGAATAAGAGAGAAACAGACTAATATTAGTGTAGATGCCATTCTTATAACGATGTAGCAAGTACATCGGGTGTTATGGGAAGTGTTTCCGGTTTACCTAATTGATGCAGAAAAAAAATCAAATAAAAAGGATTTGGATATTAGAAGCGTATTAGTGTGTTGCGTGTAAACCAGGTTAAAGAGATGGGTCTTTAATCTAGATTTCAACTGCAAGAGTGTGTCTGCCTCACGAACAGTGTTAGGTAGGTTATTCCAGAGTTTAGGCGCTAAATAGAAGAAGGATCTGCGGCCCGCAGTTGATTTTGATATTCTAGGTATTATCAAGTTGCCAGAGATTTGAGAACGCAGCAGACATGGAGGAATATAATGTAACAAGAGCTCGTTCAAATACTGAGGTGCTAAACCATTCAGGGCTTTATAAGTAATAAGCAAGATTTTAAAATCACGGCAATGTTTAATAGGGAGCCAGTGCAGTGTTGACAGAACCGGGCTAATATGATCATACTTCCTGGTTCTAGTAAGAACTCTAGCTGCTGCATTTTGGACTAACTGGAGTTTGTTTACTGCAGCGTGCAGAACAACCACCCCATAAAGCATTACAATAATCTAACCTTGAGGTCATAAACGCATGGATTAACATTTCTGCATTTGACATTGAGAGCATAGGCCGTAATTTAGATATATTTTTGAGATGGAAAAATGCAGTTTTACAAATGCTAGAAACGAGAAATTTCTAATGAAAGATTGCTATCAAATAGCACACCTAGGTTCCTAACTGATGACGAAGAATTGACAGAGCAGCCATCGAGTCTTAGTCAGCGTTCTAGGTTTTTACATGCTGAGTTTTTAGGTCCTATAATTAACACCTCTGTTTTTTTCAGAATTTAGTAGTAAGAAATTACTCATCATCATGTTTTTTATATCGACTATGCATTCCGCTAGTTTTTCAAATAGGTATGTTTCGCCGGGCCGAAATATCCTAATGACAATGATGAATTAATAATAGTCAGAAGAGGATCTATGACTTCTGGAAGCACTTCTTTTAGGAGCTTAGATGATATAGGGTCTAACATACATGTTGTTGGTTTAGATGATTTAACAAGTTTATACAATTCTTCCTCTCCTATAGTAGAGAATGAGTGGAACTGTTCCTCAGGGGATCTATAGTGCACTGTCTGATGTGATACTATAGCCGGCGGCTGCATGGTTACAGTTTATCTCTAATAGTATCGATCTTAGAAGTAAAGTAGTTCATAAAGTCAGTTTAAAGACCGAGACATGAATACCTTAAAGGGGTCATATGATGTTGTATTTGGTGTAATGAAATGTGTTTATGCGGTTTAAGGTTAAAAAAAAAAACATTATTTTCCACATACTACAAATCACATCTCCCCCACTATGCCTCCCCTATCTGAAATGCGTTGATTTTTACAAAGCTCATCGTTCTGAAAAGTGAGGTGTGCTCTGATTTGCCAGCTATGCAGAGGCCGAATGCCTTAAGCGTGTGATGGAAATGTTACGCCCCTTACCATACTGTCATCCCGTGTCCCGGTCAGAACACCGGCATAACAAGACAAAAACATTAAAACCCATTATTAACAAGACATTTGTTGCATCCAGTGGGGATATAATTACGGATTATAATGACTTATACTGTCTTTTTACTCGTTGTGTTGCTGCGTAAACATAAAACCATGTCTGCATTTGTGATTGGAGAAACGGCAAACAACAAGTGCTTCTCTACACTGCTCAAAACTCGCGTTTGAATCATCAGTGGCAAATCCTTTAAATATGTAAACATACTTACAGACTGTGAGTCAGAACAGCCAGCACTGTAGTCTACTCTCCCAGGATCAGGAAACAGTCCTCTATAAAATGTGCTGCACACATCTGAATATTTGGGTTGAACTGTTCTGAAACAGTGTTGTAAGTACAACCTAACCACTGATTTCTAGTCGTGTCCTCTTTTGGAATACCAAACAAAGTATTTTCGCTTTCGCAACAAACACACAGTGTCTTCACAACATGGCAGCTGCGGAAGCAGCAACAATAAAGTTACGCCTTCTTTCTTTGCGTGAACATTTGTGCGGTGTTGAGCAAATCTTCCCACATTGTGACAGACATGTGGGGGCATGTTTGAACGAGACGTTTTAGGAGGGCGTGGACGAGTCTTAACTTTTATAAAGGATATCTCTTTGGGTTTGAGACTTTAGTCTTAGCAACTTTAGGGATCTTATCTATTCATGAATAGCTTGTTACACCCCAAAGAGAAAGGAAAACTTGAAATGGCATCATGTGGGCCAGCTGTGGCCTAATGGTTAGAGAATTGGACTTGTAACCAGAAGGTCGCAGGTTCAAGTCTCGGTGCTTGCAGGAGTTGTAGGTGGGTGGAGAGTGAATGAACAGTGCTCTCTTGCACCCTCAGTACTCATGGCTGAAGTGCCCTTGAGCAAGGCTCTCCGGGTGCTGGATATAGCTGCCCACTTGTCCGGGTGTGTTCACTTCTCACTACTGTGTGTGTGCACTTGGATGGGTTAAATGCAGAGCACCAATTCCGAGTAATGGGTTACCATACTTGGCAAATGTCACGACTTTCACTTTTTTCACTTTCATATGACCCCTCTAAGTTGTGTGGTTTATCTACGAGATGTGTGCCTTTTTTTCTTATTATTCATGTTCATTTTCTATTCAGCTATTCCTGAAGGTTTCGGGATAGAGATGGAGCCCTCGGAAGATCCGCTTGAGCACGACCTGGTACGGTTGAAGTGTAATGCAGATAATTACACCTATGAGAACCTGCGGTGGTACCGTTTGGACCCGCAAGCTGTTCCTCCAGAGCTGGACTGCAAGAGTCTGCACCAGTACGCCGGGTCTCTCGGTGGGGAGCTATCGTTTCAGACCGCCAGCAACAACTGGGTGCTGGAGCTCACCTTTACCAACATCCAGCTACAGGACGAGGGAAACTACGTGTGTGAGGTGCAGAACCGGCGCAGTGGAGAGAAACATTGCCACCGCAAGTACATCCCAGTCAAAGGTGAAGGTCATTCAGTGATCAATTTTCTAGACTGGCATTTTCTGTAAGTTAAGGGACCTACTTTCAAAACCTAGTCAGCGGTTTTGCTGTCAGCATGCTGTTTGCGACTTATATAAAAAGCTAACTTCTGAGGTAGCATCCTTAGAAGTAAGGATAGAAATAAGTATATTTACAATTTATGAAACAAGATATCTTTGGGATTCCTTAAAAAATATGGTCTCATTAGGTTTTGGAACAGAGGTTGAATCTGGATTTTGTATATTTTTAACTTTTCATTGTCCACTGATAAGCATGTCCGTACATTTTGAACCAGATACACCTCTCATGCAGGACTGTCAAAAATGGCCAGTATTTTTATAACGTGTCTATATGTCACAGTCACTACAAATGATTTAGCAATGAAGATCTAACCAAAACTAAAGGCCTCTTCTCTCTCTCCCTGTGTCCGTTCCAGCATTGGAGGCACCACGGTACCGTAACAACCCCACCAATCAGACGGTGAATGTGAGCGAGTCGCTGCAGATGGAGTGTGATGTCGAGGGCACACCCTCTCCTCAGCTATCCTGGTTTAAAGATAACCAACCCCTCCATCAGATATCAGGTTAGTCGTTCATGGCTGTCCTTCTCTACAGTTATTAGGGGTGCTGGACCCTTCGTCTTTAACTACTATGTCCTAAAATTTAAATCAATCATTTGATACAGTGTACTTACTGTGTACATACATGTTTTTACATTGGTCTATATTTAAAAAAAAAAAAAAAAAAAAACCTGCATGGATGTCTGTGATTAATATCTGTAATTACATCTATAATCACAGTGTTACGCTACCACTGCCACGTAACCTACTGATAAACCTATCCATATACCAGCCAGCAGCACATATACTATTGCTTATACATAACAATGAAATAGCAAAAAATTAATTCTCAAAGACTTTGAATTCATTTGTAAAGGCCAAAAAAACATAGACACATATATTGTGTTCTCTTTAAAATTGCCACAAGAAAAAACACAAAAAAAAAATATTAAAACAAAAAAATTCACACACATACAAACTAACTTATTTACACAAGTTTTTATTAAAAAATAGCATTTAACATCACCGAATCAAACTAAATATAATACATACCAACAGGCTCCTTTCATTAAATCAGGTATAAATAGCTGTTTCAGGTAATGATTTCAGCTTACCACTTTCTGCAGCGTAGAAAACATTTAGCATCACCCTACTATCCCAAACATGTTACAGCTGCATAGCGATGCACTAAACATTCAGAATTCCCTAGTTACCGCATATCAATGACCTGGCAACCATCCAGGACACCACTGCGGCAATGAGTTTAGTAATGGCAAACTCTCATATTTTCTAGAGAAAATATAAAAATCTAGTTTAATTTGAGGGAATTCCTACTTTTGAATTCGACTGGATATGTGAAGCAATAGGTATAGATTTAGGCATGAAGATATAGCATTGTCTGCTTTAAATTTACATTTAATTTTTCAGTTTGATTTCCTTTCCATTTATTTCCTCTCCATTTCTCTGCATGCTGTTTAGCCATCTTCAAATTAACATTTGAAACTTCTCCAAAACAATTCCATTACAGATTACATTACACTCACCACAGCAATTCCCTGTAGCTTAGCACATTTGAATAGGAACACCCTTGCTCATGGGCACATACTAACACACACGAAACTGAATTCTGGTACTCTTAAAAGCACTCCATTTATGCTAATGTATTGGAGATCTGTTGGATTGGAAGTTAGATGGGCCACTGGACTGCAGTATAATAGTATATTGTGAATAGCTGAAACAAAACAAAATAAACACCACAGCTCTGGGAATGTATGTGGGTTGCTAGTGGGCTGTAAGTGAATTCACATGCAGTGCATGTAGAGTGCTGTTTGTTGATAGGTGTCATGAAGGGGGATATTATATTGGAGTTCAAGAGCTATTAGCAGAAAGTCAATGTGTGACTGGACAATGTGTTAAATGTTTTTCTTATTTTTTTAATTTTTTGCTCAGCCATTTCAATTCATAGCAAAACCACAGACATTTTATAGATTTGTGAAATCCAATACAGTTCTGATTAAACTTTCAGCACTGTAGCTGCAGCAAGTATCTGATTATTATGTTATAGAAGGGAGGACAGGCTGCTTTTTCCTGCTAATTGCAGTTAGCGTGTCATAGAATGGAAACCTCCGGTTTCCTATAAATCCTTGCTTTAGGCCATACATCAGATACATTTCAGTTCCACATTCCAGTTTTTCTGCTGTTTTCAACTTTAGATTAGGGAACACATTCGCTGTTAGCTAAGTGTTTACCCTGAACAAACTCCTAATTGGCTGCTTATTAATAATTAGTAAGGTATTTGTTAAGTTTAGGTAGGTGTAGGATTAAGGGATCTAAAATATGGTCTTGCAGAATAAGGCAGCAATATGTGCTTTATAAGTACTAATAAACAGCCGATATGCTAGAAATATGCATGCTTATAAGCAACTAGTTAATAGTGAGAATTTTTCCTTAAAATAAAGTGTTACCAAAGTTTTTTATGGCATCAATGAAAAAAATAATAATAATAATAAAAAAAAAAAATATATATATATAGCTCACAGGGCTCAAAATTCACATTCTTTCTTATTTTCTGAAAATATTGATGAATGAAGAGTATCACTGGCTATATACCATGATGGATTCTTTTTCTTACAGTGCAGAAAACAGGAAAACATAAGTCAATAAAGCCATAACAAAAGAGGATGCTGTGCCATAAAGCCATGGCTGGCTGGCTGGCAGATTGTGTGTTTGACAGTTTTGTGGATGTGTTCAGGGATCCTCCTTCAGGACTCCAATCGGACTCTCAGCATTCAGCGAGTGCGAGAGGAAGACGCCGGTCTGTACACCTGCAGGGCCTGCAACCAGAGGGGCTGTGTTCAGTCCTCTGCCACTGTGTCAGTCATCGGTGAGAGCCTCTTGTTTGCGTCAGGTGGTGCTGTAGTGTTTAGTTCACTCTCCTTACTCCAGGATTGTGCTTTGCCCCTCGATTCATATTATTTAGTGGAACATATACAGTAGGTTCAAGCTTATACATACACAGACTAACACACACCATACACATTCACACACATTAGTTTTATATCATAGTGAGGGCTTCACCCACTGATGTCTATTCTTAAATATTCTTAATCTAATTTTAATTACTACACCCTTACTCCACCCTAACTAAAACTAAAAGTTTTGATTTGTGATTAAACTTATTTAGTTCCTTTATGAAGATGTGTTTGTTGCGAGGACCCCAAACCCTAACAGACATAGCTCCTTTCTAACCTTCATGCATCTGTTCTTTATCATTGTATACAAAATAAAATGTTATATGACAGCAAATATGTACATTTCCTTTAATAGTAGTATTTATATATATATATATATATATATATATATATATATATATATATATATATATATATATATATATAAAAATTTAAAGGGATACTCCACCCCAAGATTATTTTTTTTTCATTAATCACTTACCCCCATGTCGTTCTAAACCCTTAAAAGCTTTGTTCGTCTTCGGAACACAATTTAAGATATTTTGGATGAAAACTGGGAGGCTTGAGACTATCCCATAGACTGCCAAGTAAATAACAGTGTCAAGGTCCATAAAAGGTATGAAAGACATCGTCAGAATACTCGCCATCAGACATGCAATCTGGGTTAAATGAAGCGACGGGAACACTTTTTGTAAGCAAAGTAAACAAAAATAACGACGTTATTCAACAATTCCTTTGTCAACAGTCTCCTCTGTGTCTCTCCATATCACCCTATGCTGTGTATGCTCTTCTGTGTCATCCGCGCCACAAGGATGTGCTGTTTTCTTTTAAATCAAAGCTAAATACTCATAGAAACAGCGCATCCTTGTGGCGCGGATGATACAGAAGAACATACTCAGCATAGGGTGATATGGAGAGACACAGAGGAGACTGTTGACAAAGGAATTGTTGAAAAAAGTCATTATTTTTGTTTTCTTCGTGTACAAAAAGTATTCTCATTGCTTCATAACGTTACGGTGGAATCCCTGATGGCAGATGGACTATTCTGACGATGTCTTTCATACTTTCCCTGGACCTTGACACTGTTATTTACTATGGGACAGTCTATGGGACAGTCTCAAGCATACCAGTTTTCATCCAAAATATCTTAAATTGTGTTCCGAAGATGAACGAAGCCTTTACGGGTTTGGAACGACATGGGGGTAAGTGATTAATGACAAAATTTTAATTTTGCAGTGGAGTGACCTTTTAAGTACATGTAAGTACAAGTAATAAAATGTTGATTTTGCAAAACAGCCAAATTTACTACATGTTATTAGAATTAAATAAATTAAGAAGATGTGGACTTTCATACTCAGTTATAAAAATAAGCTTTAATAGAAAAATGTGTTTTGTCTGCCAGGTTCTGATGACAAGACCAATGTAGAAATAGTGATTCTCATCGGGACGGGAGTCATCGCCATCTTTTTCTGGGTCCTTCTCCTTGTTATCTTCTGCAACGTCAAGCGAGTCAGTACAATGTGTTTCACTTTACATACAATAATAACAGTTCAATACAATTCTATTCATGAACATAGTGATTCAAGGAACATTATTTAAATCTTCCCATGATGTTGGCATGGCTTGATATTACAATGACAATGACAATGACAATTTATTTATATAGCACAATTAATTACGTCGACCAATGTGCTTTCCATTAGGTCATTAAAAACAGAAAAACACACAACAAACAAACAGAAAAATTATAAAATCATACAAATATCCCATCAGCCATACACTGTATGCTTTTGAAAATAAAAATGTCTTTATATTAAGAGAAGAGGCTTGTCTGATGGACAGTGGCAAGGCATTCCAAAGCCTGGGGGCAGCAATACAGAAAGCACGATCTCCCCTGCACTTAAGCCTCGACTTAGGGGTAAACAATAGATCCTGGTTGGGAGACCGAAGGGATCTAGTGGGTTGATACTCAGTCAGTAACTCACTGAGATAAGGGGGGGCCAAACCATTCAGAGATTTATAAACGAGGAGCAAAATTTTAAAATCCACTCTAAAACAAACAGGCAACCAATGTAGTGAGCATAAAATAGGAGTAATATGCTCCCTCTTTTTGACCCCACACAAGAGTCGAGCCGCAACATTTTGAACAAGCTGCAAGCGGGATAAAGCTGTCTGGCTAATCCCGAAATAAAGTGAGTTACAGTAGTTCAGCCTAGATGAAATAAAAATGTGAATTACTTTTTCAAAATCAAAAAAAAAGAAAGGGCTTAGCTTTAGAAAGCAGACACAGCTGAAAACAGCAAGCTTTGACAACTGAATTTATTTGTCGGCCAAACTTTAAGCCATCATCAGAAATGAAACCAAGGTTTTTTACCCATGATTTCAAACACAGAGACATCCCTCCCAAATCCAGTTTTGGGGGAATTTGAAAATTCAGATGGACTAAAAACTATAATTTCAGTTTTCTTTTCATTGAAGATTAAAAAATTTAAGCAAAGCCAAGCCTTTACATCTGCCAAACATGTCATAAGAGACTCAAGACCCACAGAATTTCATTTGACAGGCAAATAAACCTGAGTGTCATCCACATAACAGTGAAATGACAAACTGTGTTTTCTAAAAATCGAGCCAAGAGGGAGCATATAGAGAGAAGAAAGCAAAGGAGTCAAAATAGAACCCTGAGGAACCCCAGAGGGCAAAAAAGCATTACTCGAGTAATATTCACCTCTCTTGACTGAAAAACTCCTATTTGCAAAATATGATTTAAATCAATCTAGAGCGACACCTCTTAAACCAACACAATGTTCTAAACACTCATTGAGAACAGCATGATCGACTGTTTCGAAAGCAGTCGTCAAATCTAAGAGCACAAGGACTGCAAAATCACCCGAATCACATGATATCAAAATATCATTAAGAACCTTCAAAAGTGCAGTCTTAGAAAGGCAGATTAGAAATGGGCCTAAAGTTTGTTAAAACTGATGAGTCCAGATTCTGTTTTTTAAGCAGTGGATAAACCACTGCATGCTTTAAACAGTCAGGCATAATGCCAGATTCTAAACTGTGATTAATGATGAACAAAAGATACGGAGCAGCGTCAATAAAAACTTGCTTAAATAAAAAAGGAGGAAGATTATCCAAAGACGAGCCCGAGGGCTTAAGATGCTCAACTATTTCCAGCAAATCTGGAAGTGAGACTAGTTTAAACTGACTAAAAAAAGTATTGGCGATGGAGGGATTAGATGGATTAAAAATATGTACTTACATCAACCGTGCCTTGCCTTCCAAACCATACTGGCACTTCAGTGTTGAACATGAGTAGTGGAGTCAGCAATTCTACAACATAATATTAGATTAGATTAGATTAGATTCAACTTTATTGTCATTATGTGGAGCACAGCCGCCTCTGCCTCGCTGTTTCTGCTTTCCTATAGGCTGCGGTGTCATCCATTAGTTATTGTTATGATGTTGTCCTGCAGGTGAACCAAGCAGATATCAAGACAGGCTATCTGTCAATCATCATGGACCCGGGGGAAGTGCCGCTCGAGGAACAGTGTGAATACCTACCCTACGACTCCAGCCAGTGGGAGATATCTCGAGACAGACTGCGCCTCGGTATTTTCACAGATTGTCCATTTTAAAAACTCTGATATAGGATTTAAATTAGTCCAAATGAAGAACATTCATGGCTTGGATCCCAGAAGTAAAGCATATTTCTGGTCTAGAGATTTTCAGTGGAATTTTAATTCAGCATTAGGCTTGACCTGTACTCAGGAATCTTTGTATGATGTGATAAAGGATGGTTCGTGAGGAAACTGCAGGGGGAGTAGATGAAAAGCTGATATTTGTTTAAAACAAATGTAAATTTAAAATATAGAACTGGGGCTGCTGAATTATTCAAAAACAAAACTGAAACAGCAATATATCTTATCAAGTCATGATTATCAAATCAGGCTATTAAGTAAAGATGTATATAGTCTGTGTCACTGTGCTTCAGAGCGGCTCAGTTCACAGTAAATGCTGCTTCTCATGAAATGCCATCTCTGCTGTGAGTTTAACATGCATTTGGGAATGCATTTTACATTTACATTTGCATAATTTCCAGCATTTTGGTGGACAGAAGTTTACAGCATTTCACCAAAATAAAAAGGTCAAGGATTTGAATGTTTGAAAGAATTTAAGACAAATATTTGAATTATCATTTTTAGTGTGTGTTGGCTCTTGTGAAGAGTGAACTCTGAATATCCTTGAAAGTAGCTATTTTTATTAGCAGCAGAGTCTTTTTTGTTTGTGTCTCGATGTCTCATCATGAGCAATACGTGACATTCAAGTAAATATTTCATGTTTAAGGGGTTCGGCTGACAAAAAAGTTTGGGAACCCCTGGACTAATACATCAGCTTTAGCACATGGATGTTATGCATAGCAGGAATATCACTGCATTTTCACTGTGTACAGTTGTTAACCAAGACATCACTTGTATATTATATTGCTTTCATTGGTTCAGTTACTTAGAAGTGGTCAGATTTATTCAGTCCTGTTTAATAATAATTTTGAAATGGCACACTATTCAAGTGTACTTTTTGGGACACATTCTAATCTTGCATGAAGGATAGTAAAACATTAGTTTTACTAACATTTATTCTTTGTTTATGTTTGCAGGAAAGGTGCTTGGGCATGGAGCTTTCGGGAAGGTGATCGAAGCTTCAATCTTTGAGCATGACAAAAAAACCTGTTCAAACACGGTGGCTGTCAAGATGTTGAAAGGTTCAGTCTTACCCATAAACTACAGTGAATACAGAAATGTCCATTTATATACATACTGTAGATCCATATACTTAACGGTGTGTGTGTGTGTGTGTGTGTTTGTGTGTGTGTGTTTGTGTGTGTGTGTGTATAACAGAGGGAGCCACAGCCAACGAACACAAAGCTCTGATGTCAGAACTGAAGATCCTCATTCATATTGGAAACCATCTCAATGTCGTCAATCTTCTTGGAGCATGTACCAAACCCAACGGTATGGATGTACCATTGTAAAACAGATACCTTTGTTTCTGGATGCTGATTGGTCAATACAGTGATCCAGTTTTGATAAAATACTAATTATAGAAATATTGCATCTTCAGCTACTGTGTATATCACTGCAGCATGCAGAGTTTACCTGTCAGGGACCATCTCCCAGTAGAATGATACTGCTTACAAAATGTACTTACTTTTTTATGTTGACTTGGCTAATATGGCAGTATTTTATGAAAAAAGCCATAGCCTTGCAAAATTACAGTTTAAGTGAGCGTGTGCCCAAGTATGGTGTCCCATACTCAGAATTTGTACTCTGCATTTAACCCATCCAAGTGCACACACACACAGAGCAGTTGGGGGTTCGGTGCCTTGCTCAAAGGTCTCACCTCAGTCGTGGTATTGAAGGTGGAGAGAGCACTGGATATTCACTCCCCCTCCCTACAAGCTTGGGACCTGAGACTCAAACCTGCGACCTTCGGGTTACAAGTCTGACTCTCTATCCATTAGGCCACATTTGATTGTATCCTTGTAACTCAGTATTGACATAAATCGGTTTGTCTGATGCATTCTTCTTACTTCTTTCTAAACATCTCTGTTTAACATCTCTGATTGTCAGGTCCTCTCATGGTTATAGTGGAATATTGTAAATATGGAAATCTCTCCAACTTTCTGCGTGCCAAAAGAGAGTTCTTCTTACCGTACAGGGTGAGAGAGACGAATAACATGATATACATAATTCCACCCTTTCACAACAGCACTACAACCAATAATAACTGATATGTAATCTGGTGTAACATGCACTTGTGTTTGCAGGATCGTTCTCCTAAAACCCAGAGTCAGGTGCGACGAATGATAGAAGCAGGTCAGGTCAGCCAGAATGAATGTCAGCCGTCCACCACTTCCAGCATCAACCCTCCGATGCAGTCTCGTGGTAAGAGCACTCAGAAGGTCAGAGAGCAGAATATATAAAGATCTGTAAAGATTATATATTAAATATAAACTGATACCTGATACACTTTTACCTGGTGGATACTAAAGCTGCCTTCATGTGCTATCAAAATTACTGTGAATAACATTTCAGGAAGCATTCATGTGCAAATACTGAGTAGGAAACTCATAATTATGAATGGGAAAGGATTATTTTGATACCCGAGTTTCTGAGTTGGAAGGAGCCATTCGTTTTCAACATGGCAGAAAAGAGTAGGCTAGTAAACTGTAGTTTATATTCTTTTTTGTTTCTTTTTTGTTTCAACAAAGCACTTGAACATAGTGAAATAAAGCTTTTCAAAACTTTAAATCAAAGGAGCCAACTGCTTCACAAAATGATGCACTGTTTGAAAGCACTTGAAATGCCACACAATGGTGACACCTGCTGGTGCAATGAAAACGCAGCCCAAACATGCACACAACATGCTATTACAAACCAGCTGCAAATGTTTTGTTGAAAGTTTAGTTTATTAAATGTAAATAATAAATCATCAAATACCATTAAATATGGAGTAACACCCAAGCAATTATCCACAACAAACATTTTTACTGAATGTTCTTCCTGACAATTTTCTGATTTAAATTCTTATATAATGCATTTAAGCTTTTCGGATATTTTGTTTTGTTTTTCTCTCCTAAGCTGCAGTGGATGATCTTTGGAAGACTCCACTCACAATAGAGGATTTGATATGCTACAGCTTTCAGGTTGCTCGAGGAATGGAGTTTCTGGGATCTCGTAAGGTACATTTCAAACATGTATTTAAGCTCATCTTCTCTGATGGATCACTAGTCACATTTAGCAGGTTGTAGAATATTAATAGTAGAACTTTAGATCTCTTCTAGAATAGTCCATGCTCATTAAATGGGGGACAGTTTTGCTAGATACAGATTTTTTCAAATTAGAACAAATGCCTAGAACATATGAAAAATAAAATCTTATAATAAATCAAAAATATAACTGATGACGAGAAAGTAGCAAATATTTTAGATCTGCTGATCTATTGTGAAATAAGGTATAGATATGGATATAGTAATCTTGATTGTGGTCTGACAGTGCATTCATCGCGACCTAGCGGCCCGCAACATCCTCCTGTCCGAGAACAACGTGGTGAAGATCTGTGACTTTGGTTTAGCACGGGACATCTACAAAGACCCTGACTACGTGCGCAAAGGCAATGTAAGAGAAACCCTTCAAATAAAAGCATGATCCAGACAGATCTCTAGTGTAGCAGTATAAATCTCATGAAAACTGTGAAGACAAAGTCCAGGTCAGGGTCATGAGTGTTTGATTTTTCACTGAAAAATTGTCTTGGTACTTGAAAAATACTTGAAAAAAGGATTTAAAAAAATAATGTGTTATTTAATTGTAAAGCATTTATATGTAATGGTAGTATTTGTAGTACAGCATTTAATGTAAAAAAATAAATTGATCATTTGGGGGGAAAGTTGCTTAATTGACATTAAAATAACTCTTTTATTATTATTTTGATCTTTACACAAAATATTACCTGGACATGCAAAATGTGACCCCACATGAGATTCAATATGAATGCATTTCAGTAAAGGCCATTGGTCAAAAATTACTTGTCTGGCCTTTGCGTCATGATATATACAAATATCAGCAATCAATGAAAATTGACAGAAATGGTGAGGCAACTTTGATTACATACTGAATATCATTTGAAAAAATACAGAAGCAAAAGATGAACATGTAACAATACTAGTAGTGTTACTGCATGACATAAACATAATGAAGCAGAAAGGGTAAATTTATGAGATTACTCTTGAGAGGCATTGATAAATGGTTGACCCACTTCAAATCATATCAGCTCCAGGATCATGATTAGAGTGTATTCTCTCACAGGCACTATTATAGGTCAGATGTTATCTGTCTTTGCAGGCTAGACTGCCGCTGAAGTGGATGGCTCCAGAGAGCATCTTTGATAAGGTTTACACCAGTCAGAGTGATGTATGGTCATTTGGAGTGCTGCTCTGGGAGATTTTCTCACTAGGTAAGAGTCTACCTGATACATGAGCACTAGCAACTCCTCAAACCCAACCTTTTCTGTTCTTTTCCGCTCATTATGATTGTTATTATTATTGGTCCTTATAATAAAGTGTTACCCTACAAATTAATTCTGTTCTGTTTAAATTTTCTTAAACTTGTATAGAGTCTTTGATCACAGACTTACAGGCTTGATTGTATCATGTCCCATTAGGAGCGTCTCCATACCCGGGACTCCAGATTGATGAAGACTTCTGCAAACGACTTAAAGACGGTACCAGGATGAGGGCACCAGACAACGCGTCCCCTGAAATGTGAGCATTTCAGCACAGCCTGATGACGGTGTCTGTGTGTGTTTGATCTACTTAAGGCTGCTATTCAGACTGATGACATCATACAGCGATGAAACTGAGCGCTCTGATGTGTGATACGTGTTCTGGTAGATATGGCATCATGCTGGCCTGCTGGCAGGGCGAGCCCAGGGAGAGACCCACATTTCCAGCTCTGGTGGAGATACTTGGAGATCTACTTCAGGAAAACAGTCTACCCGTGAGAAAAAAAAAAAAAAAAAACACCAACTTATTATGAGATTCTGTACATTCAGTAATAACATCTGCATGTTACACACTACCTTCTTTATATTTCAAGTCAGCTGGTTATAAAACTGATAAAATGGCTAATGTTGTATATTTTAATGATTATGTGAAATATATTGTTTTTTTTTTTTTTTTTAGGAAATCCCATTCAATGTGTCTCAGAGCTCAGAGGATGATGGCTTCTCACAGTCTTCCTCTAGACAACCATCACAAGAGGAGATCAGACTCGCCTGCAACACAATGTCCACTCGGTACATACACATTTTATATCAGTGTTGGGGGCCTTATATTGACTTAACCCTGTTCTTAACCCTGTAAAGCCTGACATATGAAATAAGTCAGAAAAATACCTCACACTCGAGGAAAAAAACCATCAATTTTATTTAGACATCCAAAAAACTAAAAATGTGCAATTTGGGGCACTTGTTGATATTCATGAAATTCTTGCTGATATTTATGAAATTCTGATTCTGAAAGCTTGTAATGTAAATCAATGATATCTTTATAGCTCTATAGCAGACTTCTACATAAAATGCATATAAATATCAGTTGTCACTCTTTATCTCCTATCTCCAAATAATATGTCTCAGTAAGATATTAAACACTCAGGTTAATTATCAAAGCACTGTAGTTTTTATTGTGGGGGAAAAAATCGCATTACTTTTTGTGTATCATTAACAGTGTTCATGAAAACTAAAAAAAAATGTTTACAACTTATACAAGCTAATCTGTTATTACTCAAGCATAAAAATGATATGTTGCATGCATAAAAGTGAGCTACCAACAACAGTTTAACATAAACAGTGAATTATCCAAAAGTGTATGCTGGATGATTTTTGTCATTTATGACTAGTCCCACAATGTTCTGGAATGTTGCAGAAAGCACTAGAATATTACAGAATGTTACAGAGACTTCTAGAATGTTCCCATCCTTGCAAAAGCAAAATATCTTAAAAAAGATGGGGAAAAAAACATGCAAATTTAGTACAAACTTGTCTGTACTATACCAAATCTATAATTTACCTGACCTAAATATTTACCAAAATATTGATGCCACGTGAAAATAAATAGTACAATAATAATAAGCACCACAATTATAAACACCAGAATTACAGAAGAACCGTAAAAAATTGAAGTGAAACAAATTTTTGTGACATTGCGTAATTAAGTCCAGTAAGTGTTTTTACTTGCTCAGTACAACCTATCAACGACAGAAGGCATGTAGTAGATTGTGTACAACAGATTTTTCAAGCAAAGTTTTGATCATGTTAATTAAGAGGCCTTAGAAGTTCATGTACATCAAATATGATGCGGTAGGTTTAATAGGGTTAAATAAATATTTGTAGTGTTTGCTAATGCTTGTAGTGTGTTGGATTAGGGATTTGAATCAGCCTATAACCCTTAGTATGAAAAATATCTTATGCTTCTCTCTGCCCAGATATTACAACTGTGTGCCTTTCACTGGGTGCATCATGGTCGGACCCTCTAACACGTGTCACTCACGAGTGAAGACATTTGAGGAACTTCCTCTGGAAATGACATCATACAAGACACATCATGTACGACTATGACCTCCAGTATATGTATAGTCTTTGTAAGCTAAAGGATGTTAACATGTATATTGTTTCATGCATTTTTGTGCCCCTATAGGACAGCCAGACAGACAGTGGGATGGTTCTGGCATCAGATGAGCTCGAGAGGTTTGAACACAAGCACAGAGGGGGCATGTTGAAAAGGTAGGTGAAACTGAAGATTATGCACACCATTTATCATTATAAAAATGACTATGGCTCACTTCATTTATAATTGATCAGCTTTCATACCCTGGAGTTGCATTAAGCATTGTGTAAACTCTGTAGTCCATCAGCGGGCCGCAGCACAGAACGCCTCATCAGTTCTCCGTCCATGAGCAGCGATGGCAGCAGCAACACATTGCGCCCAACCTTCTTCAGCCAACTCTCAGGCCAAACCTTCTACAACAACGAGTATGGCCAGCTGTCGGAGGAGGGCGTCAGCGACTTCTTCTCCTCGTCGGAGCAGGCTGTATATGAGGGAGCCTGCCTGGCAACCTCCAACCTGTAACAGCACTGATTGGCCAATCGTAACCAGGCCCCGCACCCTCACAACTAACTGAATTGAAGTCTAGCTTTGTAAAGTTCTCTTAGCAGCCACTGGGTGGCACCATTATGTCCATTTCAAACAACAACAACAAAAAAAGTATTTTATCGCCTTAGTTACATGTATCTTTATATAAAGAGTAAACTTCTTTTTATTTGTAAAAAAAAGGGAAAAGAACCAAGATGGAGAAAAAAAAATAAAGGACTATATCATCTTTTGACAGTTATTTTTTTTTGTGGCATTTTATGTTAAATATTTTTAAAACTGACAAATTTTACAATACTGCATAATATAATATTATTCAACTATATTGTTATATTTTAATAATAATTTTATGGAAACGTACTATATATTTTTATCAGTAGAAATTATTCTTAAAGACAATAAACTCAAAGTACTCATTTAACAACCTAATTAAGATCAAGTCTTGTGTTAAATGGCTCCATAATGTTTCTTTTGATTCTTTTTTAACATTATGGTACACCTTAAAAAAAAAAACAAATCTGAATTTGAGAAGACATACAAACACAAACAAACCACCGGCTGTTGCTGTGGTTTATTCTAAACATGGTAAACAAAGACAGAAAAAAGTGGCGTAGCCCAGAAGATGACATCCATGTGACCACATGATCGAGTAGGGCTAAATGAAAACTTCTGAAATGAGCACGGAAACTCAACCATCATGGTTTGTCTGATTAACGTTTGACAAAAAAACAATTAACTTTAAAGGTTCTAAAAGACCATGACATTTCCAAGTAGCTTGTGCAGCGAAGCTGAAATGTAGGTTGTGGTTTCTGTTCTCATTAAATGTAGTGAAAATACACTTCTGTTGTCATGTCAACTAGTGGCAACGACACATCACACATTTGACGCATAGCCTGTTTTCATGTGGAACAGTCCTGTGTAACCAGTACAACCAGATTTTTAGAACATGGTCAAAACACTGAAAGGAAATTATTCAGCCTCTTTACAGCAGTGTTGAGAGGTAACACTTGACAAGACGTAAATAACACGTTTCCAGCCTAATCTTCAAAACAATAAAAGGTCAACCAATAAACATTATGGACTGAGGAAATAAAAGTATCATTAAACCATAGAGAGTACCTTTACAGACATGGATATAAACAAAAAGCATTCCTTCGACAGTCTTTCAGGTAAAAAAGACGACATTCATAATTTCCCTTCAATCAAACAAACAAAGTAAAATACAGGTCTACAATCAGAATGCCACCGGAGTGCAAGATAACTAAAATATACCATGAAAAGACAATATGGGAATCCACATGACTTAATTAAACCTAAATAAAACCAGCATGCACTTCTTTAAAAACCTACAGGTTCATCGCATGAAATACATACAGGTGACAGCTCACCCCCAAATCAAAGAAATAAGAAAATCAATCCAATTTTAGGAACATTAAAATAATTTGGATTGTGACATTTTCATGATAATTAAATACATTTAACCACAAATTCTCATTACCATAATGCATTTGTACATTATTCTGACAATGATAATTCCCAGTAGTGTAATACAATACTGTAAAAATGCAGTAAAATAATTTAAATCTGCACATATTAAAAGCTACATGATATAATCCAATATACTAATACCAATATATAATTATTTGTATAGTGTAATGAGAATTGGGGGAAATGGGTTTAATTGTCATGCAAATAAATCACAATGTAAAAATTTTTTTCAAATCATTTTTTTTATTTATTAATTAAAAAAATTATAATAATTCATTGAATTTTGAGGTGCAATATGACCCCAGAACTCCAATAAGATATGCTCTTTGACAGGTTTCATGAGATAAACCCAAGCAGGACTTGGTAAACAGTTCAATTCCTATGAAGGTACATACTGAATTCAGTTATTATTTCTCTTGTGGAATTCTATTTAAACCAATCAAAGGGACACAATGCCTGGTATGTAACACTTACACATCTCAGTAACGTCTATTTGAATGAGGAAACACTGGCGTCCTACCAATGAGTGAGACAGGTTCCTTCCACATCAGTTCCACTATTAAAGTTTTGGGTGAATTAATATGGCATTGAAGTCAGAAACCACCTACATCCTCCAAATGAAATCCCTGTAATTCATTGTATTAAATGTTTAGAGATAAAAACCAGTCTATCCAAATGAGCACACCAAGAAATGAACTGGAGTGACAATGTTTTCCAGTTGTGGCTAGTGTGGGTCAGGTTGTACTGACAGGTGTGCAGAGGTTTAGCTGGCATAAATAAAAGACATGGTACGTAGATATGAATACTCATGACATTTTCCCAATCTGGATTTTCTTCCAGGCTTCAGAGGCTGTGAATATGCAGGAGTCAATGATGCCGGCCACTGTGAATGTCCCGCCGATGATAGCGCAAATCTGACAGAGACAAACTCAAAAAAAAAAAATATATATACAAATATATAAACACACATATATAAATAAACACACAAACACAAACAAACATAAATAAAAATAAAAATAAATATATACATATATATATATACATATATATATATATATATATATATATATATATTATTAGAGAGTTGGAGAGAGAGTGAGCTATAAACAGAGAGTGACTCACAGTAGTGATGAAGCGGTAGAAGGGCTGTCTCCTCTCTGTGTATTTCACTGTGATTGGACTCAGGTCATAGCGAAACCATATCGCTGGGATGATGCGTCCAGTATGGCTGTACGCCACATACTCCTATGGAAAAAAATGTAATATATAACTTTTGGTCACACTTTAGTTCGAGGACCAATTCTCACTATTAATTAACTGTTAATTAATATGAATAAACTCCTAATTTGCTGCTTATTAATATTTAGTAAGGTAGCTGTTAAGTTTAGGTATTGGGTAGGATTAATGGATCTAGAATATGGTCATGCAGAATAAGGCATTAATATGTGCTTTATAAGTACTAATAAACAGCCAGCATGCTAGTAATTGGCATGCTTATAAGCAACTAGATAACAGTGAGAACTGGTCCCTGAACTAAAGTGTTAAACTTTTTCCATTGTCATGTGTAGTCAAAGATAAACTCTTTGATGTTACAATAATATATATCATTGAATTAGTAAATCACACAGTAATTCACAACTGCACAGTACTGTGCATTAGTACACTGGACTGTCAGTGCTCTACACTCCAGTACTCTTTGAACTGAATACATGTGTTCTTCATATTCAAGAGGGGGCAATTCAGTTTCTTTATAGGGGAAATTATTTTTAACAATATGTAAAAAGGCCCTCAGGGTCACTCCCGTTCAGAGTGTAGGCGACAGTGTGACACACTGAAAAACTACATTTCCCATGATTCTACAGCAAAATCTCCACCAATCAGAGAACTCAAATGAGCAAACCACACCAAAAGAGCTTCACCCACTCCCATGAAGCACTGTAAATGATGTCTCCCTACGCTCTCAAACTATCTAAATATTTAAATATGCATATTTTGCAATAGATTGGTTTGATTATGCCTTGTTGCAGTGTATCAGGCTGAAGATCTTTCCCTCGCTAAAGTACACTATAATCTTGTGCCTTTTGTATTTTTGACCAATTTTCAAATATTTTTTTGCTTCAAATTAAAGATGGTAAAATTGTGATTCACCTTGTAGCTGGCTGGTTTGGTTTCATGGCTTATAACTATAAGATAGGCTTTTAAAAAATCCCTATAGAAAAAAAAATGAATGGGAAGAATACTTAGGTGACCAAGTCCTCTCAAAATGTAAGTACTGTTGCACTACGCAAAAACTGAAACCACTCCAATCATACACATTTTAGATTATGTATTTATATTTATATTTTCTTTTGTAGGCCTATTGTATAATGTAAGTAGCAGCACTGAAAAACATTAAAAGGTTCTAAAAAACAATTACACATCCAAAGGGCGAAATTGTGTATTATGAGGCTTTTGCTTGGACAATATAAATGCATGAAGGCCTGGGTTGGTTTTACTTCATATTACAATATAATTATTATCTAAAAATTTTTTTTTTTTTTTTTTTATTAAAAATAAGACATTATTATATTACTAACTGTAATTTATTATCTTTCTGCTATTCAACCATTTCATTATTTAAAGTATTATAACCTAATAAAAATACAAAAACGATAAAATGGATGTAAAACCCACACTAAACAATAAAAATTAGAAGTAGCCTAATTGAGTGAGGATAAAACACTGATATGTCTAGTCAAATCTCCAGTTCATAACAACCAATGAAAGCCATTTAAATGTAAAATGTAATTGGCCACAATTATGGCCTCATTGCAAAACAGTCTTTGGCCTAAAAGAAATACATATAATAAGAATAAATTTGACATGAATTTGAACACTGTTGACAATTACTCAAACAATTATAAGTATATGAATATCAAGTCAGTTACTGCTGAACATTCTTTTAGGTAATGACTTTGTTTTACATCTGATGTTTCCAAGAGCCTCGCAGGGTCAAAGGTTTGACACGAGACTCTTACTTTAAGTACTTTTTACACCCTCTGAATAAGAAAACCCTGACTACACATTAACTCACAGCACATGGCTCTCTGGTCACATACACACATAATGCCGCCAGCTGTCACTGCAAATGTCCCCTGAGGTGTCTTTAGAGTTGATAAATGGTGTATGGTACTTAATAATAGAGTGACATAATTCATTCAGCATCTGTGGTAAACACAGGCTGATTTAGAAGCCATCAGCAAATAGCATTCTTAAATTTAGACTTGCAATTTCAGACGAGCTTCTCAGTAACATGGATATGTGTGGCTCAGATTACCTTGTTTGCCACAGTGTACTGGTAGGAAAATCTCTGCTTCCCTCCCAGGTCCTCATAAACTGTAGGGACGATCTTCAGAATGTAATCGTGAGATGCTAAAGCTGAAGAAAAAGAAACACATGGCTTCATTTCTCCAGAAATTATATACAGATTCAGAGGAACAGACAGGATGGTAGCTTATTTCATTTGAGTGACTTTGTTCTTTCTCTTGTTACTGTGATCTATTTATGTGTAATACAATCTGTGACACGTGTTCAGTTGGACACTCATAAGCATTGCACTTTGAGTCGACAAATAGACAAGCGCAAGCAGTGTGTGCAGCAGTAATGCAGAAATCACAGTCTTGCTCATACTTAAAGGTTTGAACAAACTCCTACAGAAACTCAAAGTATTACATTTTGTTACATGTTACTTCTTTCGTACTAAGGACATGTACAGTATGTTTTGGTATTACAGTTAAGGTCTGTTCACACCAAGGATGGACTTCAACTATAAAGTTATAATCATGGTTCTAATTCTATGAAAATAGTAAAGTCAACACAGAGGAACAATACAGTTGGAATGACTTTCAGAGCAATTTTTTTCCAGCTGATGGATAATAAAAACATTACTAGCCAATTAGAATCCACTTGAGGTTGAGCATTCAGAGTCTCTCGACTCTAACCTTGCCTTGCCAGATTTATTGCCATTTATACAAAGTCATGAGGGTCTGCAGGGGTCCTCTATTTGATATAATTTCCTTTATGTTTCTTCTGCAAATTGATTGCACCTCATGACTTTCTTGGTTGCACCACATGACTTTTATTTGGTAGACAAAAATATTTCAAATATCACCAAGCAGAGAAGCAGTTCTTTTACAGTATTTTTCATAAACAATAATAATAAACAAGTATGGTAACACTTTACAACACTTTTTTATTTGTTAACATTAGTTAACTACATTAGTTAACAAAAACTAACAATGGAAATACTTCTAAAGCATTTCATATTATTAGGAAATGTCAAATCTCAACCTTTAAAATATCTGTATCTATTAATATTATTTAATGGACCTGGCCTAACATGAACTAACAATGAACAGCTGTATTTTTAGCCTTATATATTGCATATTTAATGTTACCAATTATTAATAAGTACTTTAATGAATGTATTGTGAGATGTTGTTGTGTGAATGTAATGCATTCTTAGTTATTGTTAATAAATGCATTAACTAACATAATTAAACAATGGGACCTTATTATAAAGTGTTACCATGATAACGAGGCTTCCTCGTTAGGATACCAGGGCAGTTGCATCACCCTGACATTTGCTTTGCTTATGTATGTTATATTTCTATAGAGTAAGCATCTAGAAAGCTCACAAAAAGACATACCATTGGACTGAAGTCTGTTGGCTCCACCTAATGCATTAAAAGCCCCCTGGACATGCTGCACCTGCAATTGAGTGATATGATTTCTACATGTTGCTTTTACATTGTCTATAATTCTTATTCACTGCATGTGGATGACTCAACCTGAAGCTTCTCCCCAAAGGCAAGTTTGTGGATGATGTGGGTCATATCAGGGCTCTGAGGCTGAGCAGTCGCACTATGTGTTGACACATGAAAGTTTCCTGGAACCTACAGAAAACAAACCAAGTCAACACCATTATCATACAGGCAAACACATCAGATGGTACATTTTCCATTCACTTGAGAGAAGGCCTTTCATTTGAAGACAATAATGGTTAGCCCTTCAGGTAACACATTAATGACACTCCTTATAGCTTCTGTTCCACAAGAAACATTTAGCACCAAACAAGTAGAAAAGAATGCAACTGACGTCAAGCATCTCTTACTTTATTAATACTGAACTCCCCTTCAAAGCGGCACCCGTGACCGTTGTTTAGAGGCACTTTCATTGAATTCTCTATGTGGCCCACTTCATGCCGCCCCATCTCATCCTGGATGTCCAAACCCACCACTATGTATATACAAATATATACACACAATAGAAAACAGAAAAATACAGAGTCAGAGCTTGAAAGACTTTCATTTACATTGTACAAAAGGACATAACAAAAAAAAAAAAAAAAAAAATTCATAAACCAGTAACAACTGGCCAAGTCATTTTTTGGTGAACTTTACAAATATCTTCATACATATGCAGCAAGTTCATGAGTTCAGTAGAATCATTGTGCACAACTGTTTATTTGACCTTTCACAGCTAAGAAATAAAAAACCTCAGTAACAGATCTTCTGACAGCCGTGTATGCTAACAGCATGTTGTCCTGTTGCCCAATGCTATTTTAAGACAACACTGACTCTTTACCCCCGGGATGACTATAATTACTATTCATGATCTCAAAACTACAAAAATAAAGGCTAGCCAGAAAATGAAAGGAAGAAGGATTCCATTAAATGCTTTCCAGTGTGTTTGACTATTTCCACTGAGCTAAACTACTGACGTTGCTCTGGTCTCTCATTACTGATTGGACAATTAAAGCCTTAAACCACATCATCATCTTTTTTTTTTTTTTTTGGAGATTAGATTCCAGTAAACTTTTAATAAACAAAATCTCCACTTATTAAAGAGCAAATGTGTGAATGGACACATTTAATGGCCTTTTTAAGTGCAATCTGATGTGTGCCCAGAATACTAAATGTCTTGCAACATTTTCTTAGCGCAAAAAGGAAAAAGCATCCACATTTTCCACAACGTGTCAAAAAGCCACGTTGCTTCTTCAAGGGAACAATGTGTATGCCTCCAAAAATTAAAATGAATTTAGCATGGTAAGAGTAACAACATGGAAAGAAAAAAAAAAAGGAAAAAAAAAAGGAAAAAAATAAAAAAAAAAAATAATAATAATAATAAAAATCATTTTCCGAGAATAACATGATATAACATGATATGACATGTTAAATGCCATGTATCAATTATCAGTTATTATGGACCAAATTTAAGTCTTATGATCCATTCATAACATGTGCTATTATTGCTTTTATCATTCTAGACATTTCATCTGGTATACAATAAAATAAGCAACAACAAAAAAATTGTTTTTTTTTTTTTTAATTTTAAAAAAGCCCATTGACTTGCATTGAAGTAATGACTCAAGTCATATTTGGAGGCCAGAACTTCAGATAGGCTTACTTCTGACTTCAGAAGGCCAGCATTAACCACCTAGCAACCAACCACAACACCTTAGAAACCACTCAAGAATACATTACGTGCATATAAATCCCCTTACAACCAGCCTAAACACCTTAGCATCATGGAGGCAACTTCTTATGGGAAATAGGCCTTTTCTTCAGAAAAGGTAAAACGACGTCTACTTGTACTTCCAATAGCTGTTTGAAAACAGTACATTAAATGAGGTCATAATTGAGATCACAGTGAGGCTTGTCTCCATGACTCATAACAAAATCAGAAAAACTTGGGTTTCAGTCAGAAGTGCCTCATTTAAAAGAAAATGCGTGTTCCATAATAGGCATAACCTCTATTTCTCACCCGTTAGAACTGCCCAAGATGTTGCTCTGAACATAGTTTGGGCTCTGTGTAATGTGTGTAAAACAGCCAGATGCACATGTCTTTGCAAACATTTGAGGATCTGCCCGAAAATGACATCAAGGTGACCACAATTCCTCTGAGGGTACTGACATTTATAAACACAATCTTTAAGACACTTTCCAAACAACATGATTTTTTTAATTTGGTCAAAAAACAGCAAAGGACATTGGTTATGCTTGGTAAAACTCATCACTGGACCTGACGTTCTATGAACCTAATAAGTGCTTGGTGATACATCTAAAAATCTAAAAAGAAAAAAAAATATATATGATTTTTTCCCCCCCAATTTATTGAGACAAAACAGTCTAATTCAACATATTTAATAGCTATTTACCTATTTATCTACCTAAAATACAGTAAAAATCTGCATATAATCAAACACTCTTCACTAAATAAACATGAGGAAGAATATTTAACCATTTTCAGTTAAATGTTTCCTCATTTTATCTCACTAGCAGAGTTATTTGACACATTGCCCAGTGCCACATCTAAATAACTAGTGATCAACTATTGTCAAAATATTCCAATTGTAACTTAACAGTTGATCACTAGTTAAATAGGGCATGTGACAATCATTTCCGCAAACATGACATATCAGGTATTATTTGGCAAATTGTTATGTAGAGCATTACCAAATATGAAACAGTATTTCCCCATATGCTTGCTCTCGTATGACTATTCATTTCCCGTTCTATTGACGGATAGATCTATCCTAATCCTTCTGTGAGAAAGCCCACACAATATCAGAGACTTTCAGTGATGGTAAACTATGTGGGAGGTCACCACTGTGCATTGGTTCTTATCACAATGTACATCAGGAGCACTGCTAAATGAATTAAGATCCCATACTAACAGTAATGTCACTACTAACACACATAGCATGCCAACAAAGGATGATGTGATACACAAGTGGTAAGAGTGTTTATGTATTTTATGTATATACTCACAATCACAGTGTAAGTTTGGCAAACTGATGTTTACACTCACATCTATCTTCCCCCCACTGTCCTTATCGGGGTCATCCACATACAGTTCATTTACTCTGTAAACACACACATACATTAAATATAGTACTGACAAGCATTAGCCATCTGTAAAGGTTATTATGCAAGCATGACCGTAAATAACAAAATTGCAGTGAGTGCAATTTTTGTTTCCTCACTTCCCCTGGTGAACATTTGAAAGCAGTTGACAAACAGGCACCAATGTCTAGGTCCTGTGTGAAACACCATCCACCAAAAAAACAACAACATTATTACATCATTCTCATAAAAAAATTAATCATCATTACTGATAAAAAAAGTACCTCAAATTACCATTTTCAACAAAACCGAAGCATTTTTACTAACTCTAAAAATGTCATATGGTCTAACCATTGCACTAAAATCAATGAACACTAATATAATTTTGGATTTAAAAACATTCTGACCTGAGGTTGAATTTATGATAACATCGTCAGATTTTAAACGAGTCTTTTTTGATAATAAACCCCACCAAAAAAATAAAAAATAAAAATAAATGTAAAAAAAAAAAAAAAAAATATATATATTTTTAATTCAGAAATTTTAAAAACATTCATCATAACATACTTGTATGCAAGTCTGTGTAAATTGTATTTATATATCTGGATCAAAAAAAAAATTCATTGAAATTTTTGACTGATGTCTTTATGGGAACAACATTCATACATACATTTCTGTAGCGATGAATCCCGTCAGTTCTGAGAGAAAGAGGAACAACATGAAGAAGCAGCAACATATTGAAACTGAGGGGATAAGAAAAGGTCAAGAAAACAATAGTGAGCTGTTTGTATAACAAAACTAGTTTTATTATGTGAAGATATTTTCAAAGTAACATTTTAAGTCAGTGTTTGCTGAAAGTAACTCATTTTCAGAAATGTTCTTAGTTGTTAGCAGTGATGTCATTTCTCAAAATTATGTCTGACCATAATAATAATTACAACATGTCAAGTACATATATAAGAGTCAAAGGGGCATTATACATAAGGGTGTTCAACAGGCAAATAAGTGTGCGTGGCTTTATTGCTCTGGTTAGTGTAATCGTTACTATGTTCAACATGTGACCAAATGAGTCAACTAGAAAGCTGGCTGCAGAAGCTAGTGCATATTTACATAGAGACAATCTCCAGTGATCCGTGGTCACGTGACTTTGTGGCTGACACGTCATACTCTGACTCTGGTTAGTTCCAGTTTACTCAAGCTAATGTTTAGCTAAAACACAAACAATAAGACTTGTCGCTATGACACATAGCTCACAGATTCAGGTTCAGGTCCCACTTTAATGAAGATAACACTGGGAAAGAATTATTAACACTTTGATGATATTATTATTACTTGAGTTGATTCAGTCAGACAGATGATGTTATCTTCTTTAAAAAAAGGATGGATTAAATCATACAAATGATGCTGTCTTCACTGATTTAGCTTATTGTCTTTTCCCCTTCCCTTTTATAAATATATCTTTTTGTCAACTCTATAGAAAGGCAGAAAAGTTGATTAAACGAAATGTTTCATTAACAGTACACAAAAGCTTTTAAAACACAGTCAATGAAAACCAGACAGATGCAGTTTATCATAGTATTTGCATTGATTTTTTCTTTCCAGTTTCTATATTGTTAACTACAAGGAAAAGCATCAAAAGTCCATAAAATCAAACAAATCCTGTAATCTTAGTAGATTTTCATTTTGAAAAGATCTTAAAGGATAGTTTACCTAAAAATGAAAGTTCTGTCATCATTTATTCACCCTCATGTTGTTCCAAACCTGTATGAGTTTCTTTCTTACTCTGAAAACAA
Organism: Cyprinus carpio; assembly: GCF_018340385.1. Lineage (NCBI taxonomy): Eukaryota > Metazoa > Chordata > Actinopteri > Cypriniformes > Cyprinidae > Cyprinus > Cyprinus carpio. Next base: position 2,143,014 of record NC_056585.1, read on the forward strand.
AAAAGGATATTTGAAAGAATGTGGGTAACCAATCAAACATTCTTCAAAAAATAATATACAGTATACATAACAATAAATAAACTCATACCAATGGCTACTGTCAACTGTTTGGTTACCAACATTCTTCAAAATATATTCTTTTGAGTTCAAGAGAAGAAAGAAACTCATACAGGTTTGGAACAACTTGAGGGTGAGTAATTGATGACTGAATTTTCATTTTTGGGTGAACTATTCCTTTAACACAACTACCTTTCCTACAAAAAGCCACCAAACAAACTATAGATATTTACATTGGGTACTTGAGAACTTCATCACAGAACCGGTTAAGGAGCAAAATATTTAGGTTAAGTTTAGGGTTGGTCTACACAGGTTTCAGCAAACATGACTAAATGTTAAGTAATTCACTTGAGGCTAAAACAACAATGGACAGAGCCACAGGAATGAGTGTAGAAAGACATAGTCCTATGTATCATATCATCATGAGTCAAATGGCAGCACTTAGTGTTACAAACAGCCATCCTTCCGAATCACGAGGATACGATGAGCCATACTCAGTTAGGCAACTAAACTGACTCCGCAAATTGGTTGGGAAAAAAATACAATTGTGCATCCAGGGAGGAATGTTGATGTAAGCACGCAAAAAATGAAGCACACAAATAAAGCGGCAGAGTAGCAACAGGCTGAAAAAGCCAGTGCCAGATGAAGCAAGCTATTGGTTTACTGGATTGGATGAGGGTCTATGATGGCAAATTAATTAACTTTATAAACATTGGCACTCACTGAAAGCTCCAGTATACGTGGGCTGGGTAAGATCTTTGGGCACTTTCCTGTAGATATCGAACCTGGAAGGAAAAGAGAGAAGAATAAGGGAGAAAAAAGAAAGGTAAACATTGCAGATTCCTGGGAAGAGTTAATGTGAGAGCACATTGTGTTCCCAGCGTAGTGTAAGGCATTACAGAGGACTTTAGGAATGTCCATGAAACACCAGCCCAGACGCAACAGTCTAAAGCGACCCCCGCTTCTTGAGTTACACCTCTTCCTCTGCATTCCTGCTTTACAATCACAACCTTCTTAACCAACACATTTCTTCACACAGCAGTGTGGCTGGGGTCAGAGCAAAGGCTGTCAGCACTGCATAAACACACATCAATCACTGTGACCAGAGTGAATGTCAGGAAAGTCAAACAATAAACATTTCAAAACTACATACCTAAAAACTATTGGTTTAAAAAAGGCCCTTCAGGGTACACTATATGTCAAGATAGATAGACATTTTTTAAATCAGATACATTTACTTGCAGTGTGCCGTTTTGTTTTTCACTGTATTACTGCCACTTGACCCCCCCAACTTAAATTTAGTGAGGTTTAGCCTGAAACAAGTTTCTATCATTCTAATATGCTGATTTATTATTAGAATTATAAATGTTGGCAACAGTTGTGCTGCCAAATATTTTTTTGGAAACTGCAATACTTTTTGCAGGATTCTTTGATGAATAAAAAGTTAAAAAGCATAAAGAGCAGCATTTATTCAAAATATAAATCTGTTCTAACAATATAAATCTTTGCTATCACTTCTTAACAATTTAACACATCCTTGCTGAATAAAAGTTTGAATTTCTTTTTCTTTTACCGACCCCAAACTTTTGACCAGTAGTGTACAAACCAAACAAGTCAAAATAATTACAAAACATCTTATTTGTTTGTAAATAAGTAATAAATAAATAAATAAAATCAGACAATTATGTTAATTTTGGGGTGGGTGGTGACATTATTTTCATGTTAATTATACAACTTAACCAAAAAATATTTCATATTCCATATTTTTCTGTATTGAGGTAATGACTGACATTTGTTATTTTTATGAATATACTGATAACAACAAATATAACAAAGCATTTTAATAGTCATGAAATATGCATTTTTTATTATTTTTATTTGAGTGAAATACAGATTTATAATTCACCCAGATACTAGTCAAAAATAGGATTTTTTGCAGTTAAGCAAATTAAATGCACTTTATTGTGTGCAACTGCACAATACTTAATTCTTCAGGTAATATGCATTTCCCCTGTACTGCACTGAAAAACATCTGCATTTGCCGTCAAAAGTAGACCAAGCTCTTAGAATGCCTTAAAAACTAATGGCCCTCCTTTGAATAAAACACAGTAGAGAACAAGAACAATGAAGCAATACATGGTATATGCAATTCTATTAAATAACAAAGACAGTTACTGCACAACAAACTGTCAAAGTTATGTTTATTTATTAACAGAAAATAAACTACAATCCTCAGTTCGTTTAATGGGATAGTTCGGGAGAACTAAAAGAAGATATTTTGAAGATTGCTGGTAATCGAACAGGTGGTGGTTGCCATTGACTTCCATAGTATTTTTTTTCCTACTATGGAAGTCAGTGGCAACCACCAACTGTTTGATTACCAGCAATCTTCAAAATATCTTCTTTTATGTTTAACATAAGAAAGCAACGACATGAGGATGAGTAAATGATGACAGAATTTTCATTTTTGGGTGAACTATCCCTTTAAGACGACACCAAGAAAGAAGTAAATTCTCCACAAAGTTCATGCCTAATATTACACCCTTTAGGATTGTGTCCAATCCTTGACTTTTAAGGAGCAAAACTATCCAGCTCAGAGTCTTGTGCCCTTTTTCGGCTTTAAAACCTTCATGACTACATCAGCACTCTGGTCCAACCCTTTACGCCGCCTGCCCTCAAAAACACTTAAATCTGTGAACATTTCTTGCAGTGAAATGTCCCAAGCTGATGCAATGCTGGAGGGGGAGTAAGGCTGGCGTTTCTCTGCTATACCCCCTCCTCCAATGACAGGAACCACATAGTTCACCGTGTTCTGACAGAAGAGCTCACAGGATGTAGAAGGGAACCCCATTGTGTGAAAGAGGACATGCTGTTCCTAAACCACTGACATCTCTAGTTGATGTCTTCATTTACTGTGTAAGACCCGATTTGGTAAGTGAGACTGAAGAATATACAGTGGCCCCAAAGTTGATTTGATATTTTAGTGCCTAATGAAAAAAAAAAAAAAAAAAAAAAAAAAAAAAAAAAAACATGAAAAAAAATAAAATAAAAACGGTACTCGTATTCAGTGTTAAAATGCTTTATGGAGCCAACCATAATCATATAACTTTGTTATCAAACTGAAGAGCACTTTCATTAAAGGGGTCATGATATGACGTTGCTAAAAAGAACATATTTTTTGGAATTTCACTTTATAGAAACAGACACCGGCAACTGTAGGCTAATCTCACAGGAAACAGTCCTTGTCCTCTGAAAAATGTGCTGCACACATCTGAATATTTGGGTTGAACTGTTCCGGAACAGTGTGGTAAATACAACTTAACCACTGATTTCTAGTTGTGTCCTCTTTTGAAAGGCCAAACAAAGTATTTTCACTTTCACAACAAAACACATAGCGTCTCCACGACGTGGCGCCGGTGGCAACAGCGAGAATGAAGTTACGCCTTCTTTCTTTGCATGAGAATTTGGGCGGTGTTAAGCAAATCTTCCCACATGGTGCCGTAGACATGGGGGGGGCATGTTTAAATGAGGCGTTTTAGGTAGGCGTGGTTGACTCTTAACTTTTATAAAAGTTAACCAAGAGCTATTAACACTCCAAAGAGAAAGAAAAAATTTAAATCGCATCATATGACCCCTTTAACTGTAGTTTAATATAAATATGTCCGTATTCACTCATTCATTTAAAGGTGCTGTATAAGATTTTAACTCTACTAAAGCATAAAAATATCATAATATGTTTGCAGATATTTATGAAACCTGCTTAGTTAACATTCTTGTTTATCTGAAAAACAATGCTACAGTCATTTATTCTTTGAAATAGGGCTGGGCGATATATCTAACGATATAATCATGCGCATCTAGTCAGTAAAGCCGGTTCCCTGATTAGCGCTAAATCGCCATCACCTGCTTTCAAATGGAGCGGCATTTAATAGACAGAGCCGTAGATCACTGACAAGGTACCGCAATATCACGTTCATTATCGAAGGCGATACATCTGCGATAAGAACCCCGATATTGCGTAGCTTGTCAGTGATCTACGGCTCTGTCTATTAAATGCCGCTCCATTTGAAAGCAGGTGATGGCGATTTAGCGCTAATCAGGGAACCGGCTTTACTGACTAGATGCGCATGATTATATCGTTAGATATATCGCCCAGCCCTACTTTGAAAATGTGCGTTCCGGGCCGGAATGTTGGTATTTGTTTTGCTTTGTGAAACACGCCCACTGCCAGTTTAACCAATTGTATTTCGGCACCCCAGATTGCCAGTTGTAGGAAAACACAGCGTATTTTATTTCATTCATCGTCAAGTGCGCTCATTCCTGTTTGTGTCATCAATCTGGCAACCTGTGTGTGTGTCAAGTCTGAAGAGGGGGGGCCAGGTGAAAAAAACCCTCTCTAATATTTTGAATTTGAACTACAATACCTAGTTCAACCACTCGGTGTCAATCCTACATACAGCACCTTTAAAGGCACAATATTTAAGATTTTTTTTTTATTAAAATATCCAAAAACCACTAGAACAGTGTTATATATTTTGCTGACTTGTGTACTAACATTATCCAAAATGTTTTGAAGAATGTTTAAAAACCTGAGCAATAAGCAATTTTAACTAGTGACACGGACTGTGTCCAGAGTGTCATTGTGTCGCCTGCCAATGATCGCCTGGTTTTGTTTTGTAGAAAACATGGAAACACCAAAGACGTTTTAATATGTTATGCGTTTTATTAGACAGGTGACGACCGCACAGAGTAGTATTATAGCAGAACTCTCAAACGTATCTAGTATGATAAAACAGCGCTGCCTTTTTTTTTCCTTTTTCCCCACATACGCATGACTGGAAGCAGCGGAAGTGGTCGACTGTGGCATAATAAAAGCTCTATTGCTTTCGAGCCGTGTGTCGTGCTCGTTCAGCCGCCTCGTTTCGCTTCGACAGCTTTCAGCATCACCCTGCTTCATACTAGAATGTTAATACATCATTAGCTCATCCATGAACATGATTTCTGCCCGAGTCCTGTCAGATTCTATCGACTGTGGGAATGAAGACGACAACTCCCATGATTCCACACTCAGTCACGGCATCATCAAACTACGCCATTGTTTTTAATACACGCCCTCTAGTGGCAAAAACTTACATATTGTGCCTTTAAGCCTAATGAACAAATAACAATTCAAATACCATGCACTATCATGAACATAATTTCATGAATTTATACAAATTTACCACCGCAGAAAAAGAGTTACATTTTCTCATGAGATCAGGTTGGACTATTATGTTAATAGTCCCTTTACTGTCACTGTGCTCACAAAAATCCAAGTACTTGTTACGTGCAGAATTATAAAATTTGCAACATGTATTTTAGAATTATTGCAATTCTGTTCTATTGTGGTCAGTTTGTTCTACATGCACACACCAACGCTCGTTCACTGATCTCTGTGAGGTTCACACATGCACTCGCAGATATAATTATGTAATTATCAAATTTGTTGTTGTTTATCGATTATTATACATTTTATTGATTAGTTGTTGCATTTATACAAGCCAGTTGTATAACTGTAAAATCGGTTGACTGGAATGAACTGTGATATAATAGTGTGTTCTCAGGCAAACAGCACCATTCTCTGTGTGTTTTTAAAGAGGAAGTGATGTCTGGTATATAAAGAGCTAATGGTTTTATTTCAGGCCTCTTTGGCACTTTCATTGGGGAATCAGATTAGTCTACAGATGAGCTAAAAGGAAGCTTGATTGGAAACAAGGAAACAAGGTTGTGTTGTCGCCTTAGCAACCAACAATTAAGCATTATGACGCAAAAGCACAATGCCTGCAGCCCTATATTTGCACATTCTGTGTGTGACTTTCACTGTTTTACACAGTTAAAGCAAGTCAAAGACAAAAATGCTGGACGTTAAACACCTAAACAGATGGGGAGACATTTTTTAAACATTACCCTGACCAGAACAGCCTCAGAACTTTAAGTGCAAACAAAGACAGGAAATTTCCTGGCGCCTGTTACTACCGATATTTACAATAAAACATGAAAAATGCATCACCACTGATAATAGCAGCACAGATAAAAATAGGAAATGTTTGTTGATTAGAAAATCAGCATATTAGAATCATGTGACACTGAAGACTGAAGTAATGAATGATGCTGAAAATTCAGCTTTGATCACAGCAATAAATTACATTTTAATATGTTCATATAGAAAACAGTTCTTTTAAACTGTAATATTATTTCACAAAATTACTGTTTTTGAGCATAAGAATTTCTTTCAAAAAACCTATTCAACAAACTTTTAAAAAAGAAATCAATCTTCGGCAAATTAATCAATCATTGTTTGTCTTGATTTGTCCTCCATAATTGGCTATGCATTCCACATTGCATAACACAAAGTTTTTGTCATGGATAATAAAAATTAAATTAAAAATATAAGGAAAAGTCATAGTAAGCATTGTGTGAATTCTGATCTACAGACATGTTTTTCTGGATTCAGTGTGGATAATACCAGTCAGTGCCTAATGTGTCTCTGAAAATGTACAACTGTATTAAAATTATACAAGCATCCAACCTATTCAGTTTCAGATTCAATGTAAATTACTATTCTTTCAATGTCTATTCTTTCATAGACAATTCTTTGGTTTCCATATAGCAGCAGAACTCAATGTGTGATGCATATGATTGTCATTTGCACATGTTGTGGGTCCTATTTTGTATTTGCATAACCATGCGGTGTGACCAGTATGAGCAGGAATTTAGCACACAAAAGCAACTGTTCAAACATGTAGACGACTATGCAACATCAGTATTAAATGTTATGTCTTGTGCAAAACTGACATAATTCTTGACATAATAAACATCTTTTGATGTGTCTTTCGATCACTAATTTAGTATGCTACTAAATAAGGAGACATGCACCTAAATCAAGTGATAAATGCTGCATGCAGTTGCCAAAAGTCTACTGACAGCATCCTGCTCAGTTTTTCATATATATATATATATATATATATATATATATATATATATATATATAACTATATATATTTTGTAACTATATATATATTTAACAGAACATACATAGAATAAAAATGGTTGTAAAAGTGTTTTCACAATAAAAGGTGGGCATTCTATTGTAGTTTACGGAACTCCTAGTTGTTTTCAAACCTGGTGAGCTGCTTAGACAGCAGTTTAGTGCATGACAGACTTGTTCCGTACGTTCGTTAAAAATACTAGGTAGGCAGCTCACTAGGTTTTGAAACACTAATATTGTAACTATGATTAGTGGTGGACGTGTTTGATTCATGCACTAAAGAAAAAACCCCAGGACCAACTCGCTTCAAACTTCTACTCACCTCCGCACATCGAAAGTCATTGTGTCAGCACGAATAAACTCAAATCAAGCGTGTTTAAAGATAAACGACACAACTAGGGGAATACTCCAGATTTTTCCTTCAATCCTGCCGGCTGTTCAGACCGGATGTGACATCCGCTTAGGACGCTTTGCACAATCCTATTGGTCGGAGGGGAGCGAGAAGCGTGATTCTGTTTCCGGTTAATAAATAGGATGTGGCGTGCAAACTTAACGCGTTGCCTGTGGTGAGTCAGGTCCAAGTTCATTTAGCTGCTTTTGCTTCCGTTTATGTGGTGCAACAGTTTAAAGCTGTTTCTACAACAACTAAAACGTCAATGCTATGTTGTTCTTCCTGTATCATAATGAGAACCTATTGGAATTGTGCTTAACTTGAAATATTATCTTCATTTAATAATAATAGGTTTAGCCTTAGATAATTAGTCAGTTTACATTGCCATGTCAACATAAAACAAGTTATATTTATAATTGATGTCTAAAGTATATGAACCTACAGCATTGTTCTGTTACAACAGACTGTCTGTGAGCTGAAACTCAACATAAGTTGTGCCATACAATATGACAGTAATTCTAGAATCAACAGCAATGGCTCAAAAAGAAGAAATTACATATTTCAAAATTGGAACAGAGTAGCCTAACGACCACAGTCAGTATCAAGTAATGTAGGGTTATCCCAAAATTACACATGAAAGTGTTTCATTTAAGTAAAAGTAAATAGAATAAACACAAAAACACACAACAGGGTTCTCACATAATAAATATTTTTTCTAAATAAATAATATAAATAAATCAATAAATAATAAATAAACAAACAAAAAAAAAACACACAAAAAAAACACACAAGATATAACAAGATCCTTAGATATAACAGTTACTATGATAAAGTATATCTTTCTATTTTGTTAGACATTGTACATATTTACCCAACTATATAGTAGTTGCGGCTGAATGATGTGGTGCATGATGCAGTGTGTATCACTATGTCATATCTGGGTGCATTCTAGAAATTTCAGCTGTCACACAACAATACAGAATCTGCAGAAATTACTATAAATGATTTACAGAAAAGAGGCAAAGGGACATGCAAAGTATTTTCCCAGGCCTAACAAATGTTGCCCAGAAACATCTCTGTCCGTAAATGGTCTGTGATTACATTGGTATATTCTACTTGCTACACCAAGGAAATGCCTCATTTGTCATACTATTTCACTTCCCTTTCTAACAAACAGAACATGCAAGTGTGAGTAATCCCTTGAATATCTGTTTTAAATGATTATACATGGCTCACCTTAAGCCTGTTATTGAGATTTGATTTACAGAATTTGAAGTGCTCTATTTTTTTCCTCTTGTCTTTTTGTAGCAGAGAGCAGGCTGATTTTAAATGTCAATGTAAATTCTTTGAATGTGCTTTTATAATTTTTAGAGAGTAGATATAAATGTTTTACAAACAACTCTTTTTGTAAAGCATATATCAGAGAACATTTCCATATTTAAATGTTAGCATGAAGAATGCTGTGCCATTCTCATGCATGCAAACTAGTTTGTAACTCATGGATGCTGTACACAATGTTCTTCCTGGGGTATTACAGTCTCAACTTGTGGCTTGCACTTCTCTGCTGACTCATCTGTGTTTTTAATTGTAAAACTGTTTGCTTTTTCTGTCTGACAAATAATTTGTACAGAAATCCTCCACAAGTCCTCACTCAATAATCAGAAATGCACTGATGTCATGACTTATATGTAATTTTTCTTCTTGTAAAGTATTGTGGCTGTCACATTAAAACATTTTATGGAATTTTTTTGTGGAATATTATTTATGGAAAATGTCTAAACTGATCCACTGAACAAACACTGCACTTCAATTCCATAGCAGCACATTTTCCCCTCATTGTTTTTAGAGATTTGGTATATGGTAGCAGTTTAACCAGAACAAAAAGTCCCATTACAGAAGAAAAAAAAAAACTTTGCCAATTACATGTAATGGATGTACCTTGTAAAATATTCAATCTCTGAAAAACTAGTTGCCAAGTACACTGACTTTTTGGTCAAAACATGTTGATTATCTTAAAAATATAGATCTCCTAAACCATGGCCTCATATACCTGCTTGGTTTGTGTTTCAAGCTTATGGAAATTTACTAGACCTCAAGTTTCTATACAGTGATTAACTTTTATGGTTTCCCTTTGCTCTCCAGGCATTGCACATTATGTACTCCTGTACAATAAAAACAAAGTATAAACTTTTATGAGTACAATGACAGGTTCACTAATTATCCTGTTATTTATCTGAAGAGGAAAGTTTCTAAGAAATCACTTAAAATAATAATATAATGGGAATAATATATACGTTCATTCATGTTTGACATTTTGTATTTTAAAATTCCATTATTATATCTTAAACCATTTGGAACATATTTTAAAACTATTTTATATTTACATAAAAGATCCGAAAGTGTCAAACTTTATGCTCTGTTTGGAACTGACATGAGAGGGAACTACCAAATGTGTTAATCTGTCAAAATAGCAACATTATTGGCCAATGCTGACAATCTCTAAATGGCCAAACAACGACCTGGATGATAAAAGGGTCTAGATCAGGGGTGCCCAACCCTGCTCCTGGCGATCGACTGTCCTGCAAAGTTCAGCTCCAACCCTAATCAAACACACCTGAAGCAACTAATTAAGGTCTTCAGGCTCACTTAAAAAAATTAAGGCAGGTGTGTTTGATTAGGGTTGAAGCTAAACAATCCAGGACAGTCAATCAACACCACCAAACCAACCCACCCCTGGTCTAGATCGAAGATCAACTTCTGAGGAAACTTTGTCACTCAAGACCCCTAAACCAACAACAACAATACTAACACTCAAATTTAGTGACACCACTCGGACCAGATTATTATTATCTTGGTCTAGAGGTCGACTGGTTTAGGCAGGATCAGATAACACTGACGTACGTGCGAACTCACGCGGGCCGCGGGCCAAGAAAGGCGGAGCATTTGACGCCGTGCCTCTCAGTCTCAACGAAAGCAGGGGAGTTCAGATATATAACCGTCGCTTAGCGCCTTTCAGATCAGAACAAGAACGAGAAGAAACAAAGTAACTTAGCGAGTTTCCAATTTGAAACAAAATAATTCCAATTTCAGCACCGCTCAACGGACTATCTTTGAATCGAACTCTCGAACAAAGGACTTCAGAGAGAACTTTTCAAGCGCGCGGACTCGTATCGTTTATCTCGCTGTATGTATTTAGATCTGCCACTCTCTACTATGGTCATCATGGAAGTGCCCACCATCGACTCGGCCACGCTTCGTGATCTGCTGGAGGGAGATGAACCGGACTGTCTGGTTCTGGACTGTCGCTCGTTTTTCTCCTTCAGCTCGTCTCATATATCGGGCTCCTGTAATGTGCGCTTCAGTACTATAGTACGCCGGCGGGCCAGAGGGGGGCTGGGGCTGGAGCACATTGTACCCAACGAGGACACGAGGAACAGGCTTCTGTCCGGGGAATACCAGAGTGTTGTGTTCCTGGATGACCGCAGTCTGGAGATGGGAGAAGTGAAGAAAGACGGGACTTTAATGCTCGCCGTGAACGCTCTGTGTCGCAATCCATGTGAAGCAAGTGTATTCCTTCTTAAAGGTACGAAAATATTCTTCTTGAACTATATTTTGGCTATTTTATTATAATACCATTCCATATATAAGGTGTGAACTCGTGTACTGTGAATGTTTGTGTACTTAAAACAAAGTGCGACCAAATGTTTTCTTAAGCTGTTGTGGCAATTAGACGCTTGTAAATTACAATTTTGTTAAAAATAATATCTGTTTTACTGTTTTAAGGTGGATTCGAGACGTTTTCCTCTGAGTTTCCTGAAATGTGTAAAAAGCCAGTTCCCCCACAAGTCTTGAGTTTACCTCTGAGCTCTAGCAGCCATTCAGACCCTGCGGATTCCTCCTGTCACTCATGTACAACCCCTCTGCATGATCAGGTAACCTATACATTTTCTTTAAAAAAGCAGCTGTGCTGTAAATAAGACTAGTTTTGGATCATTACGAGTGAACTTGTCCACTAATTTTCTGTTTTATTCTTTAGGGTGTCCCTGTAGAAATCTTGCCGTTCCTATATTTAGGCAGTGCTTATCACGCCTCCAGAAAAGACATGCTGGACATGTTGGGAATAACAGCCCTCATTAACGTCTCTTCCAACTGCCCCAACCACTTTGAAGACCACTATCAGTACAAGAGTATTCCTGTTGAGGACAACCACAAAGCCAACATCAGTTCCTGGTTCAATGAAGCCATCGAATTTATCGGTGAGTATCATTTTTAGCTGATATTATTCAAACCCCTGTTACGAAATAGGGAACAGATGTCACCATATGAGGAGCTTTGGCAGCCAGGCAGACTCACAGCCCAACCCCCATTCATTTGAAGTCTGAATTCAATTTTTCAAAAGTTCCCTTCATTTCAACCAGCTGTACGGCCCAGACCTGACAGCCACTAAGGCTTACATCATCCTCTCATCCTGTTTAAAGAGGTGCCCCTTTTTCAAATAACACCAGGCTTTGACCTGATCTTTTCATGGGGCAACTGGCTCTGTCTGAATGCTTTGCATCCTTTGTTTAGCCTGAACAAAAGGTAGTGTCTCTAGTTCCCCGTTGCCCTCCTATCAGATCAGTGCACTTAGCAGGGATGCTGCAACCCCCCTGTTGTGTATTCAGGCCTGTCAGGGGGTGTTCCCCCTCTTACTCGAACCCCTGCCTAGTTTAACTTTTTCTTTAATGAGATGGCTTCCTTGATTAGCAAACCTGCAGAGTATAATTTGCAATTAAATGTGTGATTAAAGAAATTGTTGAAATTGCTTTTGGGTTCCTGATAAGGTTGTGCTGGTTAGTTGAGTTTTAACCAAAACACTCCTTTTTCCACAGATTCTGTACGGAATAAAGGTGGACGTGTCTTCGTTCACTGCCAAGCGGGTATTTCACGCTCTGCTACCATCTGTTTGGCTTATCTGATGCGCACCAACCGCGTCAAGCTTGAAGAGGCCTTTGAGTTTGTCAAACAGCGCCGCAGCATCATCTCACCCAACTTCAGCTTCATGGGGCAGCTTCTGCAATTCGAATCCCAAGTGCTTGCCTCCTCTACGTGTTCCTCAGAGGCAGGAAGCCCCGCCATTAGCAAAAGCAGCACAGTTTTCAATTTCCCCATCCACACAGTGGCCAGCCCTCTTTCCTTCCTGCAGAGTCCCATCACTACCTCGCCCTCCTGCTGAGACAGACTCTTTAAAGTGGTCCGATTTGTTGTCTCACCTCTTGACTGGGGCAAGTTTTATTTATATGAGGACTATGATCCCTGAGGTGATCTTACCAGTATTAAGGCTCAGGAACTTTTAGTTCCTGTTTTGCCACCAATATTCCATGATTGCTCATTATTTTGTGTGTAAGGGGATGGCTGATGAAGCCTAGCTCCCCCAGACGGTTTTAGCATTTTAACACTGTGGTCCATACTTGACTTAAAACCTTTGAAATTTGATGTGACAAACCAATTTGAAACACTCCATTTCACCTCCATGAGAAACTCTCCTTTTTTTTAATTGACTTTTTTTGCTTTTTTAATTTTTTGATGAGTCTATTGACTATTGATAATCAGGTTTTTGGTTATATCTTATCCCCATCTCTTAAAGGTTGCTCAGGGATTGTTTTCATTTTTTATGTTTATGGTGTTACTATTATTATGTTTTTGTTTTTTTTTTATCAGGAGAGTAGTCCTGGGAGATGGGCGTTGTTAGATGTGAAGGTGCTAATCGTAATGTGTACTGATACTTTTTTTTTTTTTTTTGAACAGTGAATGTAGTTCTGTGTAGGCTCTGCCTTAAGACAGTGGAAGTTCAAACAATGAGCCTGTCATGCCTTTTTAGAATGCAATCTGATCCATCAAGATGTTTGTTTGTCCGTAAACAAACACAGAATACCTCATGTGTCTGTGCTGTTGTCAGTCTGGTAAGAGTCCTCCAAAAAGCACTACTAACAGGAATGACTCTTGCAAGGCTGTTTTGATATATGTGACTATTTATTGATTAAATTAATATATTTCTTATGCTATATTTTTTCATATATTTGTGATACTTGTTGCTGACAAACTTTTTTCATACATGCAGTCTTATGTGCAGTAATTCTGTGGCAGTATTGTAAATTTAAGTTATATTACAGATATATAGATGTTTAATCTGCAATAATACTCAAGGCAGTAGTAACACTTCACAATAATGCTTCCAAGTGGGATGGTCCAAACATTTCAGTATTTAATAGCATATCATTGACATTTGAGGATCATCAATATCAATTTCAATACCACAGCAAATTTATTTCAAAAGTTAATTATTATAAAAAAAAAAAAAAAAAAAAAAAAACATTTTCCTGGAGCATGTGTGTTCTAGGTCATTTCAGTTTATATGAGCAAACCAAAAAACTCATGCACATACATATAGCACATACGTTCAGGCTTTCATAATATTTTTAAGTGACAAAGTTAAAAACCCTTGTTTTGGACTCCATTTACGTTTATACTTAGTGCTGTCCACTGATCATGCCAACCTGAGACAATGTTAAAATGACATAAAAACGTTGCTTTGCCATTGATATTTTAGAACAGATCCGATTGAGAAATAATTTAGACTTGAACATAAGATTTTGGTTTACACAGAATTACAAAAAAGTGTAATTGTAAAAGTTCATATTGATCATACAAACCATAATATACAGATGCATATGTAGTTTGTGAAACAATGCAGTGATATTCAAACAGTGACTGAAGTGTCCAAATACTTTTTTGGAGTCACTGCATGTTTCAATATGTAGACAGATGAGCACCTTCTGTTCTTAAAGAGGGGTCACTGGGCAAACAAATGCAGCAGACTTAATTATTTGAACTTGAATTCAGGCCTGTGTGAACGTTTCAAATATAGCTGGGAAAATATCTGAACAATCCCCTTTTCACCCTGACCATGACATGTTAGGGCATTCTGACCTGTGTTCGCGTGGGTATTGGAATCCTGCACTGGTAATGCTTTGTGGTCACAATGCATAGAATCAGTGTTTGCAATTGTTCCTGCACGGGGGTCTCAATGAGCTCATTTAAGGGCTGTCAGACTGCAGGAGGGGTGGTCAGAGGAGTATGGGCTTGGCTCAAGGCCTTGAGAGACCACAATAGGAGCAGCTGCAAGGCGTTTGGGAAAAGTGTGACGACTAATGCGCACTCAGTGTTCGGCCAAGCACAGGGTGTTCTGTGCCTCATCCTTTGTGTCATGTAAGATGGCAGCGTGGAGTGTTTTCACAAGCCTCAATCATGGTGGCTTTGTAATTAGCACAACATTGGCAGTGATATGGGCCTTGAATAAAAGGCAGTTTGGATTATAACGCGCCAGTGAATTTGGGTAAATAACATGTGCATGAACTTTTCTCAAAGATTTTAAATGAAAAAATATACATTTATAAGAGAAAGTGTATGTTTTAGGTACTAGAAGTGGTTCTTTTGTTTTCCACCATTCTTAATGCTTTTGAATATTTAATAAAATGTAATATTCTATGAGTCTGTTTCATGCTCTTGCATATAGAGTACACACACATATTTACTATAAGGGAAAATACAAAGACCCCAAATATTCAAACCGCTAATGAATAAAAAATATAAAAGCAATAAAGCAATTGCTCATTTTATGCAGTGTCCTAATTAATATAAGGCCATAAGACTGAATATACAAGTTGTTTAAACAGGTTATACAGTTTAGTAGCCTATCATTGATATACTATTATAGTTTTTAATTAATTTAATTAAAATGTATTTTTATATTTTGTTTTAATTTAAATGTGAAAGTTTTAATAATTGTGTCATGCTTTTTAAATAAGCCAGTATAGTTTTTATTATGTTCTTGTTTATTTAGTTTGCTCACACTTTATTTTAAGGTCCAGTTCTCGCTATTAACAAACAATTAACTATGACTTTTGCCTCAATAAACTCCTAATTTGCTTCCTATGATTAGTTAGTAAGGTAGTTGTTAAGTTTAGGTATTAGATAGGATTAGGGATGAAGAATATGGTCATGCAGAATATGTGCTTTATAAGTATTAAAGGGATATTACACCCCAAAATGACAATTTTGTCATTAATCACTTACCCCCATGTCGTTCCAAACCCGTAAAAGCTAGATTCACACTCGAAACACAACCTAAAATACTTATTAAAAAAACTGTAAGGCCTGTGACTGTCCCATAGACTGCACAGTAAATAGCAGTGTTAAGCTCCATAAAAGGAATGAAAGTCGTCGTCAGAATACTCCATCTACCATCAGACGTGCAATCTGGGTTATATGAAGCGACGGGAACACTTTTTGTAAGCGAAGAAAACAAAAATAACCACTTTATTCAACAATTCCTTTGTCAACGGTCTCCTCTGTGTCTTCTGTATCATCTGTGCCACAAGGATGTGCTGTTTCTATGTGTATTTAGCTTTGATTTGAAAGAAAACAGCTCATCCTTGTGGCACGGATGATACAGAAGAGCATACACAGGATACGGTGATATGGAGAGACACAGAGGAGACTGTTGACAAAGGAATTTTTGTATAAAGTCATTATTTTTGTTTTTTTCGCTTACAAAAAGTGTTCCCGTCGCTTCATATAACCCAGATTGCACGTCTGATGGCAGATGGAGTATTCTGACGACGACTTTAATATCTTTTATGCACCTTGACACTGCTATTTACTTGGCAGTCTATGGGACAGTCACAGGCCTCCCGGTTTTCATCCAAAATATCTTAAATTGTGTTCCGAAGACAAACAAAGCTTTTACGGGTTTGGAACGACATGGGGGTAAGTGATTAATGACAAAATTTTCATTTTAATAAACAACCAATATGTTAATAATAGGCAATATGTTAATGATATTAACCCTGCACTGCGGTACACTGCTCGGACTACATGTTTAAAAACAACTAAACAAAAGTCAAGTCACCTTTATTTATATAGAGCTTTATACAATGCAGATTGTGTCAAGGCAGCTTTACAGATACAAACAAATTTCAGTTCTGTCATAAAGCAGCTCTAAAATGAGGACAACAGTAAACAGTCAATTTTCCAGTTAAAGTCAGCTCATTGAGATTCAATGATGCCATCGTCCAGCTCAGTTCTGTTGCTAAATGTTGTTTACCAATGAAATCCAGCCGACTGCATCACAAGTCAGAATGTGGATTGGTATTGTTCAGAATATTCATCCAGCATCTTCTCCTTGATGATTGGGATTCATCATGCCAGCATTTGGTGAGGCTGATACAACAGAACTATAATTATAGTACATCACTTATAATATGGTCATATAGGGGACTGTTGCTAAATGTTGTTTACCAATGAAATCCAGACGATTTCAGTGGCATATGCTCTCTTCAGTGTCCAGACTGATCTTTTGTGCCTGTGAAGAAAGGGAGGCCTGCTTTTGTGGTTGTTCATTAGTCTTTGGGGGAAGGGGTAGAGAAGGCCACTTCCAAGCACCCATCACTGATACGTGGTCAAAATAAATCTTCTCTCATCAGCACAAACAAACAAACAAACAAACAAACAAACAAACAAACAAACAAACAAACACTTTCTGTTTGCTAATTACTCTTGCTCATGATTACTTATGGTTAGCTGGGGATCATAATATCAGAGAGACAATAGCAATAGCAATTGCCTGGCATCCACCCTAGCAGTTATATACTATACCCTAGCACGTATACTGTACCTAATATTTTCTTCAAAAAATGTAAAAAAAAAAAAAAAAAAAAAAAAAAAAAAAAAAAAAACTTAATTTGCAGACATTTTCAAATGAAAGTCTACATTTAAATAAACACATAATTAAATAGTCACTGTCTGTCTCTTTGCATAATGATAAATAGAGGGGTTTGTTGTCACAGTGGGTACAGTGGGTATTTAAACTGAACTAAGCTGGATGATGACATCACTGAATTCAATGATGAACTGCCTTTAACTGAAAAATTAGTGTTTACTATTGTCATTTTGCATTATTAACACACTATTTTCCTAATTAATTTTACACAATCTCTATTACAAAAACCACAATATAAAAAAAACTAAATAAACTAAACTTGACTTTAATAGAATATGATTTTACAGCACTGTCTAATGCTACTGAGTTTTGTGTCTGTTCCTTAAAGGTTGAGTATAAATCACAGATGGAATAAATGACGTGTTGTTTTCATTTTGTTTGTAGGTGATCTTTATCCAGCTCTGTCTAATGCTACTGTTAATCTTTCTCTGTGTGTCATAATAAAGCAGCTTGAGGAGCTGCTCTGATGTCATATCATAGCTCATAGGAGATGTGAGAATTAATTTTGGTATGGTAATACAATCAGTCTAAAATGAGTATATAGTGTGCAAGATCTTAAAACTGATCCTATGAAAAGACTTTAAAGCTTGAAAACAATATTAACAATGAAATTTAAATTCACATTTTAACAACATATATAACAATACAAAAGGTTAGAATTGTGTGCTACGTATGCTTGACAAGGACTGCTTACACAGTCCATGGTTTGAAATGAAATATTCTGACATTTGTGTACTATATTCTCAATGTCTATAGAAAGTAGGGGTCTTATGTTTTATTTGTTCCATATGTTTAGGAACATATTGCTGTAATATATAAAACTGAACAATTATTTTACATGCAGTTACAGTTACATTTACTTACAGTTATATTCTTCATGTCTCCTGAACTGGTTAAAATTAAACATCTGTAGGATACAGTTTTGGCTGAGGTCTATACATTTCTTGACAATCCAGACAGGGCATGACTGTTAAAGATGTATTGTATAAAAGCACCCTAAAGATCCAAAAACGATTCAAGAGCGCCATCTGGCGTTATTAAGTCAACTTACTTATATTTTTGGTTTGACCAAAGTAAAAATAATATAGAACTAAAAAAAAACTTAATTATATTAAAACCTAAAAACATATATTTTCCAGGATTTAACATATAGCCTAACTTCTTCCTTATACATTTTCCTTAGACATAAAATGTTGTTTCTACATCATATGTGGCAATTCATTAAAGGATTTAAACATTTTCTTTTACATAATTGTCAACTATTGTTTTAAAATGTACACTATTTTATTTAAATTTACATCATTTTATGGAAATCCATATAAATTGTCCTTAAAAACACTGTATGATTTAATGAGAACAAGTGGACAAAGTTTCAAACCAGAATTAATATATAACTAGAGTGTGCGAGTTTGCTGATGTCACGTGTGTAACAGAATTTTACCAATGTGAAAATCTAACAAGCTCTCATAGGTCCTCAGAGGAAAGACTGCTGTTGAATGCAAAAGGTCTTATATTTCATTTTCAGAGACATTTGAGACATCAGCCCATTCTTACCAGGGCAGGTCATTTAATCAAAATCATCTCGGGAGACTGCATGATGCAGCAGAAATTCCCCCAAAACCCTCGACAACTATGTAGGTGGTCTCATAAACTACACAGGCTATGTGTATTTTATTAATTGCTCTGTAATTGTTATTTGTTAAATTAGATCAGCTCATGCATTCGGTTTAAAATGAAATGCAAACTATTGTACAGAACCAATCCCTACATTTAAAATACATAATTCATTTAGATGCTTTTATCCAAAAGGACTTACAAATGAGGAATACAACAAGCTATTCACCTTAAAAACACTCACCAATGAATCGAATTTATGCCTGCTGAAAGCAACAACACTGGTGCTGTTTCTTCATTAGGGCGATGCACCACCAAAGTGTGAAAGGGAGGGATTTTTTTTAATCACGTTCAAACACAGTGTTACACTATCTGTCACTATCTGTCACTGTGGGGAAAGTTGTGGCCTAGTGGTTAGAGAGTTTGACTCCTAACCCTAAGGTTGTGGGTTCGAGTCTCGGGCCAGCAAAAACTGAACTGAGGTGCCCTTGAGCAAAGCACCTAACCCCCAACTGCTCCCCAGGCGCCGCAACATAAATGGCTGCCCACTAGTGTGTGTGTTCACTGCTGTGTGTGTGCACTTTGGATGGGTTAAATGCAGAGCATGAATTCTGAGTATGGGTCACCATACTTGGCTGTATGTCACGTCACCTCACCTTCTAGACTTTGTTCTGCCTCTGGATATATAGTCCAATCAGCGTCAAGTCATGTTATGTGGAGTACCGCCCCTTTATGAGCGATTTCACCTGTCCCAAATCATTTCATGTGCACTTGGTTCATAGACTTCCATACAAAGACATTTTTTTTCGAACTGCAATGAGTCCGTTATTATTAAGTGTTCAAATAAACAGACCGTGTATGTGCACTCTCTAATAGCTTTTTGCACGAGCACATTTCAGTATGGTCACATGTCTGACAAGTGTTTTAAAATGGTGACTCGCTAAAGAAGAATGTTTTTATAGGAGTTTGCTGCGGTCAGTGATGTTTATATGATCACTCTGACAGAGGAACTGTTCACTTGTCATGTCGAGCCGCCTTCAGATTGCCACATTCAACAAATTCAGAATGTTTCTATTTGCTTTTTTTAATTTGTGTTTTGGTCTGTTTTATTAATTCTGAATGGAAACTGTATACGGTCAGTTTTAAGTCAATTGGTATAGTGGTCTGTTGGCAGCTCCGTGTGGTTTTGTTTGGTATTGCAGCTTGACTTGTAGTCATAGAAAATGCTCTAAATCAGGGGTGTCAAACTCAAATCCTGGTGGGCGGGGCCCTGCAGAGTTTAGATAATTCATCCCTAATTTAACACACCTGATCCAACTAATCAAGTCCTTCTCAGGCTAATTTGAAAACTACATGGTATTTGTGTTTGAGCAGGGCTGGAACTAAACTCTGCAGGGCTCCGGCCCTCCAGGAATTGAGTAATATACCTCCTCTCTAAAACCAATGTGACTTTTTTTTCCCTCACAGTTTTTGCACTGTATACATACATTGTGACTTTGTGGTTTTAATTTATCTTGAAAAAAAAATCAAACTTAATCTTGAACTTAGTCAAGTCAGCTTCATTTTTTTAGCGCTTTATACAATACTGGTTGTGTCAAAGCAGCTTTACAAGGTCAAACGGGAAACTAGTTTATCAATGATGCAATAAGACAATAACAGAGTCATTTTTTCAGCTAAAGTCAGTTCATTGATGATTCAGTGATGTCATCATCCAGTTCAGCTCTCTTCCAATATTGTCTGTGCAATCAGTCAAGTGTCCCCAACAAAGCAAGCCAAAGGCGACAGTGGCAAGGAACCTAAACTCCATCGATGACAGAAATGGAGAAAAAACCTTGGGAGAAACCAGGCTCAGTTGGGTGGCCAGTTCTTCTCTGGCCAGATGAAACCAGCATGGCGTGGTTTAATGCCAGGCTGCAACACAGGTGCAGAGGGCTCGTCTGGCTCCCAGGGTCTTGTACTGATGGTCATAAATGACACTAAGCCCTCCAAAGGTATCTTCCACTTCCTCGCATCTAGACATGGTCTCCAATGACATTCAGGGCTGAAGAGGTTGTCTATAGGTGCTGATCCACCATCTGGTCTGGATACGGACTGGATCTGGGTGGCTACAGTGACCTCGGAATAAGAATAAAAGAGACTAATATTAGCATAGATTCCATTCTTCTTACAATGTAACAAGTACATTGGATGTTATGGTAAGTGTTCCCGGTTCCGGCTGACCTAATTAATGCAGCCTAACAATCCTTTAACGGATTTGAATTATAGAAATGTGATAGTGTATTATGTGTATGCCAGGTTAAAGAGATGGGTCTTTAATCTAGATATAAACTGACAGAGTCTGCCTCCCGAACAACACTAGGTGTACTGTTTCAGAGATTGGGCGCTAAATAGGAAAAGGATCTGCCACCCACAGTTGATTTTGATATTCTAGGTATTATCAAATGACCAGAGTTTTGAGATTGCAGAGGATGTGAAGGACTATAATGCGATATGAGCTCGCTCAAGTACTGAGGAGCTAAACAATTCAGGGTTTTATAAGTAATAAGCAAGATTTCAAAATGTATTCGTTGTTCAATAGGGAGCCAGTGCAGAGTTGACAGAACCGGGCTAATATGGCCGTACTTCCTGGTTCTAGTAAGAACTCTACCTGATGCATTTTGGACCAGCTAGAGTTTGTTTATTAAGCATGCAGAACAACCACCTAATATAGCATTACAATAATCTAACCTTGAGGTCATGAATGCATGAATTAACGTTTCTGGATTTGACATTGAGAGCACAGGTCGTAATTTAGATATATTTGTAAGATGGAAAAATGCAGTTTTACAAATGCTAGAAACATGGTTTTCAAAGAAAAGGTTGCTATCAAATAGCACACCTAGGTTCCTAACTGATGACGAGGAATTAACAGAGCAGCCATCAAGTGTTAGACAGTGTTTTAGGTTATTACATGCGGAGGATTTTGGTCCAACAATTAACACCTCTGTTTTTTTCAGAATTTAGCATAGGAAATTATTAGTCATCCAGTTTTTTATATAAGCTATGCATTCCGTTAGTTTTGCAAATTTGTATGTTTCATCAGGCCACGAAGAAATATAGAGCTGAGTATCATCAGCATAACAGTGAAAGCTAACACCATGTTTCCTGATGATATCTCCCAAAGTGTGAAAAGCAATGGTCCTAGTACTGAACCTTGTGGCACTCCATACTGTACTTGTGATCGATATGATATCTCGTCATTAACTGCTACAAATTGATGATGGTCAGATAAGTACGATTTGAAACATGACAATGTAGTTCCACTAATGTCAACATAATTTTGTAGTGTACTCAAAAGGATTTTCTGTTCGATAGTGCCAAACACAGCGCTAAGATCCAGTATCATTAATAGAGAAATACAACCACGGTCGGACGATAAGAGCAGGTCATTTGTAACTCTAATTAGAGCATCCACAACAATAATACACACTAAAAACCCACACCAGATACCCAGAGATACAACATCTCTCCAAAAAAAAAAATAACAGATCAGACACACACTTTCCTATCTAATTTTTTTTTTTTTTTTTTTTGACAGAAAAGGGAGATTTGAGATCGGTCTGTAATTAACTTATTCTATGATCATGTTGTGATTTTTATTCATTTTTTTTTTTTTTTTTTTTTTTTAAAATGAGACACTTAATAACATTCAACCACATGTTTTAACATTATAAATCCTAATATTTTCCCCTTTGTTATACTGGGATAAATCATACTGGGATTGGATGTATGCTAAAATTGTTGGATGTGGCGCCTTACCTAGAACATTTTTCACCAGCCGGACATTTCTACACATTCTACTGAAGCGTTGAGGCGCGCCAGCGGGGAGTGGCCGTGTTTGTCAGGAGCGTTGGGGCGTTCACACAAAGAGCCCGACACAGCGATTGGACAGCTCAAGAGAGATACAAACACACACGTGTTATTTGTTTTTAGCTTTCAAACTGAATTTAGGCGGGTTGTTCGGTTTTCCTTCGCAGTATCCAATGCAGAGTCTCGAGATCAGACAACTCTGTGACGGCTTTTTGGAATGATTCGGTTGCATTAGATTCAGTTAGAAGAAATATCACTAAGTGTTCTGATGGGGAATAACGGATCTTCCGCGGTGTTTTCCGCTCAAGGTACAATTCACAAGACAAGAGTTCAGTGGCAAAGCAGCAGTCTGCAAGGTGAGTGTCTGGCTTATTTGTGACTATAATAGTAATATAGTGTATAGGCCTGTAGTTAATGGTAAAGTATTTTAACAGGTAAAAATATCACAGTATTGGATACAAAATATCAAAAGCGAGTGGCATCTCAAATGCCGCTTGAGCTTCTCTGACTCTCGGAAATAACTTTTCTGAGACGTTTTAGTGGATGTATGACGTCAGAAACCAACAACGGTGGCCAACCCTGCTCCTGGCGACCTATAAACATGATCCACTAACGCAGGGGTAGGCAACGTCGGTCCTGCAGAGTTTAGCTCTAACCCTAATCAAACACACCTGAACAAGCCAATCAAGGTCTTCAGGATTGCTAAGGCTACAGACAAGTGAGGTTTTTTTTTTTCAGGGTTGGAGCTAAACTCTGCAGGACATCGGCAATCCAGGACCGACGTTGCCTACCACTGCACTAACGTGTCACAAATTTTAACAATATGGGCTGCATTTGAATATGCCTAATTCCCTCCTACATAGTAGGTGAAAGTGAGTCGTGTGTCCAAACTCACAGTATTCATAAAACAATAGGCAAAAAGTACCCGGACAAACTAAAACCACAACTCATACAATACAGAACTACTTTCATAAAACACAAATCAAAAATACTATAAACAAATATATAAAATCAACATAACAAATTCAAAATTGTTAGTCTGAATATGGGAGCAACAGCACTCTTGCCTGTGATATTACTTATATAATTGTTTATTAAAAATCTACAAAATCAGGGACTGCAAAAGTGGCCTTTGTTTCTACTGAAGAATTGTAACATTATTATTAATCTATAATCTTTTTCAAACTCTTTTAATTTGTAGAGTATAGTTTATAATACTGCCATTCTGTTATAATAGTTTATAATTGTTGAATTGCCATTTATTACATTTTTAGAAAATATCATGAGAAAGGACACTGTTCCAGAAAATTTCAGAGTCAGACAGGAAATGTAACTCCCACGATGAGAGAGGGGTGGCCACTGGTTTCTGAGCTATGCAGAGTTGGCAAGGTTGTGGCTTTCCCAGGACCTTGATGAGAAGAGTAGAGGGGGAACAATTATTTCAAGTACAGAAATGAGGACTCTGAAAAAAACATTTGGTCTGACTAACTAACATTATATAAAAGATACAATTAAATGTGAATTAAATCTTTCAATAAAAAGTTTCAAAAATTAGCCTAAGTATAAATTGTCTAATAAGAATTCGAGGAGCAAACTATTATACACAACCGTTAGAGGGCAGTTTGCACTTATTGGCATAATCTTACCAGCAGATGGCAGCTAATGTCTTACTGAATTATGAACTATTTATTTCTGTGGGATATACTGTAATGAGAACAATAATAACAAAATGTGCTATTTCTTTATATAATAGCAACATTTAACAATTTAAAATAAAACTAGACATTTTGTTCATTTTGAATGCTTATCTTTTTACGTCTTTTTAGTCATCTTCACTTAGTGACAACTAATGCAGTTTTATTGTAGCCTCTATTAAATACGTTCACGTTTTCTTAGTTTTCTCCAACTAGATATCATTTAAAGTGTTTTCCTGCTGACAAATACAGATGCAGGGCTCTACCGTGTGTGTTTTATTGTATGTTTCTCATTTGTTTAACTGAGTAATGACTCTTAGAACATATATACATTGTTAAAGGCTTGAAGTCATATGAGTAGTTTGTCTGCATTCCTTAATCCACTGAATCACAGGCCAGTCAGCTGCAAACTGCCAAAAAATATTGTATTGTAAAATAAAATGTCTAAAGAGTATCAGATTTATTGTATACCTTAGAGGGAGGAGATATATCTTAAGGGAGTATATATATTTGAATTCTTCAAATAAACAGATCAAACAAATCATCCAAGACATAGGCCAGCTATCCTTTAACGGCACTGGTTTGTAGCAGGTATTCTATAATAGTCAGGCAAACAGACAAAAAGTTTAGTGAGGATTAACACATCCTAGAGCAGGGGTCATGAAAGTGTCATACAGTGAGTGATAAGGACCAGACACTGGTTGTAGACAACACAAACATGCACATAAAGAGGAAACAGCGCAGTGACAGCTAGCAGCACATAATAATCTATATTTATAGTCTAAAAAGGTAAAGTTCCAAAGGGAAGTGCCTCTCTGCATGCACTACTTACCTTACAGAGATTTAACCCATTATGCTGGTCTTTTCAGCAGGGCCTGTTGACAGCTTGACAGCCTTTCATCTTTCATCAGTTTTGTTGGAGAAAATTGTGTTGCTGTTTCTCAGTGGGTGGACTCACATTCATACCTGTTGATGTAGTCTCCCTGTTTTACTCGCTGTGTTATTTAATTATCCATATTTTACTTACATGTGCTGTAATACATTGGGCTTGGCAGTATGATAGTACAAATTTATCAACTGGTAGAAATGGTGCTATTCCATTTAACTGCAACTGGAATGGACAGAGTGGAACGGATCAAAACAAGCCAGGATATGGAAGAAAGATATGGAGGATGCACAAGTGTTACAATATATATAAACAACATCTGTGATGGACTGGCCATCTGTCCA
This sequence comes from Cyprinus carpio, assembly GCF_018340385.1. Taxonomy (NCBI): domain Eukaryota; kingdom Metazoa; phylum Chordata; class Actinopteri; order Cypriniformes; family Cyprinidae; genus Cyprinus; species Cyprinus carpio. The sequence continues at coordinate 2,168,696 of NC_056585.1, forward strand.
GTGTGTGTGTGTGTGTGTGTGTGTATATATATATATATATATATATATATATATAAAATTCATTTCACAGTCATTTCACCAGTTAAAGTTGGTGTTGGTGTTGAAATATCCTTCTGAACATAATATCTACGTGACTAGCATGACTTGGAAGCAAGGTTCTAAAATGTGGAAAACAGAATGCTGTATCTGAATAGATCCTTCCTCTGTCTGTTTTTTTTGTATTTGAAAAAAGTCCCCTTCACAATACTTTTGTGTAAGGGAGGAACACTTTAAGAGGGTGCCAAAATAAGCAGATTTAATCGCAAGAAAACAAGCAAGCTATCTTCAGACTTCCACTGCTGCACATGCTGCAGCTGTTTTAGCAGATCAGGTGATAGTGATGTGCCTTGGAAAATGCCAAAACAGTAACGCTGACATGCACTATCCTATTGTTGGTCACTACAGCTATTGTGTTCCCCTCTCCAGGAGGCTTGTTCCACTAACAGGTCTTATATTTGAATTGTAGTTGTCCTTTTCAAATCAAGTAGCAGGGCTCTAGACTAACTTTTTGCACTGGTTGCACTGGTGCGCCTACATTTTTTTCTTAGGTGCACCAGCACAAAAGTTATTTGCACCCAAATTTTTGACCACATCGTATTTAACACCGCAGTTTTACAAGTTCACTTTTTTTAATCTCTGTCCATATAGGCAATATTGACTTGTAAATGATTAACTAACAATCTGGTCAACATAAAGTTCTTTATTTGAAGCACAATTCTACAAGAAAGATAAGTTACTAAAAAATTGTTGGTGCTTAAAGTGCTTCACTGAGCTGAAATTTAAACTTAAAACATCTCAAGATAAATAATATAAAAAGAAAATCTAAATTAAGTGTTTTAAGGGCTTCAAACTGAACATCTCATGGCTCAATGTCTTATGGACTATCCTCCATTGCAGTCACATGCCCCTCGGATGGCCAGCTCCTGTAGTTTGGCCTTCTTGATCTTTGGCCTTGGCTAAACCAGCTGGCCACACTCCCTCTCACAGTCCCTAAACACTAAAAACTACTGTCTCAGGTATTAAAATAGTTCAGTTTTGTATGTAATAGCAAAGTGATTATATTTAATTTAGTTTTTTTATTAAGTTAATTTAGAAAAATGTTTGAAGCATTTTTTGTTTGGTAAATATAAGATTTAGTTTTGTTTTTTTTAAAGTAATGACCAAGCGGCCAGCGTTAAACAGTGAGCCTATGTTTGATCCATTTAGCCTTCTCAAATCATCACGACTCGCCTAAAATAAAATCTATAGATATAAAACAGTTCAAGCATATAACAATGTTTAAACGTTAGACCCAGATAAATGTGCGCTATATCCAATAGTTTGTGTGGAGACGCTTCAGGACATGGAGATGCCAGCATGATAATTTGCATTTTGTTCAGTAGATACACCGTCATTTTTGCTCATAAAGGTAAGAGTAGTACATCATTTGTAACTGCAAAGCGTCTTTTATTTGTGTGCACACACAATATCAACAAAACATTGAGCTTTTATAAAATAAAGAAAACAAACACAATGCGCTTTCTGCATCTCGTCTTTAACAGGAGTACAAAAATGAACAGAAACTCTGAAAACATGGCCCACAGACATGATAAATATATCTATAGAAAGCTTTAAATGATTACTTAACGAAATAAAACAAATCGAAAACAAAAACTCTTTCATTATAATCATAATCCGTAAAGATGCATTTCTTTCTAAAGGCACGTTTAATGAGATGGCGAGTCAGGATCAGCAACTTCATTCTTGCGACACAGACTCAGAAAACACTTAATTAGTAAATAATTTAAAATATCTCCTTACTATTTCCCCCTGTCACATTTATGGAAATTACTTTTGCCGGTGCTTTGCGGCAAGCTTGAGCCTATTGCGTGTATTTGAATGGAGAACTGTTCAACTGCACTGCTGCGGGACACTAAACACCGCAGTATCGTGTTGTTTCCACCAGCACGGCAATTTTTTTTCACTAATTGATGGAAGTCTAAAATATAAACGTAAGGAGAAGTCTAAAACGGGTGGGAGGCCCGGCCTGCATCTGAACTATGACGTGAAAATTATCTCGAGGGGCGTAAAAAAGTCAGGGCCCATCGGGCTCAGGCTGAAATGCAGGGCTCTAGTGTCTGTTGTTGAACCTCAGGGAGACTTTCATAGTCGCGGAGACTTTTTTTTCCCTCGTGGTCAAACCAAATTGGTCACACACTAAAGCCCTGAGTAGTATTGTGAATGGGCTCTATTTATCTATTTATAAAAATATATCTGCATAATAAAGATCAGATTAAAATAAAATAATCAATGGCATAGATTTCTGACTGATTTAACCAACTAAGGCTCATTGGAAAATCATACCAATGGTGGAATTTCAGCAAAATGGTATTGCGTTGCTTTTTGAATGTTTCGCAACACTTTCAAAATGTCAGTGAGCGGTGCTAAGAGCATGTTTAATTTTATACAAAACAAATAAATGTAAATCTGGCAATGTTTTATTACCAAGGTTGTTAAATGTATTGCGGCAGTTCAGAAATTAAATATCTAATGGGTCCTGAAACGTTATTGCTCCATCACATTTGAAAATAACAGGACTCATACACAAGTGGTCCGCATTGCAAGTTCAATGCTGTACCAGGTGAGCTACCAAGCACGTCAAAAAAGCCATACCTAAGGTGCTGATTATTTGATTCAAATGTCAAAATATATTAATATTAGTATCATGCACTATGGTGAAAGTATTTTGAGGTCATAACATAGCATTGTGCAAGGAACCACACATTTATCCGCACATTTATTAATCGATAATCATGCTCCTGTAATCATAATTTGTGTGAACAGGAATTAAGGTTATTGGTGTTTTGCTGCATCAAGTGTTCATTTCAGTTGGAAACTGGAAAACTGCCATGTTTGCTATAGTAATGAACACCACTTTTATTCACATCTAATGGACAGATAAACCAAAGGTATTCATTGACATTCAACTGAACAGTGGACATCCATTTCAGACATACCCTGAAAAAGCTTGAATGAAGTGCTGCACACATAAACTGTATAACTGTTTAACCTCCACTTAAGCTTGGTCTTGGTAAAGTGTTAATAATATAATGACATGTACATGTGTCTGACCATAAATAAAGCCACAATATGAACTTTGACACAATAATTAAAAAAAATAGTTCTACTGCATAATATATTTTTATTAATCAGAATAATGCAGCATCATGATAAACATAGTCTCACTAATAGCTTTGACTTTTAGCTATTATATACTTTCAAAGGACAAAAACATTAACTTAAAACTAATTGGCTTTACATAATCAAGTCAGCTGTCATTTTATTTTGCTGCAAGGCCCTGTGTGATCACACACTTGGCGCAGCCCTTGCTATATTAAATTCTGTGTAAGAGCTCCAGATTGATCAATATTGTTGCTGGGGGATCTCTTCAGTGACTGTTATATGAACTGAATTGGCCATCAGTAAAATTAGATTTCTCACAACACTTAAATTAATCACAAGATGGCAAGACTACCAGTTATATATCCCTCACGCCTGACACCCAAGGTCAACAAACAACATTCAAATGGGTGCTTTAGCCCAAAAATACCCTGCAGTGTCTCTTTCCCATGGAGAGAGGTGTGGCCCACCTCCCCTAAGGGCCCCTGTGCTCTGGTGACAGCTCCCAGGGTGTTGTTAACCTTGTGCAGGAGAGGTGACATGAGGCCCCACAGGCCAGTTAGGAGTTGCTTTAAAGGGTATTAAAATAGCATTCAAAGGACAGGACAGCTGTCTTATTTAGGGCTTCTGAAATAGATACTGTACGTCTATAACTAATGACATCACTGTGATATGAATGCCCTTGTTTATATAACATTAGATGTTTGTATCCTTGATAAGCTGATAAGCTGTTGTGACATGCATTAATGCAAAGAAATTTTTGAAAATGTCCATCTTTCTGACAGGGATGGTTTCTCTTTTAGCCATGCAGAGACAATTCATCACAACTAGTATTACTCATATCAAAAGTAAGAGATTTGTAAAAACCCCTAGCAGGGCTCCAAACTGCGACTAAAACAGTCGCATTTGCGACCATAAATATTAATTTGCGAGTGACGTTTTTGCTGAGGTCGCCACTGGCGACTACCCGCCGAAAGCTCCTCAGGATTTAACCGCTAAAAAAAGTTTTCTCAGGCGGATGATTTGCTGCATTCTAGCAGCGCCCCGTCTGTGATGAAACGAACTCGGGCCGAAGGTTAATACACACAACTACACCGAGTGTGGACCTGCCGCGTGTACAACAGCTTTCAGCCGAGATCGGCCCATAGAGAAAAAGCCGTCTGTCAGCCAGAAGTGTTTTGTAGAGTCGGCGCGGCTCTGGTCCATTATCTTCTCACCGATGCCGAGACTGAACCGACAGAGACGCATTTCAGCCAGAATCAGCCCGAGTGTTATTGCTATCTGGGTATATATTTACATGTTATGCCTTTTTTCCTAATTGATTTGCGATCAGATCTTTTGTTATGTTCACGTATTAAACAGACGATGCGCATCAAAATTTTAGTGGAAAAAGAGAGTTTCAAACACTCCTCGTCTCTGCCGCACATCAGTGCTGCCGCACACAGTCTGATAAACGCAGCTCCGCTGTGCAGCGAGAGAGAAATGACGGAGACGTAAGAAGGGAGAGTGCAGAAAATACAGCGTCTGTTTCGTGCACAACTTGAACAAACTAGACCAGGTAAAGCTGTCAGCTGTATGAATATTGGCAATATCGTTAACAATTCTCGTTTATAAGAATTACTAATATGGCTTCTTCTAAACAAGATCTTGGTCTGTGTTCTTTTAATGCGTGAACTTCATTATTTGAAGTGCAACTGCCGTCCAGTAATCGCAAAAAGCTCGATGCTTTGTAACTTTTTAATAAAAAGTACCAGCTTTAAAATTATTCCGAATTCATAACGAAATTCAAACAATACAGTTTTGGCGCTCCAGGCGCGGTCGCTTTAGCGCCTCAGTTCAAGGGCAAGTGAACCCATTTAATCTTTATCTTAAATAGTACATACTGTAGTGAACATGAATTAACATCAAAAGATAGGCTATTTTATAAGAGAGCCTACAGTACAACTTACTGAAATGTCTCAGTAGGAGGAGCCCAAGCTACACTCAGTGGCCAAGTGATGCTTATGCTCCATGATACTGGTACAGATTCTGTGTAATGAACAATTCTTTGTGACTGTATATTTCAAGCTGGAAAAAGACATTTAGTTCCCACTTTAAGTGAACCTTAGTTCCCAGGTCATCTACAAGATGGATTAAAATGCTGATAAAGTCAAGAAAAGATGAGACATAAACACATGACAGTATGATTGAAATGTTGAAATGTAAATAAATAAATAATAACAATCTTAAAATAAATAAAACACGTTTATTCTGTGGCACCTAAAAAAATTATTTGGCTCCTAAGTTTTTTTCTTATAGGAGCCAATGGCTCCTTACTCGATTTGTTTTGTTTGGAGCCCTGCCTAGGCATTAAAGTTTGGCACAAAACTGACCCTGCAGAATATTATAGAGATTAGGGGTTGGGACTTGGACCACCAAGGTACAACATAGCACCCTAGAAAACACCTGGCAACCCCTGTGACATGGAGAAGCATCACTCACATTTTTCTTCAGAAATATGGTTCAGTTAAATATTTTCAAGTAGTTTTGGTGATGTGTAATGTTGCTGATATGGTAACAAGTAGGGCTGCACGATGTGTCGTTTAAGCATCGATATCGCGATGTACGAATCCACGATAGTCACATCGCAGGATGTGTGATGTAGGCTGTCGTAGTTGATCCGTGATTCATTAACCGTACGGGCCAGCTGCGCCCCGGCCCTTGACGAATGTGATTCACGGATAAATTGCGCAGCTTAACCATCATAGAGTGAAAGTTTATCATTTGCATGTGTTTTTAAGTCCTGTCAGTTTAACAGGGCGCATATAAGAACGAGCAGAGAGAGAGAGCGAGTGAGAGAGAGAGAGAGAGAGAGAGAGAGAGCGCCCCGGCCGCGCGCGCTCAACTTCACCGTCTTCAAACAACACGAGCGCTGTCTTTCTCTCTCCCTCGCGCATATTAATCAAAACCAATTGACACGATGGTGTCGAAAAAAAATAAATAAAAAAACCTATCCAGTGATGAAATGTTTTCTGTGTTGTCAAATCTTGTGCGATATCCTAAACTGCCGAGATAATAACACAACACGTGGCGTACACGTCTGATTCGCGAACTAATGATTCCTTTGAACCGATTCAATTTAATGAATGGTTTAAACAACTGACCTGTCCAACACTGAACTCACGAGACGTCTGAATTGGTGTATTAAAAAAATCTGTAACACTTTACAATAATGTTCTATTTATTAAACTATTTAACTACATTATTTAACATTTACTATTACTAAACTGCACTTCTACAACATTGTTAATTTCAACATTTAGGCTATAGCCTTCATTGTTGAAATCAAAAGTATTTGTTAACATAATTAATGCACTGTGAAGTGACATTACCAAACAATGAACAGCTGTGTTTTTTAAACTAAGATAAACAAAGATTAATAAATATAGTAACAAAAGTATTGCTCGTGGTAAGTTCATGTTAGTTAATATGTTAACAATTCAAACCATATCCTAAAGTTACAAACAAATAATTTACTCAAATTTAAATAATACTCTGATGCTTAAATCATTTAAAATGAGAATGTAAGTGTGCTCACCCCATTTTTGTTTGTAAGAAAAAATTAGATTAGATTTCATATCGCAATATATATCGCAGAAAAATAAAATATCGCAATGTAATTTTTTCCCAATATCGTGCAGCCCTAGTAACAAGGTTTCCCTTAAACCAGCGGTATTACCTAGAAGATCAAATTCACCTCTCATTAATCTCAAATTCACATGGCTTCCATTAACTCTTACAATATGTAAACCCTATTTAGAACACATGGCTACACTCCATTGGTTTTCAAAAACTGAATTCTCTGGAATAACAGCATTGTGCCATATCAATAGAAGGGGGAATGACCAGTAGTAATTTGTGATCAAGAGGGATTAGACATTTGCTTGTAGTTAGGGGTGCACAATAAATATCGGCCGATAAATATCTCTTCAGTAAAGCTGGTTTTACACACAAATCCACGCTGATAATGAACTTGGATTTGCGCAGCTTGTCAGTTAACAACGGCTCTGTGTAGTAACAGCTGCTCTATGTGAAATCACGCACCTGATGGAATTTACCGCTGATTAGAGAACCAGCTTTACTGAAGAGATGTGCATTAATTATCAGCCGATAATTATCATGCACCCCTACTTGTAGCCCTTTGCATAAGTATAAGAAATGTATTACAACGTTCTAAATATGGAAATTCTTTAAAGAAATGAAAAATTGTTTGACCTCAAGATATCAGATGCACCAGTTTGGGCTTGTTGTTGTTGGTGTTTATGTCTCACTGAGAAAGCAAGTCAAATGGAAACATCCAAGGACATAGACATGCTGTGAAACCTCCTTCTTCATGTCAACAATGTATCCAAAATTTTTGCTTTGTAGGAATTTGATCAACAGAGTTTTTTCAAATTCTTTGTGAAAAGTCACTGCAGTGAAACATTTGTGTCTGGGATCCATATGCGCATACTAACTACCACATGCTGATTACTTGTACTCACGATATTGAAGTCACTGACAGCTGTCTCATGTAGCTCCCCATTAAAACAATACAGAGACCATGCATTACTGTGATTTGTACCACAAATACCCCATAGCCACTGTAAAATCACTGTAGCATATGACCTATTTGTTAATAAAAACTGGAATAAATTATTCCATTAATTATTATAGTTCATTATTTTAATTTAATGCCTGTTTACAGTTGCCAGGCAAAAAAGTAATTAAATGCAGAATTACATTGATGTGCCATCACAGGTGTGTGTGTATTGGCTATTTAGCAACAGCTTTAAATTTTGCTCATCCAGTCAGATTTCAGAGTCTGAAATAACCAGTTTATGTTGTTTATTAGGGATGTAATGATGCACCGAGCCGGTTGAACATCGATGCAAATATGTGACGATTCAAATCTGTTGAGATGTTAAACAAATCACAATACATTTTTGGGGTGGGTTTTTATATGAATGTTTCTCTGAGGGGAATTGACTGTCTTTAGAAAGACTAACTTGCTGCATCCTAATTCACATACTATCCGTCCTAAATAGTATTCTAAATTAGAATTGGTTTGTCCCAAATCGTAGTATGTTGAAATGAGTATGCCGGAGATTTCCGGATGGTTTACTGCTTTCCGGTAGAAATTCGAAGTGCAGATCCGTGCACACTCTAAATGCTCATTTATACTTTCGCCTGGCTCCGTTCCACGAACCTCCACAGACTCCACGCGCACAACCCCAAATTCTGGAGGCATTTATACTTAATGCGTTCGATGTTGTGATATTATTTGAAACGACAGGGGGCGCACAAGCGAAATCGTCACTGGAAGTAGCAGGAAAGAACAGAAAAGTAGAAGTGTGCCGGAATTACGTCAGATCATTCAGAATGCAGTGTTTTACGCCACAACATGTGTGAAATTTTAAATAATATGAAATAATAAGTAAGTCTTATTATTTCATTTTATTTTTGCAAGTCTTCACAAATTTAAATGATGCACTTTTGACGTGTTTGTGAAATAATTTCTCCCCAAGAGTTATTTGCCATCTGGCTGTCTTTTATGATCACGAAGTAGTATGTCCCAAAGCTTGCCCAATATTCTGTTACATACTAAAATGTATGCACTTTTTCTTCACAAAAAGAGTACTTAGGGCATAGTATAATTGGGACGCAGCAACTGTCTTTCATCTTGCCTCTGTATAATGCATATTAAAGCAGCATTTATAAGTGCTGTGCTGCTTTGTTTACAGCGGTAACCAAGGAAACGCTGTATAGCTGCTGTTCCATATAGCTGCTGTTCCATAAGCACCACCTGCTGTCAGAGAGTGAAACTGCGTCTCATTCAGTTTGTCTGCTGTCTTTGTTTCGTGCATTTGTTTTATGTAGTATAGTTTCACAAAACTAAAGTCAGAGTATTATGTTTTTGTTTTAACATAGCAAATTATACAATCTAATTTAGATTAAAAAACTGCTCATGCTGCATGTAAACAGCATCTTTGTTTGGATTGTGATGATGTTCAAATGCAGTGGTTGCCTCTAAATTGCCACAGGCAAAACCTTTATTTATTATGAAGAGTTTTTTTGTCTTATTTATTTGATTAGATTTGGGGTTCTTTTTCAAAATTTCAATTTCATTTTGTTATTTTACATATTTTTGTTTCACAAAAAATGTGCAGCATTTTGTCCAAGCAATAATAAAAGGACATCAACAAGTCTAATTTTGTTTAGAATAAATTGTGAGAGAATCATATCGTAAAATCAGTATCGTGAATAGTATCAAATCGTGAGTTGAGTGAATCGTTAGGCCTACATTCCTATTGGTTATGTAACAACTTAACCATCACCAGGTGGTCTGCTGCACTTAGACTGTTCTACCAGGATTGGGTCAGTTATAAGGTCCTCTACATGGAAAAAGACTACTTTAGGGCAGTCATTAAAATATTCCTTTGGTATTTGACCCCTGTTGACCTTAGGGGTTTGTCAGGCAGGTTGACCTCTGTTGTCAAGGTTCACACTATCTTGTGTCTGTTTATGTGTTACGGCACTTTAGAGAATATGACACTCAGCAACCTCCTACTGTTTGTCAAATGAACCTCTGATACTCTAGAAGCCTGTAAACTGAAATTTAAGTCCTCAAAGACTAAATTTTGGACATATTTGGGACAGTTTTTAACAGACTGAATGTGCAGGGTGGTTCAACAATGGATATCCATTGGATCTAACGTCCATTGCATCATGGTTTTCTGAGGTAAAAAGGTCAGTTGCTTATCTTTCTCAATTTGTACTAGCAATCACCATCCTTTTACTTTCCTCTTTTAAAATTTACATCTCAAATATTTAACAATGTATTGCTAATATTACATTGGTTTCTAAAAAAAAAATCGGCTAATATGAACAATATAATTGTTTGTAATTAAGGCATTACAACAGGCCAAATTTGCAATTAACATCCAGTTGCGTAATCTCATGAAGACCTTACAGTTTCTATCAAGATAATGCAATTTAGTCCTTCTGATTGTTACCAATTATTAACCCATTACCAATTAATTAATTATTTATTCATTCATTTATTTGGAAAACAAAGTGAACTATACGAAAGGGACTAAATGATTGAATGGTCTTGCTGTAGGCCTTTTCATAGCCTCTCTGATCAGTTTCCTCCTGGCTCTTTCATCCAGTTTGGAGCTACGTCCTGATCCAGGGAAGGTCTGTGTTGTACCAAATACCTTCCACTTCTTAATAATAGACTTCACTGTGCATCTAGGCATTGATAAAGCCTTTGAAAAAATTCTGTATCGATTTCCTGACTTGTGCCTGTCCACAACTTTGTACCGGAGATCTTTTGACAGTGCCTTACCACCCACAGTTGATTGGTTTATTAATTAATTAATTAATTTATTTATTTATTTTCTGACATGTTGGTGTTATATCTTTCAGCTGGATGTTATAGTTTGCACTGAGTGAATACAGCTGGATAAAACAAAAAGTCTTCATTTCAGGCTGCAAAGCAACAAAATGTGATTATTTTAAGGGGGTGATTATTTTCTATACCCGCTGTATATATGTGTGTATGTATACATACAATTTTATGAAGAATACTAAAAAAATTTTTTAATTAAAATTAAATAGAAAAATAAAATTCATTACACATTTTCAAAATTTATATAAAGTCTTGGGGCAGTTTTATTATAGGTTGGCATATAGAGTTCAGTGTTTGTATTCCCTTTGCAATTTGATGTACTGTACAATGAGGAATACAGAGTCATAATTGCAATATTTTAATCTTTGTATTGACAAAAGAACTGCAGCATTGCCGCATACAATTAAAATAGTGCAAAATGAAAATAGTACAAAGGATCATTGCATAAATTAAAAAAAAAGTTTCTTTGTCTCTCTTCAGACACGCTGGGTCTCTTTTGGCCAGTTTCTTTGTCTTACTCGCTGACTCTCTGGGTCTTATAAAACAAACCGAAGCAACACTCCATATTATATTGTATATAATACTTTATACAACAGTCCTTTTTGGTTCTCAAATCTGATTGGCTGGATAGCCTTTTCCAGCTGTGTCTTTTTCTAGTGATTGCAGCACTCCAGCCGTTTCACTATTTGTATCTCTCTGCCACAGTAAGCTAAATACAAAGTAGCTAATCTATTTATAAACAGACAAAGCAAATAAAACAGCTCTGTATCTCGTTTCACTCACATTAATTTCTGTATAGTTGGGGATGATTTACCTCAGCAGTTCATGGTTAGGTAATAAGATTGTTGACAATCATTACACACTGATTTAACTCACACTGATCAAACATTCTAAAGCCCTATAAAACCAACTGAACACTTGGGTCCAACACTTCAACTGATTAAACCCTTTCATGTTAAACATTTTTAAATATACTACAATATGTAGAACTTAATAAAAAATATTTTTTAACATTTATCCTGAAAAGGGCACTTTGCCTATAGCAACGTTTAGGTTTCATGGGGAAAACCCAACCCCACATAAAATTATAATTATTTTTATAACAAAAAAAAAAAAATCTTTGCTGTAATAATAACTTCAATCACATTTTGAAGTTTATGAACCAAAGAATGTTAGTGCATTATTAACATCTTTACTGTAGCTGCATAGATTTTAGTAGATTATTATTTCTGCATAGATTCATGTCTCGGTGTGGAGGTGAGTGGTGATTAACAAAAGACTAAGCTACCTGTGCCTCGAATTTACAGCTGATTATCCAAAAGGCAAATATAGTTGTCTTGCTAACATCCATGACTCATGAGCTACCATGTAATAAGTTAGCTAAAGTTTAGCTTAGGCAATATATCATGGGCATACAAGCTAACTTAGAATTGGAGAAATTACATTTAAAGTTGTTTATAATAATAGTATGCATGCTCTGGCAGAAGATGTGTCATAATAGCACAGCCAAGAGAAGAGAAGACAGTGGATGCATGATTTTTTCATAATTTATAAGTCATAGCTGTTGTGTTTCGCATATGCATTCAATGAAAGCATTAGGCCCACTTAGACAGTGGTTATGACTCATTTTGTCATTAGATCTGTGAGTTTGGCTTTGGACAAGATTCCCCTGCTGCTCAGACAACCACATGCAGTCATTCCAGTTGGCCATCTGCTTAGCATTTCAGTGTCTTTGAAACTTGATGGGAATTACAATACAGCTAATGTAACACTTCATAATCCAAGGACTAGTCACTCCGCCACATGGCAGCAATTTTGATGCCATATTACAAGTCTTACCACACAGTGTGACAGCATCTTCTCTCAAAGAACATAATGCTTTTACTCTGACAAAAAAGCTATGTTCTGGTGGTAGCTTTGGAACATGTGCAGTTTTCCTGCACATTTAAACGTATGCCTAATGCTGGTACAAATTTAGTCTTCTGCCAAAAAAAAAAAAAAAAACCTTTCCAGAATTGTCCCGTGGAGATTTTATTTCATGCATATACTTTTTGTCAAGTCACATTTCCCTGATTGCCATCCCTGACCATGCCAGTGGCTGCCAGCATGAAATCAGACTGACAAATTTGTGTTGGCTGTTCCCAGAGGAGAGGGGACACTGATATGAAAAAAAATATATATTATGCTTAAATTGTATTTGCACATCAAGATGTTTTTTCTTCTGCCTTTATATAATGCTGAGATATATATAAAAAAAATGGATCATGCCATGGTGGTTGATCTGGACTTTGGAGTGGTGGATGAGACCATGGACTGTGGAGCACTGGACTAAACCACGGGGAATCTAGTGATAGGATCTAGGGATCTGGTGGTCATGGTGGAGCCAGCTGAAATGGAGACCACCAGGGTAAAGCCACACCTCAGGCAGAGAATGTGGCACTGTGGCAAAGCAGAAGCCCACCAAGGCAGAGTGGGAAGCTGGTGGCACAGAAAGTTTGTGGACAGCCTACCTTGTCCTTTAGAGAAAAAACATTAAAGTTTACCAAGGTGCATAGTTCACAATAATCCTCAAAATATGCCTCCAGGGGACAATTCCTCTAGCATAAATGCAGAAGTGCAACTGCTGGGTTCATGGTCGGTTGTGTATTCTGCAAGGCCAGGCATACACTGTGAGATTTTTGTCAAATTTTGAGCCGAATTCTGAGTCAGGCCGAATTTCAGCTTCGTTGTGCGTCTTTTGACGTGAAGTGTACTGGGGGTAATGAGAGGTGATCACCCCATTGGCCAACTTGTGCTTTTTTTTTACTTTGTATAATTAAAAGGGATGATAAATAGTGATTAATAATAATAATGATTAATAGTCTCTTATTGGCTTGTTTCTGAGCCATCCATAGGGGCAGCTGTGGCCTAATGGTTAGAGAGTTGGACTTAGTTAGAGAGTTGGACTTGTAACCCGAAGGTCACAGGTTCGAGTCTCGGTGCTGGCAGGAGTTGTAGGTAGGGGAGGGAGTTAATGAACAGCGCTCTTTTCCACCCTCAATACCAATGGCTGAAGTGCCCTTGTTGCTCCCCGGGAGTTGGATATAGCTGCCCACTGCTCCGGCTGTGTGTTCACGGTGTGTTCACTTCTCAATGCTCTGTGTGTGCACTTGGATGGGTTAAATGCAGAGCACCAATTCTGAGTATGGGTTACCATACTTGGCAAATGTCACGACTTTCACTTTCATAGAAAAAAAAAAAAAAAAAACAAGCTCTGAAAATTTATAAAAGAAGACATACAGACTCTTAATATTTAACAGTAGATCAAAGGTCTTCAACCCCATTCAACCCTGCTTCTGGGGACCCACTACCTCTGATGATTTGTTTATTGCATTTGATAGATTATACTTTCAATAAAACATTTCCAATAAGTTTGTAAAAGTGGAAATTTTATGTGTTTGGTCTCTGTTTTTCTGCATTTACACCATTCTGACCAGCAAGCGTCACCAGTGTGTAGGTGTTTATTTTCTTCTATCATGAACATGAATGAAATAAAAATCAAAGGAACCACAAGATCATATGAGGGGAACTTCAAAGTAAAAGACCTGAACAAATACTAAAACAGATGTAACAGTATTTTTTAGGGGGGAAAACAGTTATGGTAATGGTAATGACAATCAACACTGAATAATAAGAATAACAAAAATAAATAAATTAGGTAGTGTTTTTCCAACATATTGCAAGAAATGTTAACAATCCTGACAATAATCTTAATTTATTATTTTTAATCTTACTCTTCCTACAAATTTGCAACAGGAGCTGATGGTATGCATCCCAATGCAAGATATCATTATATCCCAAACAAAGAGCTTTTATGCCTTTATTCATGTGATGTTTGTTTACAGTGCAAATAGTCTCCGCCTCAAACATTCTTCCTGTGTTAACCACAGTTATTGCTGCCTTTCCTTCTAGAACCATGACAAACGTTTGAAAAGAATTTCATTGTGCATTGGCCCTGCCTTAGCTTACATATACTGTGCATAACAGGAGGGTCACCATTTCTGTCTGGTACAGAGGAATAAACTGATATAAATGTATTAAACTGCACTTCACTAAAAATCTGCTACAGTTATTACAATATAATGGCTTTAATATGAAAGTATATTGCAAGATTGCTTTGTTATATGGGTAACATCTATAACCTTTTTTTCCTTCTTTCTTGGTAATAGCTGGCATTTCATGCATTAATAATCCCACTAATGTTTTTTGAAATCCACACTTACACTTTTTCTCCAAAATGGACTACGTCATAACAGTCCAGCCCAATCAACCATATAGGTAAAACTTTCTGGGTATTTTGAAATGATTTTATATGCATAAATTTGGAATGACCATGGGCCTCGTTACTGTCTGAATGGTCACACTAGGTGACATACTGTGTATAATACGAACATATTTGCTCCTGAGAAGATCTGGGGCAGATTTAATAGCCGTTGGCCTGTGGCCGGCAATCATGGGCTAGGTCTGTTTGGACAAGGCTCCTTAGAGACAGCTTCAGCTCACAAGACAGGAAGCAGCTTGCATGGATCCCAGCGGTCAAGGATGTGAGGAGATAGGATGGGGGTTGGGGTAGAGAGGGGATTTCCTCAAAAGGGGTTTATGTCATTTTCAAAAATACCCACAATTATTCTGTAGTAATGAAACATTTAGGTACTAATCTGTTTTTTTTTTCTTTTTTTATGTCTTTTAAGTGCTTTGATATCTGCCGGCCTGTTTGCTGTTCTATGTTGGAAAACGCAAAGTTTATATTACATTTGAATATCCATTTCTGGAGTAAAAGGTAATGATAAAAATAAAAAAAACTTTAAAATTTAATTGCTATGAGCCTGGTTATTTTAAAAAATAATGTTTTAATAATAACTGATATCTAGAAATATTCGATTTTTACCCTAGGGCTTTATATATATATATATTAATAAATTATATATATATATTATATATATTTATATATATATATATTAATAATATATTAATATTTCTTTGAATGAAATTAGCTTGATTATACAGATATTTGTTTAGTTCAAGTTAGTTATACAACACCACACTTATAAAAAAAAGTACCATGGCAATATTATGATTTTTGGACCTGCACAACTGTAGTACCATGTTAAATATCATGAAATATAATAAACACATCAGTACCAAGATATGTAACATTATTTTGTTGCGTTGTGTTGGGGTCTAAGCTATATAAGAGGAACGTCTTTTGCCCTTTGCCCTTGTGAGCGATGCACTGAAGGCGAATCAAGTGTGAATGTTCTCTTCAAGCTGGAAGAATCGACGTCGCGTCGCGTTGAAACACAGGACGCGTCTGCGATATGTGGCGTACACATGCGCCGTTGCGTCGCGTCGCGTCTCCCTGTTTTTATCAGGGTTATGCGCCACCAGCGTTGCGTTTTAAGACGCTTGTCAAGTTAATAATAGTTTAGCTTTTAAAACGTTTCTTGAGCTCCCCGAATTTTTTTCGCGAGCAAGAGTTAATGAATCGATGTGCGCGCTTACAGTGCAGCCAGTTTTGTTTATTATAATGATGGTCGCGTCCACTGTAGATGGGTTGTAGGATGATCAGACGTGGGGAGGGTTTGGCTGCCCAATGCGCCAATAGACGCCAATGGCTTGAAAAGCCGCTTCTGTGTGCATGATAGTATGAAGACGCTGCGACTCTCAGACGCGTAGAGATTTCACACAGCTGCGATTACGAAAATATTCCGTAGGTATATCTGATAATAAATGGACAGACCAGGAGTAGAAGCATTCGCGATCCACTTGTCACCAAGGGCAAGCAATTATTGGAAATAATGGGGAATACAACACCCAAACCACTGATAGGTAGGAGATGGCTTGGTTGACCGTTGGTTGATTTGTCTTGTGACAGAAATCAAAAGCATTTTGTATGATTCAATGTGGATAGATATGTTTAATATATTGGTTTCTTGTTCAAATATAACGCATGTACACTAGCTTCTGAACTATATTGGGATGACAGTGTGCGCTGAGAAGATGATGGGTGATGTTCAAGTTATTCAAAGACCCTGTAAATGTATCATTGCTTAAAGCTGTCTAATTCATTAAGCATAACATCACCCTTTATGTTTTAATATTATTTTTTGTGGATGTTGCGTAACGTTTCAAATTAAATTGTGAATATTTGGAAAGGTGGATTGTTTCTCCATGGCTACATGGTCATGAATGTTGTTCACCTTCTTGTTCAGATATTACTTATTTGTCTGTATTTAAATGTTCAACAAAGATGATGATTATATTCTCTACAGATGGTGACTTATTATCCCTTATTAAAGAGCCTTATTAAAGACACCACAAGAGTTGATGCTGATGATAAACTGTGCTATGAGAAAAGCTCTGTTTCTCTCTGCTGAATTCTAATTTGTTCTACACACCCCTCCGTCGCTCAAATTTAATGTACACAGAGTGTGCCTCCAGCATACCTTATCGACACACAGTTTCCATTTAAATCCTAGATTCATCCTAATAGATCAGTGAGTTCAAATAATTGCATTTAATGGGATCTAGATACCTAAAGTGAACTTTATCTAACTGTGGTATATGCTCAGTCAAAAGTCTAAGGGCACATTGACAATTTGGAAGCTATTTTTATCTTGGAAATAAACACAGTTTTAGACCATTTTAAAAACAGTTTTTTTTTTTTTTTAGGTAAATTGAATAAATATATCAGATTATAGTTCAGTAATCAAATAAGAAAATTAATGACATTCATCACATGCTGCATTGAAGCAAAAGATGGTTCCAACATTTGTGTTATTTTTTTTCTCTTTTTTTCGCTTGTTGTGCGGATAATATAATTTGTAATTGAAATGTATCAGAAAAAGAATTTTAAAAAAATTTAATGAGTGGTCCCTGCTATAGGGGATTTTTGACACTGAACATAAATAGGTTAAATTAGATATTTAATTGGTTGATTCTGCTCTATCAGTAAAGTTATCACACAGCACATGGCCAGCACATGTAAGCTAAGAGTGTGCATGTATACCAAAAGGTTAGGAATGACTCACGATGTGTTGCAGTGGCACTGCATGAGTTCTGCTGCTCATTGACCCCAAAAGAATATTCTTTGTTTTCATATTCACAAATAAAGCTCTATCTGGTATCCATTATTTCTCATTGTGTGCTCAGTCCCCGCCCTCTAGTAACTGGGTTTGCCTAGAGCAGTTGCTTTAACGCTGATACTGGAATGCTGAACAACTTTTGCGCCCCCACACCAATGAACTGTATGATGACAGTAAAATGGGTACATCTACTGATAAATGATTCACTTCTAGTCAAACATGAACTTGGGTTTTAAATAAGAATAAATGTATGGCTTGGCATGCCGTACAAAGCTGATTTTCAGTTTAACTCAGAAAGACAGCATGATTGGGTGTGTGGAACAATGCTGGATCAGGTCACAGTATATTTTTAGAACAGTCTGGAAACACATGAATGTATTCATCATGGTGTTTTCATCACTTTTTATTTATTTATTTATTTTTTGCATTTTGGCAATATTAGATGCTGTTGGCAAACTGGCTTAATCATATGGGCACTGGTACACATATATTAGACAATGAAAGACTTTGTATGTATGTATGTATATACAGTATATATACATACACACACACACACACACACACACACATCACACACACACACACACACACACACACACACACACATATATATATATATATATATAAAATATACATTTTTAATAGGATTTAGTCAATTCGATTGGCATCAAATACAATGTGATTTTCCAATAAGCAGTTCTCGAACAGATTTTCTTGTGCATGAAATCACACACCAACAAACCAATGAGAATACAGAACAATAATGACGATTAATTGCAAATAGAGTGTAGGCACCAAAGCTGCTGTAGATCCACTCACTCAAACCCCTACATAACTGGCACAGATTTGCAGAAAATGTCTCGGGTTACTTATGTAACCATGGTTCCCTGAGTAGGGAACGAGACACTGCGTCCTCTAGGGGTCGCTATGGGGAATGCCTCATCATGACCCATGTCTGAAGCATACATTGAAAAACACTAGCAAGACATTGGCCGCCGACAGCCCATGATGACACTACCGGTGCGTCTATAGTATAAATAGGCACTGGAAGAACCGGAAGAAGGGGAGTGGCACCCAAGATGAACGGGGCTTTTACCAGCTCAAGAAAGGGCACGAAGCAACTGCGTGAAGCCCTCACCATATAGGATTTTAAAAAAGAAGGCAGAGTACTAGCGTGCGAACTCACCACAATGTGGATTTTAGAAAGTGTGCAAAGACTTCACGTGCACACTTACCATAACATGGATTTTAGTATACCGTTCTAAGGGGCTCTCGTGGCACTCTGAAAGAGCAGCACATAGATGGAATGGTGCATCCCAAAACCAATATGTTCGAGGGTCACCAACTTGATCTAAGGTATAAATGCTGGAGTGGCTAGCAGTAAATATCTAGCTGAGGGGGCAAACACCCAACTCTTAACCGAGAGGGGAGCTCGACCTACCTGGGACAACAGAGAACTCCACTCTCACATGATAGGAGAACTCTGAATTCAACATGGAAATAGTGTGCTCTCAAGCACTGCTAATACTACCATGAGAACAGCCTACGGAGCGACAAATCCAACTTCTCAGAAGGGGAGAGAACTCGAGTGCTTGACAGGAAGCACCATGCTCACAATAACCCGGAGCAATGCTTGAAAGTGTGTTAATAGAGACACTCTCGTTGAGTGGAGCCCAAGGTACCGGGGTCTGACCAACTCAGAGAAAGGGAACGAAGCTAATATGCGTAACCCTTACCGCACAGGATTTCAGGAAGTGCACAGAGTCTTGTGTGCACACTTAATACTGGATTTAAGAGAGTGCGCAAAGTGCTCAGCATGCACACTTACCACTTATGTGGATTTTAGAAAGTGCGCACAGTGTTCAACGTGCGCACATACCACCATGTGGATTTTAGAAAGTACACAGAGCTTAGAGTGTGTACTTAAAGCTTCCCAAGCATTGGTTCACAGATACCCAGAGGTACTGAACTGAACGGGAGAGGCAAGCTCAAATACAACCCTCTAAGGCGAGGGGAGCACTGCCTGAGACAGCATTACATAAGAAAGTTCTCGGAAATGCCACCTATACTTCCCGCTTGATGCCTCAGCAAGAGGGGATATCCTGGTGACCAGGAAGCCACCCAGGGCAACCTAGCCGGACATCCTGGAAATTTTGCAGTGCCGTGCCAGGGGCTTCCGCAGAAGCCTATGAACTGGCCGCATGATCCAGGAAACATGAAGCCGGAACCAGGGCTATCATATCGGCTGGACACAATATCGACGAGTGAAGTAACACTGCAAGTCAAGCACCCGGTTTCTGAATTCAGCCAAGGGGGGTGCTCACAGAGGACCTACCTTAGAAAGGACAGAAACCCACAGGTCCCCGAAAAACACTGCAAAGAAATCCCACAGAAGGATTATACATACATAACCACCAGCACATTAATACATATATATATATATATGTTGGCATAACTAGTATGCTGGAATCTGTGGATGTGGGACGAGAATGGATTTAAATTTTTTCAGGCCGGAGTGCAGCATAATGTGGTTATATGAGAAGGACATGATGTAAACCATCTGTCAAAAAAAACTGCAGACAGACTCACACTATACATTTCCTAAAAAAGGGAACGTTTCAGCTTATTTATGTAACCATGGTTCCCTGAGTAGGAAACGAGACACTGGGTCCTCTAGCTTCCTGCCATGCTTCGGATGCAAACTTCAGACGAAGAAGTGAATGACGTGTTCTCCCGGTGCCTATTTATACTATAGTCTCACCGGTAGTGACGTCATGGGGTGTCACCGGCCAACGTGTTGTTGGTGTTTTTCAATGTATGCTTCAGACATGGGTCACGACGAGGCATTCCCCATAGTGACCCCTAGAGGACGCAGTTCGAAGTTCCCTTGAAAGGGAATTACTGTTTGGAAAAAAATTATTTAAGGACAGTTATGTATGTATTCCCAACATTTTATTATGCAAGTTTTATGTTTTATGTATCTGATCTTTGCTCTAGTTAACAGGTTAGGTTTAGTATAGGGCTCAGTGTAGGTAGTACACAATGAAACATTTATCTTTTAGTGTTAGTCACTGGACATTTCATTTACAAACTATCATGATAAATACAACAACCAACATAATACAGTGTTGCCAGATTCACATTCATCTGTTTTGGATAAAACTAAGCAAGGCTTTAGCACCACTCACAGACATTTCACTTTGAAAGTGTCATGAAATGTGCAAGAAGCAAAATATAATTTTGAGGAAATGTAGGAAGAGGCATGTTTTCCACTGAATGAATAATGAGGATTGGAAATATGGGATTTATTAATTTGAGGTATTATTTATGGAATTCAAATCATTACTTACACTACTTTTTTTATTTAAAATTATTTTTTATCTTGGTCTTCAAATTTTATGTCATGCCTGTGATGTATTGTTTGTATGTAACATTTATAGCATAGACAGTGCTATAGACACTTGTGTGTGTGCTAGGAGATAGGAGTCAAGGGAATGGACAGTGGCATTGTCATTAGCCACAGCTCTGATTGGATAGTGTAGGCCTATATTTGGAAGCCACGAAAAACATGTTCTGCTTCACAAGTGGCGTTTATGTCTCTCATCTCTCCTAAGCCTATACACAAATCAGTGGAGAGCTCTTTTAATCACAGCCAGTGAGAAGGTGACTGTTGTATTTTATGATCTGTTTATGGAAAACACTTCAAACCTGCCATTCTAGCCCATCCACAAACTGCAGTTCAATGCAGTTTATCGCGATGGAATGTAAAGTAGAAGGCATGACTCAATGGAAAGTAGTTATATACTTTATGTATTTTTATGTGTATTCTATGTCTCTGTCACACCCACAAAGGGTCGTTTCTGTCAAGAAACTGAAACATGTAATGTCTTTTTTCGCGACATCTTTTTTAACTTTTTGTGACACACCCTGACACAAATTCATTCCTATGGAAGTTGAGCTTAAACGCTTGTGCAGTGCATTATGGGATTGAAAGCGTTGAGAGTGGCTGAGAGCGTCGAAAAGGTTGGGCATTCGTCGACTTTATGCAAATAATGATCGAAAAACGCCGGGCGACAACCAATCGCTGTGAAAAGAAGATGATGAAATGCAAACAGGGTGTAAACATTGTTTTCAGATTAGTGCTTCGCCCTAAATTTGACATGCCCTGAAGCAGTGGTGTTGTAGAATTGCAAGCAGCACTGAGCGCAGATTTGATGCTGTAGTGGAAACGCACCGTAAAGCACTCCTTGTAGGCTATGTTTAATAACGCCATACTGCTTATTGTCATAAACATCCTTTATTGTTATACCATGAGCTGCATACAAGACACATACAGAAAATATATCGTCATAATCATATGTCTATTTGCTTTCATATTTCATGTGTAGAAAAATGTTACACTTGATTTTTTTTAACACGGAAGTCATAACACTTGGAAGAAAACGGACACTCCAGATCATATAATTCAGTGGAGAATTTAGAAATTATATTAAGTATGTGAGAATAAATCTATTCTCTCAGATACCAAAGATAACAAGAATTCGACATCATTTCTCTTCTCTCTCGGAATACTCGGAATTCTTCTGTGTTTGTTTACACTGGTTTAGGTTTTCAAAACAGCGCCACCACGCGTTCAGTGCGAAGATCCCTTAAGACTGCAGCAGCACTCACGACTTCATAAGTGGGAAATAGGAATAGCACGTGAAGGCAGCAGAGAAGCGCTCTCGCTCAGCACAGTGGAGTGCATCGTTTTGTTAACTTTGTGGTTTATTATTTTGAGTCGTTTGGGACGCGGTAACACACATGGCCCTCTCACAATATATTGCTTTACAGATCTATCACCTTTGCCGCTCAGAAATGTTCACGCAATCATGCTTCACGTATCAGAATTTCACGCTCCACTCACATTACATGCGTACCGCGACCGAGCCCAACTGAACAGCGCTTTGGCCCACCTCTTTCAACCAAGTCAGGGCCGGCTAAACGAACCGTGCCCGAGTGTGGCACGGAGCGATCACATTAGTCAAACAAACCAGGCTTTGGGGGTCAGATGCTGGGGCACGGATTGCCTAGTATGATGCACCCTTATTCTGCCGCATCCCACACAGACAAATCTCTACTCACCCATCAAGTGTTTTCCCGCACCGCACCCTGTTGCGTTGGGTCCCACGATAGTGCAGGTCTTTTCTCAGAAGGTTCCTGTTACAATGCTACGATCGAGGCTCTGGACTCTGAGCATAACTTGTTTTTCTATGACAAACTATAAAATATTTTCTATAAAAACATAATGCCCTGGCAGTGGCAAATAGGCTAACTTTGGTTTTATATTTAATTTGATTACATTAATGTTATAAATATGATTTTCAATAAATATTTTAACTGCTACTATGTAAAAGGAATACTGCTGTAAAAAAAGTACCTTATTTGTCCAAAGTGTTTGCAAACCAAATGTTATTGCACTTTTGTTCATATAGCAGTACTTTTAAATGAAAAAAAGTGCACAATACACTACTTTTAAATTCATTATTGAATTTTGTGCATAACAATGCGATTAATCGTGATAAAAAACCGTGCCAAATAATATATATATATATAAATATCATATATTATAATTATATATATAAAATGGATATATACATATATATATATCACCATGCAAAAAAAAAAATGGAATGGTTCTAAAATGATAAAAACTTCCTATTCTTTTGATTTTAATGTGAAATATAACCCAGACATATCTTTGAAAGATTCACCGAATGTCATTATTAGGTGCTTAATTTAAGTATTTGAGTTTGTACTTGTAAAATGCTATTTAAGACACATCCAGTTTTTGTTCTGCTTTGATTCAGCAGTATGTCCAGTGAATTATTAGAGTACTGTCAACATTGTCATCATCAATCTCCTTAGTGCTGCTGTTTATATGCCATTGTTTCCTGGAATAGTGCCCTTGAGAGATGCCTATAGACTATAGTGAAAACCAGTGCTCTTGGGCAGTACACTACAGGGGCTAAACAACTAAAGAATAAAGGCTATTCAATGGGATCCAAAAGTTTTATACCTCTAGTAAAAATGGTCTTATTTATTATTACATTGTCTTTTCAAATGATCATTTTGGTTATTTGAGTGTAAAAGTTAAATTGAAAAATGACTTTCAGAATCCTACAACTGTTTATTCCCAGTTTAAACAGAACTCCCCCCCCCCCCCCCCCCCCAGATTTTTCACTATAGTCTTTTAAAATCCCAGTGTATTTGGGATGTATGCATTTGGTAGATGTACAAAATGCTGATTTTTTTAGCCCTTTAATAAGAACTAATTTACAACCATAAGTTTTTTACTGACTGTACTAATTTACATACATAAATTATATTTATGTGTATTACATTACATGTATTCTGTGGCTTTTTACTTGTTTCTAATATGCTTTAATGCTTCCATTCCAACAGACTCCAGCCTACAGCATCGCCCAGTGGCCAGTCGGCAGTACTGTACTGTTTCCAACAGTGGAGTAGAGCGCCACACCTCTGCCCCTCCAGTCAGCATCGGGTCTCCCCGTTTTCACCCTCATGCCAAGGGCAAAAATATACGACTGGACACACAACTGCGCCGGGCCACCCGGAAGAACAGTTTCTGCAATGGCATCACCTTCAGCCAGCGTCCTGTGCGTTTGTATGAGAAGGTGCGGTTGCGCTTCTCAGGTGTCCACACAGGCTGGAGCGGAGCTCTACGCTTTGGTTTCACAAGCTTAGACCCTAGCAATCTTGTCTTAGCTGACATCCCCAAATATGCTTGCCCTGACCTGGTGACACGGCCAGGATACTGGGCCAAAGCCCTGCCTGAGAGGCTGGCCATGCGGGACAGTGTTCTGGCCTTCTGGGCTGACCGACATGGACGGGTCTTCTACAGCATCAATGATGGAGAGCCCATCCTCTTCCACTGTGGTCTAAGCGTTGGATGCCTGCTCTGGGCCATAATAGACATCTACGGAATCACACAAGAAGTTACATTGCTGGGTGGGTGCTCAGATAATCTAACTCACTTCTGAATATTCAGTCTTTCCTTAATAGTTTTGCAGAAAACATCAGCTGTAGTGGGAGCATTATAGCTTTCAGTGAGTTTGTTAACACACCAGTGGTTCTCAACTCTACCTAGTACCAAAAAATGTCCATAAAATCAAACATTGACATGCATTAATATTACCATGAAATACATAATCAGTATTGTATAAAGCACTATACAAATAAAGGTGACAAGGTGACATAGGCTGAACAATCTGCAAAATTATTAAAGATATACTGTATATATAAGACACGCAATAATTGACAGTGGCTAACTTTGTAGACCACTACATTTAAACTTTTGAAATGATAGAAATTTAGAAAGACGAAAAGAAAACATAACGGTCAAAATAATGAGAAAAGTCTAAAAGTGAGGGTTAGATTGTGCCAAATAACACTGTGTCCATCAGCAGCACCACTCCCCCCCCCCCCCCCGCTACAAGCATTTGTGCATGAAATCACTGCTGTGGGAAGGCCCCACAGATTTGTGGTATGCCACTGGTTTTCATAAACTTTTGCAGCTCTAAGTAGGTCAGAGAAGGGTCATCTGGGACATGTCACTCTGGCTGTGACACTTAAAGCTTGACTTCAAATGAAGCCAAATGTAGATTTCTACCCTGATAGTTCTAGACGAACGTCTAATAATAAAATATACTACATACTACTTATTTTATTGTCATACTACAAAAATAAAATAAGTACTGAAGACACAGTTTATGTAAGCACAGTGTGTGAATGTTACTACAGTTCTTCCTACCGTATTGGAGAGGAATGTTGATGATGTTGATCATGTTGATCTGCCAGTAGTGGGTCTTTCATGCAGGGATCTCAACTCATGTTTGGCTTTTTTCTTATGTTGCGTATCCTTATAATATTTTTCATCAGGTTAGATATTGATTGTTAATCAATCAAACCCCTTTCTCTAAACCTTTCCACTTAACCATCAGTCTTGTACATCTGCCAGGTTTGTAGTTTTTTTTTAACATTTCCATTTTTTATTCATGTTTGTGGTTCTTAACTGTATCCTCCTTAAAGCACAATGGGTTGCAATTAATCTCACACTTTTAACACAGAACAAGAGTTACAATATAGACACAAGTGTTACAAGCACATCTGTGGCAAAGTGTTGCTCAGTGTCAACTATGGTTTTAGAACTAGCATCAGCTAGTTAGAATAACTGCCATTTCAAGAGCGCATTTTACATATGATTAGATTGCAGCCCTACAACTTAGTTTGAACTACCTCTAGGAGGCCGCACAGACATACAAGGGCTGAATGTCAGAGGAATATCTCAAATGAGGTGCTAAGATTCAATTTCTCACCCAGACTGACAGCTCTGAAATGTGCAAGTCAAATGAGCCTGGACAGCCTCAGAATTAGAGGACTAAATACAAACCACATGTTCAGTATACTGGAGGTCAGTGTCTATCCAAGTATGTGTGCCAGGAGTACACTCGACTTTATGCATAAATACTAATGAGATCACCGATTTTATAACTAAACATTGTTTGTTTGTTTATAAAGATTCCCATTTGTGGACACTAAACATCCTAAGTCTGAGAATGGGAGTCAGTAAACTGAACCTGGTTCTTGAACCTGCTTATCATTCTTTCTTTCACGCTCCTTTTCTCCAGTGCTGGAGGACTTTGTTTACCTTCTGTCTGGGAAGATCATTGACCATGTTTGGTCAGGGCTGCTGTGTGTTCCTGGAGGATCCCTGCCTACCTGAAAAGCTAACCAGTCCCAGACCTATAGAGATGTTTTGCCTGTCTTGTCAATTTTGTTGGCTTACAAAGAGAGATTTATAGGCAGAAAGATTTATTGATGTGTGTACGGAAATCACCTGTTTAATTAAACATTACAATTTGTCTACGAACCATAGTGAACCATCTTTACCAGTGGTTCTCAAACTTTTTTTAAGTGATGGACCACCTTAACATTAGAATAAAAATCATGGCCCACCATACACCCCAAATCTGGGGTAAACTACATACTACCTCAAAATAATTACCTAAAGTTTTAAAATGTCTTAAAATTACCTTTAGTAATAATAAAAAAAATTTTATTGAGCTCTATATCTTAAATCATCCAGTCCATAATTTTGATTATTTCATTGTAACTGTTCACTGGCTGTGAAGTTGGACCCGTTTTTGTGTTGTGACCCGTACTGCAGCTTGAGTAAAGCAAAAGAAGTACATACTCAAATTAATGTTATTTTTTGTTTGAATTTTGAATTTAAATGTTTATGTTGATAATATTCTTTTTGTCTTTCAGCTGCTCATGTTAGCATGTTAGCAAATGGCAGAATAATCCACACTGCCATTTGGTTTTATGCCGGATGTTTATGCTGCTAATATAATTTATAATAAAAAAGAAGCAATTTGACTAGTTATCTGACTTTTGAATCTCACTATAAATCAATTTATATGCACTGCCATTCAAAAGTTTGGGATCAGTAAGATTTTTTAAATATTTTAAAGAAATCTTTTATGTTCATCAAGGCTGCTTTTATTTGATCAAAAAATACAGAAAAAGCAATAATACTGTGAAATATTGTTAAAATATAACATAATGGTTTTCTATTTTAATATACTTTAAAATATAATTTATTTCTGTGATGCAAAGCTGATTTTTCATTAGCCATTACTCCAGTCTTCAGTGTCACATTAACCCAACATATATATGTTTTCATTATAACTAACCAATTTAACACATAATAAATAATAAAATTATTATTTATCAAAGAATCCTAATAAATAACCTTTTATTTATCAAAGAATCCTAATAAAAAGTATCACAGGTTCCAAAATAATATTAATGTTAATAAATTCATTATTGAATTCATTATAAAATATTAATGGTTTTCAACGTAATAAATAACAAACCCGATTCCAAAAAAGTTGGGACACTGTACAAATTGTGAGTAAAAAAGGAATGGAATAATTTACAAATCTCATAAACTTATATTTTATTCACAATAGAATATAGATAACATATCAAATGTTGAAAGGGAGACATTTTGAAATGTCATGCCAAATATTGGCTCATTTTGGATTTCATGAGAGCTACACATTCCAAAAAAGTTGGGACAGGTAGCAATAAGAGGCCGGAAAAGTTAAAAGTACATATAAGGAACAGCTGGAGGACCAATTTGCAACTTATTAGGTCAATTGGCAACATGATCGGGTATAAAAACAGCCTCTCAGAGTGGCAGTGTCTCTCAGAAGTCAAGATGGGCAGAGGATCATCAAATTCCCCCAATGCTGCCAGCGGCGAAAAATAGTGGAGCAATATCAGAAAGGAGTTTCTCAGAGAAAAAATTGCAAAGAGTTTGAAGTTATCATCATCTACAGTGCATAATATCATCCAACGATTCAGAGAATCTGGAACAATCTGTGTGTGTAAGGGTCAAGGAAAGCGGAAAACCATACTGGATG
The DNA here is from genome assembly GCF_018340385.1 of Cyprinus carpio. NCBI lineage: Eukaryota > Metazoa > Chordata > Actinopteri > Cypriniformes > Cyprinidae > Cyprinus > Cyprinus carpio. The sequence goes on from NC_056585.1 coordinate 2,196,943, forward strand.
CCCGTGATCTTCGGGCCCTTAGACGGCACTGCATCACATACAGGAATGCTACTGTAATGGAAATCACAACATGGGCTCAGGAATACTTCCAGAAAACATTGTCGGTGAACACAATCTACCGTGCCATTCACCGTTGCTGGCTAAAACTCTATAGGCCAAAAAAGAAGCCATATCTAAACATGATCCAGAAGCACAGGTGTTTTCTCTGGGCCAAGGCTCATTTAAAATGGACTGTGGCAAAGTGGAAAACTGTTCTGTGGTCAGACGAATCAAAATTTGAAGTTCTTTTTGTAAAACAGGGACACCATGTCATCCGGACTAAAGAGGACAAGGACAACTCAAGTTGTTATCAGCGCTCAGTTCAGAAGCCTGCATCTCTGATGTTATGGGGTTGCATGAGTGCGTGTGGCATGGGCACCTTACACATCTGGAAAGGCACCATCAATGCTGAAAGGTATATCCAAGTTCTAGAACAACATATGCTCCCATCCAGACGTCGTCTCTTTCAGGGAAGACCTTGCATTCTCCAACATGACAATTCCAGACCACATACTGCATCAATTACAACATCATGGCTGTGTAGAAGAAGGATCCGGGTACTAAAATGGCCAGCCTCCAGATCTTTCACCCATAGAAAACATTTTGCGCATCATTAAGAGGAAGATGCAACAAAGAAGACCTAAGACAGTTGAGCAACTAGAAGCCTATATTAGACAAGAATGGGACAACATTCCTATTCCTAAACTTGAGCAACTTGTCTCCTCAGTCCCCAGACGTTTGCAGACTGTTATAAAAAGAAGAGGGGATGCCACACAGTGGTAAACATGGCCTTGTCCCAACCTTTTTGAGATGTGTTGATGCCATGAAATTTAAAATCAACTTATTTTTCCCTTAAAATTATACATTTTCTCAGTTTAAACATTTTGATATGTCATCTATGTTGTATTCTGAATAAAATATTGAAATCTGAAACTTCCACATCATTGCATTCTGTTTTTATTCACAATTTGTACAGTGTCCCAACTTTTTTGGAATCGGGTTTGTATATAGAAAAAATATAATATGACAATAAATCAGCATATTAGAATGATTTCTGAAGGATCACAAGCTTGAGTAACACTGATGGAAATTCATCCATTACATAACAGGAATAAATTATATTTTCAAGTATATAAAAATAGAAAACCATTATTTTAAATTGAAATAATATTTTACAGTATTACTGCTATGGCAGTGTATATAAAACAAATATTTTTGCTGTTTAAAAAAAAAAAGTGATCTGTGTGACATATGACCTACACATTTTTGGCCACCAATCAGCTGCAGTGTGAATGGATTGAATTGGATGCACTGTTTATGACAAACAACAGACTATAGACCAGGAGTTGTTCATTTTCAAGAGTCACAAGGGGGTCACACTGAGTTCAGAATAGAGCCCTGCACAGGCCACAAATCTAGGCCCTAACCTGGCCCTTGTCCGACAACTTATCAGAATTCTCGGCCCGAGTCCGACTGGAGCCCATGTCTTTAATTTCACTCTCTCTCTCTCTGTTGCAGCCATTAAAATATTTCAGTTTTGTTTTTAATGGCAAAGTGATTATTTTTGGTTTCTTTATTAAGTTAATATAGAAATATGTTTGGAACATTTTTTTGTTTGTTAAATCCAAGCGGCCAGCGGCAGACAGTGAGTTGATCATATTTTTGATCAATTTAGCCTTCTCAAATCATCACGACTTGCCTAAAATAAAATCTATAGATATAAAACACTTCAAACATATCACAATGTTAGTTTAAACGTTAACCTAGATAAATGTGTGCTATTAGGTGCATATCGTTTGTGCAGAGCTGAAGCGCGCTTCACAGGACATTGAGGTGCCACCTCGAGCAAAAAATTTTTTGTAAAATAAAGAAAACAAATATTTGTGTGTGTGTGTGTGTATATATATATATATATATATATATATATATATATATATATATATATATATATATATATATATATAAACTCTTTCATTATGTAATCCGTAAAGATGCAATTCTCTCTAAAGGCGCATTCAATGAGGAGATGGCGAGTCACGATCGTCAACTTCATCTTTGTGATACTGATTCATAAAAGATTGTTAATAATAGATTATTAATAAATAATTCAAATATCTCCTTACAATTTCCCCCAGACACATTCATGGTAATTACTGTACGTTGCAGCAAGCTTTAGCCTATTGCCTGCACTTGAACATGGAATAGCCTAATCTACATATTGAAGGCTCATTATGATTTAGAATTTAAGTAATTAATCTCTGGTTGGAAGCAACCCTAGTTTTAATCCAGTACTCCTTTTTTCTATAGCCTAACTCTTCCAGCTGCGATGAAGGCACGCTCGCTGCTATTATAGCCGGGACAAAACACCGTGCGAGCCGGTCTTGACAGTCGCAGTAGCATGGTCTCATGTTGTTTCCAAATCATTTTCATCACCATAATTGATGGATGTCTAAAATATAAAAATAAGGAGAAGCCTAAAACAGGCCCGATGAACTATGACGTGAAAATAGGCCCAGCAGGGCTCTAGTTCAGAAACTCTGCAGATGCAGTATGGTCTGATCTGAGCTTATAGGCTACGTTGATACATTTCAGCTGGTGTCAATATACAGTGTGCGACCATCGGATTGAATGTGATGTATTCAAATCAAAACTATGAGTGCAATATGAGAAATATCTTCTTTTTTTTAATTATTCTAAACATCTGCTACCTCTGTAGAATAGTCAGAGGGCAGAAATAATTATTTACATTGGTTGCATCCAAATGTTGAATAAAGCTGCCTATGGAGGTAGGCAAACAGTAAAACAAGTCTGAATCCAATGATTGTGTGACATACTATCTACTGAGATACCTTCATGTGATCGATTTTTGAATATAGCTCAGATGTATCTTTCACTGTCTGATATCCGACAGTTGAGCTGAAAAATAAAATGGTGTAAAAAGTTGCGGTTGGTGTGAGTTTGTGTTTTTTAAAAACTTTTAATGTCATTTCTAGTGAGAAATTAGTATTGTAGTAATTACATATTTGCTTAGGTAATAGCAAAGAGTGCTCTTTTTTGTTGTAGACCATTCAATCTTTATGCTACCTCAGAAGTCTGATTAGAACACTAGCTTGTTCCCTCTAAAGGTAAAAGTTGGTCCTACTGGGAGCTATTCATTCATCATTCATTCGTCACACCCAGGTTATGAAGAGTAAATGCTCTTGCTGGAGGCAAAAACAACATGGCAGCTTCACAAACAAATTAAGTTCATTACAGCTGCTGTTATGGGGTAAATTGCAGATCCAGAGTAAAAAGGCATTGTTATTAGAGCAGAAGAAATTAAAGTGGTTTCGCTTGTTATTATTTAGAACGTCTCACTGGTCTTCCTTTCCTCTTGCAGAGAGCACGTTTGCTGAGAGTGTGGGCACGAGCTGTCTGAGTAGTGCTAGACTCAGTGCCTATCTTCCCCAGAGCAACCACGACTCGGCTAACTACAGCAACAACCAGCTAGAGAGCAGCCAGGCCGCAGCAGCTAAATTTGCCACATTAAATCTCAGCAACTACAACCAACTCATCCCCTGCTGCTCCACCTCTTCTGCACCCTCTTCTTCCACCTCCTTCAACATACAGAGGGCTGCCCGCGGGCTCTCCATGCCCCTTGATGCTGACCTGCATTTTCACCCAGTGCGAGGCCCTGACGTGGTTCTCTCAAATGATCATACAGTTGCATGTACCCACTTCCTGGACAGCAGCAGGACGTTGATGTTCAGTGACAGGCCTGTCCGGGTTGGCGAGACTCTGTACATGGAGGTGGGCCACCTAGGCTTACCTTACTTTGGGGCTCTTCTCTTTGGTATGACCTCTTGTGATCCAGGCACCCTCAATGCTGGAGAGCTGCCAGCTGACCCAGAGGTGCTTCTGGACCGTAAGGAGTATTGGGTGGTCTACAGGGGTTTTCCTGTGCCAGCAGCAGGCGATGTGCTCAGCTTTACTTTTCTGGCTAATGGGGAGGTGCATCATGGGGTCAACGGAGGGGCACGTGGTCGTCTTCTGTGTGTTGACTCCTCTCAGGTTCTGTGGGCCTTCTTCACACTGCACGGAGCTGTGAACCGGCTCAGAATATTAGGTAGGATTTAATAAATGTGATGATAAATGTCTGTGAATTGAGCAAATTGTTATTGCATGATATGTATAGATGTTCTTTACACAACCAGTAAAAAGAAAATCCATTTATTTTTCTAAACTATATATTATAATAGTGAAGTCATTAAAATTATGAATTAACACAAATGGAACTATGAAACTTATGTAGTGACCTAAATCACTCAAAACCAAATGCTTTTATATTCAAGCTGCTTCTTTCAGCAAGACAAAGAAGCTGGATTTCAGCTGTGCTCATATTGTTCATTCTCTTATTCAACTTTTTTTCTCTCTCTCTCAAAAACACATTCATGAGAAACAAATTCAGTGTCCAAACCTTTGACTGGGGCTATATATCTGATCATAGTAAATTACTTTTAGGAAGGTCATTTACATATTACATTTATGGGATTTTTCTATTTTTAGTGCAACTGTAGAATGACCCTGTTGTGCATATGTTAGCAACAGTGAGTTATAAAAAATAGATCACATTATGTTTTTCTCTTAAGGATCCTCGTTCCATAACTAATACATTCAAATAGGTCCTACAATCAACTTTATTTCATAAAAATAAAAATGAAACTTTTATTTTGTCAGTGTTCCAAAATAATTCCCCTTGAGTCCAGTTATGATTAAGAGCAGCATGGCATACTGAAATAAAATGCAATAATGAAACAGTTTTTACTGTTCCTCTTATTTTAATTCACATGATTATATCAAATGAACTCCTAGCATTACATGTGTGAAAATTAAAACCTACACCACTAGACAGTTGAAAAGTTTTGCACATATTAATGTATTAATATTCCTGTATCAAAATCAGAATGTGGTATTCCTGCCTGGAATGTAAAATTGAATATGCTGCCAACATTTATTTAAGTCATAAGGCACAAGAGGCCATGCTATGTTGTCAGTACAGGGAGTGGCCAAAAAAAAAAAAAAAAAAAAACATAGCTGATGTTATATTGTGCTTTTTAGCACAGCAGGAATGTTGTATTGACCAATCAGCATTCAGCATCCAAACTGTGTTAAATACAGCATAATGTACATGTGATATAGTTTATCTATACATTCTTTAATATTTTGTTGAAAATCTATTTTGTCATTGTTAGTTGAAGGTGATTTGTGTCAGTGATTGTTTTAATAAAGGCAGTTGTCCATTATAGTAAATGATGTTCTTTTTGTCCATAAGGAACTGTTCAGGCCAGCCCTCCCACCTCCCCTTCAGTGTCTCAGGTATCAACGCCTGATGACAGTGACTCTGATCTGGCTTTCACTGTCAACAAATCCTCATCAGCGTCTGAATCCTCTCTAGGTGAGTCTCAACAAGCTTATTCATCAGCTTGCATTCATGTCTGAACCGCTGCAAGAAACAAAACGCTAAAGCTAATATCATGAAATGACCGATTAAAGTCAGCCTAAAAAAACTTACAATTTGAGTGCCACGCCCACATCTCACTTTCATTAAACAACCAGTACACACAGAAACAAGTCCCACCCTACATGTTTTTTTTTTCAATAATCTGTTACACTTGATGGTGCTGTACATCACAACTCAGAAGGAAAAATCGGTCACTACTTCTGTTTCATTGCAACTTTAATAGAGCTGTAGAAGTTTCTTTTTAACTTCTAACATCCCATGCTAGGTTTCACAACATGTTTTGCAAGCAAATTTTGGCAACATCTACTCAGACATAGACATTGCATTCTGTAAAGTGTAATTAGTGGTATTTGCTAAAGCATTGCTGTTACTATTGCTCATACAGGGTTAAGGTCACTTAAAAATTGTTGTTTTAACATTCAGAAAAACTTTCTTGTACTCTATATGATTTAGACTTTTTTTTTCACTTAGGGAGATTTCTGATGTTGTTTCATGTGTTATTTTCAGTGACGGCTCCCAGCTCTCCTCTCAGTCCACCTGTCTCACTGAGTGTTTCCTCATCAGACGCAGCCCTGAGCAGCAAGAGCAGTGAGTGCACAGTGTGCTTCGATCAGGAGGTGGACACCGTCATCTATACGTGTGGACATATGTGTTTGTGTAATGACTGTGGACTGAGGCTCAAGAGACAGATCAATGCGTGCTGTCCGATCTGTCGGAGACCCATAAAGGACGTCATAAAAACCTACAGACCATAAAGGGACTAAAACATTTTCTGTCAAATGATTCAGTGCAAAACTTTGGTAGCTGTGGTTTAATATCTGGACTAAACTCATATTTAAGATCGTTTATGTAGCTTTGATCTGTGTAGCTTTAAGCTCTTGTCCATATTTCTCTCACCTCATATTTTAAAAACAGATCATCTGAAGCTGAAGATGATTCATGGTTTGAGAATTAATCTCAGTTTTGATCTGATATTTCTAGTGCCTTTAACATTGTTTATCGTTCCTCAAGCAGCACCTAATGAATTAGACAATCATATCTGAGATGTATTGCATGAGTATGAAGAAATAATTAAGAGGGACCTCAAGATGCGAAGGAAAACATTTTTTATTGTGTAAGTAAATAATACACAGGTCTATAAATATGTTTTTATGTTATTTTAAAGGAGTAAAAGCTATTGTTCGTCAGATTGCAAGTGAAGAAAGATTTGCATTATGACAGTTGAAGGGTTTGGAGATCTGTTGCACTTGTAACTAGAGGTAAACTCAGCACTAAAAACACATCTGTCCCTCTGATTGAAGTGATTTCAGATGTGGATCTTGAGGACTGCATTTTAAGTAAGAACAAAAATAATTTGTTTTTATAATAGAGTGATATGGTATTGTATTGTATTTCATGCCCCCCCAAGAAGATGGCTTCTGTTTCTTGGTTTGTTTGTTTGATTTGCAATTTATGACATGGAGAATCTGTCATTTTCTTCTTAGAAAATGTTTAAACAGATTAAACAGGTTTATTCTGTACAGTAATCTTTTTTCTTTCTGGACTGTACACAAAATGAATAGTGTTGCATAATTAATGTAGAAATTTCGATCAATCCCATTTTAAATGCAACTAAATGTTCAATCCAATGAGTATCACAGCTGTTCATCAGGGTGCATTATACTTAATAGTAGCATAAGAAGTGCCAGTGGTGATGATGAGAGAAATTATAACAAACTATTTACATAAAATCAAGTACTCATGTAGAGGATCATATACTACCATCCATTTATCATCACTGTTAGTCTTCTGTCAAATGTAACATGTAAAAATGGCAGTGACCAGACAAAATTATTTCCTTTGGTTGACACCATGATTTAAACTGGTTACAGTTGAATTTGAGTTTCATATTATTGTCAATAAAAACCAGCCACAGTTCTGAAGGTCATGCACCAATGTATTTGTTAATAGAAATAATGGATTTTGATTACATTTTGCATTTCCTACAATGGGAAACTGGAAATACTCTACAAAGGGAAATGGAGGCCCATTGTTCAGCTGAGTTGTTCACTAACCCTAACCAAAAGCACTTTAACAAGATAATTACTTGAGTTATTGCAAATTACAGACAGATGTGTTTAATTAGGTTTAAAACTAACACTCCAGCACTGGAGTTGAAGAGCCTCACCCACAGCTCTCTGATGCAGCTCAGATATCAAACACATTTGGATGAATTATTTTGAATTTATTCAGAAATTAATGTTCTGTGACAACTTGCATAATCTTTGTTGCCCTGTATTGGTAACACAGAAAGATTTAAATATTGGTTATCGACACCACATTACTCTTCATTTTCTCTAAAGTCAAAGTTTAAACATCTGTGACCTTTTCCTAACTGTATACTGAGGGTAATATGCTAAAATGTTTTGATTAATACTTTAGATGAATGATTCTCTTAAACATCTTTATGCATAAAACATTAATATTAAAGCCAAAGAAATAAATGAAAAACTAAAACATGGTCTCTGGTGCTAATCAAGTAGTAAGAGTAAATGATAATCAACTCACTTACACAAAGATACACAGCAAGAGATGAAAATATTCACATATACCTAGATCAGTCACATCACACAATTTAACTCACATTACACAGTTTCACAAGTTTGCATCTAATCCTTAAAATTGGTAACAGAAGTCAGATTGGTAAAGCTCGAAAAACATTTGGCTTGTTGTAAAAGTGAATATTGAAGATCTCAATAATATTTTCTTTTGACATAAACTGACAAAAACAAATGACTTTTTTAATTGCAAACTTGAAAAGACTTGAGTGAGCTTATTAGGTATTTTATACAGAAATCTGCAATCTCTGACATTCTCATCTGTCAGTACTTTCTTTCATACTGATTAGGAGCCATGATGGATAGAGACCAGTTATCAACTATATAACTATATATATATATATATATATATATATATATATATATATATATATATATATATATATATATATACATATATATATACATATATATATAGTGATAAAGTTGATAAAAGTACTATATATAGATATATATATATATATATATATATATATATATATATATATTTTATAATATATATATTTTTTTTTTATATCTATATATATATATATATATATATATATATATATATATATATATATATATATATATATTATTTTTTTTTTTTTTTTTTTTTTTTTAAAACACCCTGTGACTTAACCCTCAATCATCCTTCATAGAGCAGCCCTAAATGGGTCCTTCATGACAAATTTGGGCAAAAATGTCTCGGGTGTGATTCCTACCATTTTCTTTTATTTATTTTTTTATAAATGTCATAACACTATCTTCACTTAAGTAAAAACAATCAATTTATGCATTTCTTTTGTGATTTTTTTTTTTGTTTGTATTTTTGAATTTATTTACCTTTAAAAAGACAAAATTACTTTCCAGTAGGTTGAAACTGCCAAAACCACGAAATGTTTTATACTAATCTGATGAGATATGTTGGTATAAAAATAGCAATAACATGAAATATCAATGGCCACGAAATGACTGTAGAAGGCCTACTCGCAGACTGCATAGGCTGAAATCTAAACCAATGTTGTAACAAACTTAACCTCTTAAGTTTTAGATTTGATCACAAATTAAAATCGTAGAAAAAAAAAAAAAAAACATTTGTGTTGGGTGATACTATACAAAGATGCCAAAATATTCTTACTGACAAATCTGACCATGCTACAGTATAAGGAAAAGACAAACTAGGAGACAAAGTAATCCTTTATTTCTAAACAACAAAAACATTAAATTTCAATAACTCAAAAAAAGTAAAATGGTACAAAATTTTACCAAATAGGTAGGAATCAACAATAAACCTTGCAAGAAGCATGTTTCAGACATGTTTTGTTTGGAATCATCAACAAATCTTGGAGCTGGACTTTGACCTGACTTTGACAAAAAAAAAATTCAGTTATTTGCACATTCAGTTCTTTGTTTGTGTATGTGTGAGTGACTGTTTTTTATCTGACAAAATAAAAAAAATAAAAAAATCTGTTATAGGCTCATTCAACGCTTTGTTTATGGATGTGTGTGTGCCCCAAACTGAGATTTATGTGCATGTATGATCTGCATTTTGTTGGATTTATTGATTTTCATTGGACAAATAAATAAATTGCTCTTAATTAAAGTCTCATCCATTAATTTCCTATGGCTGCCCACTTTTGTCCACAAAGGACCAAATAAGGAGGGTTTTTTTCAAACACTTAACATTGATGAATCAAGTCCAACTTTTTTGTGCGTTCAGGTGGCAAACTTAGGAAAAGTAACCAAGTCTTTTACCGCTCAGATTAAGGAAACCATATAGGCATACACTGCCTGTACAAAAAAAAGACACACACACAATAATTTGTTGGACTGCCTTTAGCTTTGATTATGGCATGCATTCACTGTGGTATCATTTCGATAAGCTTCTGCAATGTCACAACATTTATTCCCGTCCAGAGTTGCATTAATTTTTCGTCAGGATCTTGTATTGATGATGGGAGAGTCGGACCGCTGCACAAACTCTTCTCCAGCACATCCCTAAGATTCTCATCGGGGTAAAGGTCTGACTCTGGACTCTGTGGTGGCCAATCCATGTATGAAAATGATGTTGCATGCTCACTGAACCACTCTTTCACAATTTGAGCCCGATGAATCCTGACATTCACATCTTAAAATACCCCTGTCACAACAGAAAAAAAAATTAATTGATGGAATAACCTGGTCATTCAGTATATTCAGGTAATCATCTGACCTCATTCTTTGGGTACATAACATAATCATCCATGCAGTAATTATCCAATGGGAGGATCTTAAATATTTGCTTAGTTAAATCCAGGTGGTGACTTTTTTTTTGGACGGGGAGTGTGTATATATATATATATATATATATATATATATATATATATATATATATATATATATATATATATATACAGGTCCTTCTGCACACCAACTGAAATATTTCAGGTCTTTTATATTCCATAATGTAATGATAAAAATTAAACTTTCATATATTTTAGATTCATTGCACACCAACTGAAATATTTCAGGTCTTTTATTGTTTTAATACTGATGATTTTGGCATACAGCTCATGAAAACCCAAAATTCCTATCTCAAAAAAATTAGCATATTTCATCCGACCAATAAAAGAAAAGTGTTTTTAATAAAAAAAAAAGTCAACCTTCAAATAATCATGTTCAGTTATGCACTCAATATTTGGTCGGGAATCCTTTTGCAGAAATGACTGCTTCAATGCGGCGTGGCATGGAGGCAATCAGCCTGTGGCACTGCTGAGGTGTTATGGAGGCCCAGGATGCGTTCGATAGCGGCCTTAAGCTCATCCAGAGTGTTGGGTCTTGCGTCTCTCAACTTTCTCTTCACAATATCCCACAGATTCTCTATGGGGTTCAGGTCAGGAGAGTTGGCAGGCCAATTGAGCACAGTAATACCATGGTCAGTAAACCATTTACCAGTGGTTTTGGCACTGTGAGCAGGTGCCAGGTCGTGCTGAAAAAACGAAATCTTCATCTCCATAAAGCTTTTCAGCAGATGGAAGCATGAAGTGCTCCAAAATCTCCTGATAGCTAGCTGCATTGACCCTGCCCTTGATAAAAACACAGTGGACCAACACCAGCAGCTGACATGGCACCCAGACCATCACTGACTGTGGGTACTTGACACTGGACTTCAGGCATTTTGGCATTTCCTTCTCCCCCGTCTTCCTCCAGACTCTGGCACCTTGATTTCCGAATGACATGCAAAATTTGCTTTCATCCGAAAAAAGTACTTTGGACCACTGAGCAACAGTCCAGTGCTGCTTCTCTGTAGCCCAGGTCAGGCGCTTCTGCTGCTGTTTCTGGTTCAAAAGCACACGCCTGTGCACGGTGGCTCTGGATGTTTCTACTCCAGACTCAGTCCACTGCTTCCGCAGGTCCCCCAAGGTCTGGAATCGGTCCTTCTCCACAATCTTCCTCAGGGTCCGGTCACCTCTTCTCGTTGTGCAGCGTTTTTTGCCACACTTTTTCCTTCCCACAGACTTCCCACTGAGGTGCCTTGATACAGCACTCTGGGAACAGCCTATTCGTTCAGAAATTTCTTTCTGTGTCTTACCCTCTCGCTTGAGGGTGTCAATGATGGCCTTCTGGACAGCAGTCAGGTCGGCAGTCTTACCCATGATTGCGGTTTTGAGTAATGAACCAGGCTGGGAGTTTTTAAAAGCCTCAGGAATCTTTTGCAGGTGTTTAGAGTTAATTAGTTGATTCAGATGATTAGGGTTAATAGCTCGTTTAGAGAACCTTTTCATGATATGCTAATTTTTTTGAGATAGGAATTTTGGGTTTTCATGAGCTGTATGCCAAAAATCATCAGTATTAAAACAATAAAAGACCTGAAATATTTCAGTTGGTGTGCAATGAATCTAAAATATTTGAAAGTTTAATTTTTATCATTACATTATGGAAAATAATGAACTTTTTCACAATATGCTAATTTTTTGAGAAGGACCTGTATAAAGGTCCCCAAGGCCTATGTAATGTCCCTATCACTATATCTTGTGAAGATATTTTACTGGGTCTTGGTCTTCATTACATCTATTTTCTTTTTTGCGCTAAAAGTTTTGAGTGGAATAAATCACATCAAAAAGCATCTAAAGCTCAAATTGGATCTGAAATTAAAGCATATGTAACTCCACACAGCTCCTGTACCAATCTATATGGTGGGGTTATGTTGTCATGGCCACAATATATATATTGTGGCCTTCACCAGTATGTGATGAAACTTAGGCTCAATTTTCATTAATAGATGTATAGATGAAGTTTCAATAATTTGTTATTATTAATAGGCTATGTTATAAATATATATATATATATATATATATATATATATATATTTAATCAAATCTTTTAAATCCATTCACTGAAATAGGCTTTATTTTATTTAATATTTGTATAAATTAAGGTTCCAAGCACCAAAGGGGCACCTATTGTGTTGGTTAAGCCTGTCAGCGAAAATCCAATTTTGCATATCCAGATATTAACCAGATGGGTTTTTGAAAGTCGGGACAGCAAAAAACAACAACAACAACAACATGAAATCGGATTTTTTCACATCTGATTCAAACCACATATTCACTTTTAACAAAACACAACTACAAACCAAAACTATACACATACTTCACACACACTCCACACAAAAACAAACTAAAAATATTATCTTGCATCACTTTTAATGCAACACAACAACAAACAACATCAAAACCGGTGACGGAAATGCCATACAATATTTTGTATTCAAATGAAGCTGAAGCGATCACAAGACCACGGGAACCAGACAAGTCCTCTTCACCTGTGTTGCAGCCTGGAATTAAACCAAGCCATACTGGTTTCGTCTGACCAGAAGAGAACTGCCCTCCCGACTGAGCCTGGTTTCTCCCAAGGTTTTTTTCTCCATATCTGTCACAAATGTTTTTGTTCCTTGCCTGATTGCACAGACACTATTGGAAGAGAGCTGAACTGCATGATGACATCACTGAATCATCAATGAACTGACTTTAGCTGGAAAATCACTCTGTTATTGTCTTCTTGGGTTATTAACAAACTATTTTCCAGTTTGACACTGTAAAGCTGCTTTGACACAACCAGTATTGTTGTATAGAGTGCTATACAAATAAAGGTGACTTGACTTGACTTGACTGTGACCATAGCACAGAAGAGACAGAGTGCCACAGAGGGGTTCTCAACTCGACAGACGAATCGACAGGGTACTTATTAGGAGATCTGCATCTGTTTTGAAAGCCTTGTCACAATCCAGAATATGTGGGTAGTTTGGACATCATCCCAGTGTGTTCATACTTTGTGTTGTCAGCTGAAGTGCCTGTCGAGCCAGTTCTACACAAGACTAGAACCAATATCACTACACTGGACATCATGTCTATCACTGAGGACAATGTAATGATGAAGAGCTCAACAAGTGAGGTTGAAATTACATTAGAAATTGAGACATTTATGCAGAACATTATCTGTAATTGATAAAAATAAAAAGTTTTTTTTTTTTCATTTTATCTTTGGTAAGGGTTATTATTGTTATTATGATTTGCTTTTCTTCAGTGTAGAAAAACGTGTAAGTTGGAGGAAGATCCAGTCAATTTTCCAGAGAACACAGAAGGCTATGAAACCACCCTTCCTCTGCAGTGGTGTAGACATAGTGGAGCCTTTTGTGCCTCTCACAGAGTCTATAAAAGGAAATGATCTGTTATTACCTCAAAAGAGCATTGAAGGTTATAAAGCACCTCTTCCCCTGATGCTTAAGGAAGAGAGCTGAGCCTTTTGTGCCTCCACTGGCTGATTCACCTACAGTGGGGGAAATATTTATTTGATCTTTGATCCCCTGCTGATTTTGTAAGTTTGCCCACTTACAAAGAAATTAAGGGTCTGTAATTTTTATGGTTTATTTTAACGGATAGAGACAGAATATCAACCAAAAAATCCAGAAAATCTGGTAAAACAAAAAAAAAACTGTACATTTTGACAGTATAAAACTACACAAACAAGAAAATATAAAGGTTAGAAATGATTTACATTCCAAGTGAGTGAAAATAAAGCTCATCAGTAATATTATTTGATCACAGAGTCATTCACCAACCAGCAAGAATTCAACAGAAGATGTAACATGAAGCCCAAATGTACATAACTGATAACAAAAAAACTATTAAAAAACAAAATTTTCAAATGTGGAGCGTCGCACACAGGGACTTCTGGGAATATCAGAGTTTCTACAGTTTTTGACTGTAAAATGTGCCTTCAAGTGGAACACAGATTAGTCCTGTCACTTTAAGAAGTTACTCCTAATGTCAGCTTGTTAGGTGTATAAGACACCTGTTCACACAATCTGTATCTTCCATTCCAACCTCTCCCACCACCATGGGCATAATCAAAGAGCTGTCAAAGGATGTCAGAGACAAGATTGTAGATCTGCACAAGGTTTGAATGGGCTACAAGACCATCAGCAAGAAGCTTGGTGAGAATGAGACACCTGTTGGTGCGATTATTCGGAAATGGAAGAAATACAAAATAACCATCAGTCAGCCTCGGTCTGGAGCTCCGTGTAAGATCTTGCCTCATGGGGTGAGAAATATCATGAGAAAGGTGAGGGATCAGCCCCAAACTACACAGGAGGAGCTTGTTAATAATCTTAAGGCAGTTGGGACCACAGTCACCAAGCAAAACATTGGTAACACACTACGCCACAATGGACTGAAATCCTGGAGCATCTGCAAGGTCCCCCTGCTCAAGAAGTAGGGTGACCATACGGGCCATTTTTACGGGACGCACCCTTGCCAGGATTTCGTTGCCTAAAATATCCAGGTTTTGGCTGTTTGCACTGTGCAGATCGATCGTTGTATGACATTATTTCACGAGAGCTATAGCGAGCAGAGCAGATGGCTCCTTATGCTTTTTAAATAGCTCTCATGGTATTTCGGAGTCATACAATGCAGCTTGGTGTGCAGCTTCAAATCGAACAAACATGTGCACGTATTTGCATCACTTTGATCATCCTCACCTTTTTACACACAAAGCGCCACGATTGGTCGATTATGTACAATACCTGCATGTTACTGATCAAATTACTTTGGAAGTTTGAGGCAATATAAAAATCATGGCCAGGACGTGTCCCATATAAATGGCACATATGGCCACCCTATCAAGACGTCACATGTACAGGCCCGTTTAAAGTTTGCCAAATAACCTATTAATGATTCAGAGAAGGCTTGGGAGAAAGTGCTGTGGTCAGATGAGACCAAAATTGAGCTCTTTGGCATTAACTTGACTCACCGTGTTTGGAGGGAGAGAAATGCTGACTATGAACCCAAGAACACCATCCCTACAGTCAAGCACGGAGGTGAAAACATTATGCTTTGGGGCTGTTTTTCTGCTAAGGGTACAGGACGACTTCACCGCAATGAACGGGGCCATGTACTGTAAAATCTTAGATGAGAACCTCCTTCCCTCAGCCAGAAAACTGAAGATGGGTCATGGATAAGTCTTCAAGGATTACAATAACCTAAAACATACCGCCAAGGCAACAAAAGAGTGGCTCAAGAAGAAGCACATTAATGTCATGAAATGGCTTAGCCAGACTCCAGACCTCAATCCTATAAAAAAAAATCTGTGGAGGGAGCTGAAACTTTGAGTTGCCAAATGACAGCTAAGAAACCTTTAGGTATTTAGAGAGAATCTGTAAATAGGAGCGGACCAAAATCACTCCTGAGATGTGTGCAAACCTGGTGACCAACTTCCAAAAACTTCTTACCTCTGTGCTTGCCAACAAGGGTTTCTGCACAAAGTACTAGGTCATGTTTGGCTTGGGGATCAAATACTTATTTCACTCACTGAAATGCAAATCAATTTCTTACCTTTATATAATGTTTTTTTTTCCTTGATTTTTTTTGGTTGGTATTCTGTCTCTATACATTAAAATAAACCTGCCATAAAATTACAGACCCTTCATTTCATTTCAAGTGGGCAAACTTACAAAATCAGCCGGGGGTCAAATAAATATTTCCTCCACTGTATGTCAGATCCCTTAGACTTAAAGCTAACCAGGCCTAATAGTAAATCTGCAAGTGGCGGTGATGCTAAGGACAGCAACCCATAATCCTCTACTTTATACAGCTGTAGTGGTTTGAGCACCCACAAAAATGTAAAAAAAAAAATAAAAAAAAAAAAATTTGGAATAAATAAAAAAATGATAATAAATGATATAAATATATCTCTTTTTCTAAAAAAGAGTTGTAGGTAACACTTTAGAATACTGTTTTGTCGTTAATGAATAACTACACAGGAACAAATAACTAATGCACTAATAACATTCTAATAACTACAATTAACTAACAAGAAACTATGATTAAAAATTTAGTAAGTAATAGCACTCAGTTGAAAGTGGTAGTCCACTATTAGCTAATCAGTAACTACTATTTTTCCCCATATATCCTGGAGAACTACTAAGAGCTACTTTAAAGGTTCATAATTAATTTGAATTATGCATAAAGTATAATTAATTCTAAAGTGAAGATCATGGTAACCCACTAGTAATGACTCAAGTATAATCAAATCCTTCTAAAGGTAATACTAATTATTTGGATCAGTATTCTAAAGTGAAGATCTCTGTAACTTTTAGAATGATGGCAGCGATCTTAGCCTCCACAGGACGAACCTGTCCCTGTTCCACCTCCTTACCTAAATAGGTGATGGTGGCTTGCCCAAATTCACATTTCACCAAATTAAGAGTTAACGATGCACCTGACAAACGCTCGAAGATGAGTTTTAATAAAGCAAGATGTTCTGCCCAATCAGAAGAATAAACAACTAAATCATCAAGGTAGGCATTACAATTTAGTAATGACTCAAGTGTTACCAAATCTAGCAAAAATAATTACTATCCAGAATCTTACAAAAACCTCAAAAGCTTACAATGATTTCAGTAATTACTAGAGAGTTATTGTGTTATTCGCTTTAGAATACTGATCCACGTAATTCCTTTAGAAGAATTGAGTAATACTTGAGTCATTAGTGGGTTACCATGACCTTCACTTTAGAATTAATTATGCATTATTCATTTTAATTATGAACCTGTTTACAGTAGTTCTTAGTGGTTCTTACGGAAAAAATAGTAGCTCCTGATTAACTATTAGTGAACTACCACATTAGATTAAGCACTATTACTTAGTAATTCATTAATCAGAATTTCTTGTTAGTTAGTAGAAGTTATTAGAGTGCTAATATTGTGTTACACATGTGTTCTTGTGTAGTTATTAATTAATGATGGAACAGTATTCTAAAGTGTTGTAAAACACAAGAGTTGTAAAACACTAGGTTTAATGTAAAGAATGGGAAATTCAATGAACTAGAAGAGGTCAGACCAGTCCGTGATGTATTTTCCTGATATACAACACAATCTAATGGCAATTCATAACTATTTTTTAAACAAAAATAAAAAAAGAATAAATACTATATATATTTATTAAACATAAATTAAAACAAATTAAAATCGAACTAATCGATCAAAGAGTTTCTTCCGTTCTGTCTTTGAATACCGTTATTGATAAGTTTGTTGTGCACTTAGGAACAGCTACAAGTTGGAGATATTGAACAACATATGTTGCAAAATGTGTTGCGTAAAAGAGAAAAACCTCTAGCTGATGTAAATTGAGTATGTCAAGAGTTTAAGTTTAAACGTACTTCCATGTTCACATTTAAATATTCATACTTTCTTGTTTTCTATTGTTCTGGTATGCACACTAACCAAAAAGTTAGTTACAACATCATTCTCCTCCTCCCACAAACATCCACACATACAGTAACTCAAGAGTTTAAGGGTGTAAAAGGTTTATGCTGCAAGATCTAATTTTGAGTTCTGGCTTTGGAAAATGATTTTGTGAGGTAAATATCTGTGTTTAAGAAACACTCCTAAATTGGTCAGCAGCTGTTCATTCTTTTTGGAATATACTGTGGTAAAGATAGCACAGACTATGAGCAAAACTCCTCTGAATGTTTCATCATGTTCCGTTCACACAGAGGTCAGTTATTTACAGGAGTGACAACTGCTTATTAATCAAGCATTCTGAGTAAGTGATAACTCACTTATTTGATTCCCATCACATTTACACCACACACCGTCTGAAATATCTCAGCAAGATACCTGGACGCTTAAAAATAGTTTAAAATACTGTTTCTGAAACATCTCTGCACATCAAGAGCAACAGAAACACTATCTGAGTTCTGATTGATAGGGTCCCTACGCAGTGTTCACTGAAGTTCACTTCACTTGACAAAAAGCATTCATTTGGAACAACCTGCAAAGTTGAGTTTTGCATGCTTAGGATTTTAAGGTTTATTAGATCATGCTTCCACAACAGAAATATCAGCCCTGGATGCCAGATCCTGTCAGAAAATATTCATTTTCTCTGGTAACAGAAAAACTAGTCAGCAAAGTTGTCTAATACCTAAAACCAATTTACAACAAGTCTTGTATCCTCAAAACTGTATTAATAGTTTCTACCAGCCAAGAAGTTGACTGAGCAAATCCAGTGAAGAGCAGAAGCAGGAGACAAAGTGATGATGAGTTTATTGAATAATCTTATTTGCGATGATTCAATGCTCAGACTTTGTCTGACAAACACAAATCCAGCAAGTAGTGTTATACCAAACTGCTTCACATCACCTTCCTATAAACCTTGAATTTCCATAAACATTCCCTCATATCTCTTACTCATGAACACAAATATCCCTTGAAACCACACATTATAAGAAATGATCACATTTGTGTAATATACATTATATATAATACATACATGTATAGAATCTTTACACAGCTGCTCGTTTAAAATACAGTGTAAATTCTGCATAAAAGGCAGATTGAATTATGCCTGCTCTGAACCACTTCCTACCTATGAGCAGCATTAACAGTCTATGTAAAGACTTCAAAAGCCCTTCTGTGCCATCTTTGTAGTCTAAATTGGGCATTATATGTGTATCTTATCTTATTTAACCATAACCATGATAGTTGCATTGTAATTGCTGTGTCTCATGCACTTTTTATCCATGAGCAACTGCATACAAACCACACCTGGGATTAATTGAAATCAGTAATAATGCCTGAGTACAGTGCGCAATTTCTGGTGGGTAAATTATAATTTTTTCACTTGTTCCCTGCATGGGGTGTCAAAAGAGCCCACATAATTTATGATATTTGCTCTCTGGATATGGTCCCTCCTTTAAATTAAATATGCTGCTTTTTACCATTTTCAACCTCCACAAGAAAAACAATACCACGTTTCTCTTTAACAAGCTTATGAAGTATCATTTATGTTTGTAGCACAAACAGTGACTTGCAATTTATTAGTATAGTGCTATAAAGTTGCAAGTTCTTGTCTTTCCAAGATTTGAAGGAGAAAACAGAACCAAACAGAACCGCTTCAGTTTGAAATATTTATGTATTAATCCATTAAAGATTCAGGCCATAATGATTGAGACATAAAGTTTGAAGACTAAAGGTCTGTCAAGCTTAATAATGCCATTCTTGTGCCACGCTTGCAGATGTTTTATTTAACATTGGCCTTCTTCCGGATTAAGATGTTTGTATTTGATGCCCTAAAATTACTGTATATCAGAGATTAAAGTCTGAAGGTCTGGAGACAGATCTTTAAGCAATCCATTTTTAAACCTATACTAAATGTATGCATATTTAAACTTGATTGCAGAATACAACATACATTCATTGCCATATGTTATTTCATTGGTTCCACACATGGGTGAGTAGTTCAGTGGGCAAATGTTAGAATAGTACTTGCAATTAGGCTTATAACAGAAAAGGGGGGGGGGGAGGGGGAGCTATTTGCACCTGGAGAGAAAAAAGATGGAACTAAAAACAGCAATTTTACAACCTTTTTTTTACTCACCACTCTTGCTCCATCAGATATGGCAACTGTTTGTGTCAGAAAGATAACAGTTTAACAGATTTAATGATGTGGCAAGAGGAATTCCTCTGTGCTACAAAAAACAAACGCTGACTTGTTTTGGCCATACAGTGAAATTCAATGTAGTCTAGTGTTGTTGGATGAAATCAGTACTTCAAAATTATTAAATGATAAATGATTATAAATAAATAAATGAAGAATAAATGAAAGAAAGTAAAACACAACACAAATGTATATGCTTGCACTCTTGAAGCAAAACATTGTTTGCATTTGATGATCCTTAGATCCTTCAGGGGGGTATTCCAGAAAGCAGGTTATGTGAGGTAAGTAAGTGGATAAACTCAGATTTTGGTTCCAAAAATGGAGGTAACTCTAAGGGTATTTAAGTAGCCATAGCAACTTACTTTCTGAACATAATCTGCTCTGGAGTAGGTTATGTTTCAGGGTTAGTTTACTTTAGAGCTATCAGCACATGTGACCATATAATATTATATATGATTACAATATAGTTATCAGACACTGTTATAACAAGGTAAAGTTTATGATATTCTAATATATATTATATTTTGTCATCTCGTACATTGTGGATCTGCATTTTCTATAATTTATTAATATAAAAATAAATTTTTTTTATTATATAATTAGCATCAAGCAAACAATATAATTATTATTCTCAGTGATTAAAAGATAAAATGAAAAAACAATTTTGAAAAATGATTGCACAACCATCAATTAGGTGATAATGTGCAGTAAGTATGCAAATAACCATAGAACAAAAGAAGAAAGAAGCAGCATGTCACACTTTTCTTAGCGTCAGTTTCCATCGTGACTCGTCAATTCGTCACTCTGTTTTGAGTATGTGTTAACCGTGAACATTTTCTGAGTTGACTGAACTTACTCCCGGACGCGTTTTTCGAACCAGCATACCCAAAGTCCCTTTTTTTCTATAGGCTTTGGCATACCTCAAGTAAGAAAGGTTTGGGTTAATCAACCGAAAGTTTAGGATATACATGATGGTAAATTAACCTTGCTTTCTGAAATACACCCCTGGTTTGATAAAATAATTTTGTAAATCAATACAAATTACTATACATTTGTGTAATATACATTGTATATAATACATTAATTTATAGAAATATTAATGTATTAATATTTTAATTAATATAAATTGCCATATTAGAAAGTTCTAAACTGAGTGATAAATATATATTGCAATGCTTATGAAAGCAAACGTAATTTGGATATATTAAGGTGTCTTTACACAGCTGCTCGTTTAACAGTGTAAATGCTGCATAAAAGGCAGATTAAATTATGCCTGCTGTGACCCACTTCAGCCCCAAAATATACAGTTGCAATTGCTGTATAAATACATTTATCCCATCTATGAGGGGTCTTAGTTTTTTTTTTTTTTAATTATTAGACTGAACTTCTTTTCTACATTGAATATTGACATAGCTACAATAAATCAGAATTCTGTTGCCAAAAAAGGTCACTTTTGACCCAGGACAGAAGTTCATTCAGTTCGAACACCAATCAATCACCCTACTCTCTAACACCATATTTCTCCAAAAGTAGACGCTAACCATGAACTATGTTCATATCAACCTGATAATGTTCCGTGTTTCTGTGGGTCAGTGGTAGAGCATTGGTAGCAGCGCAAAAGGTTGTGGGTTTCATTTCCAGGGAACACGTTACGTAAAAAATGTTAGCCTGAATGCACTGCAAGTGTGTAATATTATATATATATATATATCATAAATACACAGGATCTACACGAGTTGTAATGAATAGCACCCATTTATATTAAAGAAAGTACAGTACAAAGCAGTGACTTCTATATCAAGGTTTTACTAAAGGATTAAAAGGTTTTAAAAAGGTCACAACCCACATTTCTCAAGACAAGAACCAGTAAAAGAAAAAAAAAAAAAAAAAAACAGCATGTGGTTCCAGCCTTCATGTCACATATACAGAAAATAAATGAGTGGATTTGTCTCAGCAGTTTCCCTTCTTGGAGATGAATGTGTTGACTTTCTCCTCCCTATGACAATACAGTCAAACATTTTTTCAAAAGGACACCAATAAGAACATTATGAACATACAAATGGTAAAAATTAAACACTCGATTTAAACTTACATATTTAACAAGCACAGCATGCATTCATTGGAGTATGTGACTCCATCGGTACCACACACAGGGTTAAATTCCCGGGTACAAATGGGCAGGGAGTACTCAGAGCAATTTGGCTGCCAACAGAAGCACAGAAAATATATTAGATACATATATAATGGTTAAATAAAGCATCATGAATAGGTTTTAATCTTCAACGCACCTCTTTAGAGCGACCAGGGATAACAGCTCCTCTTGCCAAAACTGTGAAACACACACACAGCCAGAGAGAGAGAGAGAAATAACTCACCACATCATATAAAGTACCTGCTATGTAATATTTGTAGCTTGGACTTTAAATTAAGGAGTAAAAAAAACGTCGATTTTTTTTTTTTTTTTACTTTTTTACAAAACATGCTCAAACACCAGACTTTGATGTTCAAAATCAGTTAAAGACTTACCTGCAAAACAGACTGCCAGAACAACCGGTGCCAGCATGATTGTTTGTATAGAGCAATGTGCTAACTGTGAAGTCAATCACTCTCAGGTGTAGTTTGTCCTTTTATTACACTTTTGCTCCCACCCACAGCGGTTACAAATTTACAAAGTGCGTCACTCGAATTCTACAAAACCAAAGTCATTTCTTTAAATATTCAATAAGCTGTCCGACGCTCGGACAGTATGCCTCACTGATTGGCTGACAACCAGACGTGTGTAAGTGGGCGGTTGTCAG
Organism: Cyprinus carpio; assembly: GCF_018340385.1. NCBI lineage: Eukaryota > Metazoa > Chordata > Actinopteri > Cypriniformes > Cyprinidae > Cyprinus > Cyprinus carpio. Next base: position 2,219,834 of record NC_056585.1, read on the forward strand.
CTTGTCAAATAAGAATGTAAGAAGTCTTGACTAATGAATATTGATATTGTACGTAACAACGCTCACTAAGCAACGTCAGCACCGTCTAATTAATAATCATGAGAATTGTTGTTGCCGGAGATTCTCGGGTGTAACTGTATGATTCACACTCATATACAGTCGTACACTTAAAATAATTCCTATTAAATTATATTAACGATTAAGTTTCGGTTGTAGTTCAGTCGGTTTTCAGTGAAAGTTTACAAAAGAGAGCGACTCTTATTTTGAAAATGGTGGACTCTTCACGGTTGCTCACTCAGTATGTCTTTGTTTACAGCCCCTGCTCAATCGCACAAAAATGCTGAGATGAGTGACCTTCATTTCCAAACGGACACATAAATTTGATATAATACCAGTAATTAATAAAGCCAGTTTCATTACAGCAGGTGGAGGAAGCGGTACGTGTCATCCTTTAAAGCTTTCGGATAACTTGTTACAGTCGGTTCGCTAAAATGTGAAGCTCTCTGTCACTGGTAGAGCATATGACTCTGTATATCTGTGTTGAATAGCAGCTGCATTAAAAATAATTGTAAATAATGGCATATAGGAGTAACTGTTTCTCAATGGTGGTTGCGTTGGCCCATTCTTCCATACTTTCATTCTTTATTCATTCTGTTATAGGGTTATGTCAACGATGGACCAAACAATGCGTGATAAGCTCTCACAACTGGTTGAGGAGTTGACTACCTCTGGAGAACCACAGTTAAATCAAGACAAAATGAAGGAAGTGAAGAAAATATGCAAGTATGTTTATTAGGTTAAAAATACATGGACCAAACTGTGAGTCATGTTAATAAATTAGGACATTCTGGCAAAGATTTCATAGAAACAAGACGACACTGTTCAAGGACATCTATATTTGCTTAATGATTGTTTTTGCTCCATTGCGGCCACTGGATTAGTTAAAGGCCTTTACCCTAGAGCCCATTGAACTTTACCTTAAAGTTAACTTAGCCTGAACTTGAGCCAGTAACAATCTTTTGTTTGTACTGGCAGATGGTGAGACAACTGGGCCATTTTCACGGTGCAATTTTTCATAAAACATTGGTTAGTTAAATACAATTGGTCACCAAAGCTCATGCCACCTCTGCCCAAAGTGTGCTTATGATCTCATTATCTAGTCACAGAATGTGGTAAATGGCCTTACCCATTGTTGTCTAATCAGAGTCCATTTCATGATTTGCCAAGTCAGCATAAATTGCTTATGTGCCTGTGTGTTTGTTTTTGTGGCCTAAGAGCAGCACTGGACATATGACCTTATGTTCCTTGTTAAGTTGGAACTCTTCTTCCTTTTTTGACCATAGAGTTTCTACTGACTACGTTGATCATTTCTACCACTTGATTATGACCCAGCTGAACCAAGAGCATGCAGAGATCCGTCTCTCTGCCTTCCAAATGGTCAGTGAGATTTTCAACCGGTCGCATCACTTCAGAGATCTTCTCATCACAAACTTTCAGGAGTTCCTGGAACTTACAGTAGAAACAGACACTGAGCAACCACTGCCTCCACCCAAAGAGGTGGCGAGAAAACTAAAGACACTTGCCATTCAGACTGTGCAGTCATGGCATGCCACGTATGGAGAGGCCTATAAGAAACTGTCTCTGGGATATCACTTTCTAAAGCAGATTAAAAAGGTATTTATCTGGACGTGCCTGTTCTGTGATTATCAGTCATCCATCAGTCTGCACCCTGGAACACGTCACTTTTGTTATGTAATTATGTAAAGACTGTTTGGAAAGTATATTGTGTTCTAGCTAAATTTAGCTGTGTAATCAAAGGTGAATCAATCAAGCAATTTATAAAAAAACGTTTACTACCATTTATTTGTCTACTATTTTATTTGAATTGTGTTTCATTGTATTTTCCAATATTATGTGAAAATTGTTTATTATTTACATTTGGTTTTCATGCACTTGATGTTATGGGCGGCTTTATTTATGTTATTATAATTCATCATTATAATATTGAAATGTCTCCCTAAAGGGATAGTTCACTCAAAGATTTAAAATTCTGTCATCTTTTACTCACCCTCATGTTGTTCCAAATCTGCATGAATTTCTTTATCTGCTAAACACAAAAAGATTATATTTTGAAGAATAAGGGTAACCAAATAGTTGCTGGTCTCCACTGACTTCTGTAGTATGAAAAAAATACTATACAAGTCAATGGGGACCTGGAACTGTTTGGTTAACCACAGACAGATTATTAATTTTTGTGTAAACTATCCCTTCAGAAAATGCATTGTGTCTTTTTTAGGTAGATTTTCATGATGTTGAAGCAAGAACACTGGCTGAGAGAAAAAGACAAGAGGAGAAACAGAAGAGATTGGAACGAATTTACAAAGAGAAGCTTGAAAAGGCCAAACAGGAAATGGAGGGTAAACACCTTTATTTTCACAAACTGTAACTCCACTGAAAAAAAAACACACACAAAAATGTGTCTATAGATAATTACTTGTTATCTTTTGAACATGAAAATTAACAAAATAAATGAAAATATAAAAGTATCAGTATTATCAGTATTATCTACGCTAAATTAGTTATTTGATTATCCCTTGATATATTTACACACACATTTTTATTTTATATAAATGTAATTTTTAAAACGTTAAGGGCTAGCAATATGGCAAACAGGCCAATAATGCCACAGCACTCTTTACAATGCAAAGTAACATAACAATCATGGAGCCAAATGAGTGCAAGTGCACTATTGGCTTGTTTCCCGAAATTCTTTTACTGAATAATAAACAATAATTCCTTAAAGTGGAACTATTAATCTACAATAAAGGACTCAATATCTGACAATATCATCATAACATTGACACAACTGCATTGCCATGTTTATATTTCCACACATTCTTGAGAGCACATCTTCTGATTTCAGTGAGTAAACATTATCCATCCAATCTCAGTTTTTATATCTGAAGTCAGCCTACAGTATACAGCAGAATTTCTACACAGTATTTAGATCTTGGAATAACTGCTTATTGAAAGTGGGAGTGAGCTATGTTCCTCTTTAATTATAGTTCCCTATACTTCTTCTAAATTCTAGTATCGAACATCAGATCAGCTGACGTACAAGGCACCTACACATATTATAAACACCAATGTGTTCATTCCGGAAACACATCATCTGCAATTTTCATATTATAGTATGTGTTATACCACTTTTTGGAATTTAACCACTTTCAGCTAATAATCCTAGATATAATGGAGTATACAGTAGATATCTGTCTCAGCGATATCTGTATAGCCTGTGCAAACCGTCAGTAATCACTACTGACATCCACAGTAATCAGTACTTCACAAACATTATGTCCTGAAAACTTATCTTGTCTGACTGATACCTTCAAGAAATCATCTTTTAGTCATTGACGCCCTGTTTCCATACGCAGTTTGGCTACACCTACTGATTTGCAATCCCATCAGCAATCCAGCCATTTGTGTGTAGAAATCACTGGGTGCAACTAATTATAAATTGCTGTCATTAAAATGCACAAATAGAAGATACTTACACAATGTTCATGTAAAGCATACTTAAATGTGAAATTCCTTTATTGCTGTAAGGGTAAGTTTACAATAAAGTATTTTCAGTTTTTTACATCATGTTTAAGAATTCACAGCTTCACCAAGAACCAGCAAAAAAAAAAAAAAAACTGTAAATATCTAGAAAACACAAATAGCATTTAGCAATCTTGTTTAAAAAAAGAGTGACACATTCTTGTTCAAGTCTTATTGTTTAAAAATGTCATTAAGTGCCATTAAACCATAGTTAAATATAAGACAAAAAGTGTGTGCATCCATTTTTGTCCACGTTTAAATGCTTGTTTTGATCTCTTTCATAGAAACAACGACTGAGATTGAGGAAACCTTGACTGAGATGAACAACTGCATAAAACTGCTTGCATCCGATGACTTAAACCTGTTTAATGAGGAAGCAGCAATTTCCAAAACCTCTGTGGAAGCTGAGGACGTATCTGACCAACCCTGCTGCAGTAAAGACCTGAGCAATGAGCAGAACGGAAAGATGACAGAGAAGAAAAATGATGAAGGGCAAACAGACAAATATAGTAACGAGAGTGACACAGAGGAAGTTCCTGATGAGGACGCATTTCTCCGCAGCACTGGTTTAATGTCTTATAGATACCAGCTGGAGCTCAATGTGTCCACAGGTGTATCTAACTGATCGGGTTCACATCCATTTTCATCAATTTTTTTTTTTTTTTTTTGGTGAATAACCATTTAAATTATGTCTGCAGATTTAAAATTGAGGGAGACGGAAGAGAATGAGGCATTAGTAAACACTGTGAGGGATCTCCATAGACTCATCACAACCAGACACCTGCCTCTGGTGCAGTCCTGGATCCAGGTAAACCCTTTGACCTCTGAAAGGAATCATTCATTCCCAAATGAGAAACCTGTCATTAGTTATTCGAAAGGAGATGTTTAGCAGAATGTCCAAGCTGTTCTTTTTCACTAAACTTTTTCTATTCTTTTTTTTTTTTCATTTAATAACATTTAATAAAAAAAAAAATTGCCAAGTTAAAGGGATAGTTCACCTAAAACTGAAAATTACCCCATGATTTACTCACCCTCAAGCCCTTTCAAGTTCAAGCTGTGCTTTATTGTCATTCCACAACATGTGTGGACATTCAGTGGAATGAAATGTCATGCCTCACAGGACAACGGTGCTACATAAATACAGACATACAACAATGAAATAAAACAGTATAAGCCTATACACAACTAACCTACTGACAGATTTTGACTTTAAATATACTATATATATATAAATGTTTACCTATACATAAACTAAAAAAATACAAACTATACAAATGCTTCACATAATACTGTACATGTGCAAAGAGAAACATTGTAAGTCAAGCAGCTTGCTAGGGAACAGTTCAAGATGATTTGTAGTACATGAGCATGTAAACAAACACATATTACGGAGTCTTTTGTGGGATTATGTACACACAGCAGTGTGTGTGAAAAGTGTATAGTGCGCATAGAGGAGAGTGTGTTACTACAGGTGGTTTGTATAGGCCCACTCACCTGTGTGTAGCACACTTTGGATTGCACAAAAAAAAGAGAAAGTTTCAGACAGTTTTTCTGTGATGTGGTAAGGTTGGGGGATGGAGGAGGTGAGATGGTTCATGGTTCATGTGTAAGAAAAATGTCCAGGATGGAGGGGAGAGGGGCACCGATGATCTTTGCAGCTGTGTTCACTGTCCGCTGGAGGGTCTTGCGGTCTGCTGCACTTCAGTTCCCGTACCAGACAGTGATGCAGCTGGTCAGCACGCTCTCTATGGTGCTCCTGTAGAATGTGGTGAAGATGGGTGGAGGGAGACTTGCTCTTTTCAGCCGGTCAGAGAAAGTGTCGGCGTTGTTGTGCCTTCTTGGAGAGTGGCATGTTGTTGGTGGTCCAGGTGAGACCCTTTTGTGATGTGCACCCCCAGGAATTTAGTGCTGCTGACTCTCTCCACAGTCGAGCTGTTGATGGTCAGTGGGGGGCGGTCTGCGGAGTTTCTCCTGAAGTCCACAGGTTGTTATTGCCACACCATTTAGCCAGCTTTGTCACTTCCTCTCTGTAGTGCGTTTCCTCGCTGTTGCTGATGAGACCTACCATCGTGTCATCAGCGAACTTGAGTGAATGGTTGTAGAGAATTTGAAGCAAAATAAACTGAATCATAAAAAGTACTCCACGTGGCTCCGGGGGTTAATAAAGTCCTTCTGAAGTGAATCCATGCATTTGTGTAAGAAAAATATCCATATTTAAAACTTTATAAACTGTAATCGCTATCTTCCGCTAACTGTCATACTCATGTTCACGAAAGAGAGATGCTCCAGCAGATGATGTAGGATATAGGCATAGTGTAAGCTCCCATGAGAATATGCTAGTCTATGAGGGTGAGTAAATCATGAGGTAATTTTCATGTTTGGGTGAACTATCCCTTTAAGAAAGAGATGTTAAAATTATATCTAATTCCACTATTACAGAGTATGGAAAAGGGGAATGTGGGTTCAAATTGTGGCATATTGCACACTTGGATTTGTCTTTGATGCATCTGAATGTTGTTTATTTGAAAAAAGTTAATTTGCGATTTTTAATGTGTCAGGTTTTTACAAAGGTGGGTGTTGAGGAAGAACTGATGAGAAGAGCCACTGAGTTAAAGAAATCACTGGAGTACGCATTAAGAAAACACAACTTTCTTCAAATAGACTACAAAAACAGAGAAAGAAGAGTGGTGAGTTTGTTTTTTTAAACAGATATAGGCCTACACTTTTTTTGCTCTGGTTTTGAGGGTTAAGTGCATTAAACAGCAATAAGAGTACTACACTCTTGCATCCTATTGTTTTTATGTTATTTGGATGCTTCCTATATTTAAAGCATCTGTTATGTGGTGAAATAAACAATGTGCCTTGAGTTGAATGACAGCTGTTTTTATTTTTGACGTGCTGCACAGCTGTTCCACACGGTTTATTGTTCATCCATTTTAAAAGGATTTTACAATGGCAAATATCATGTGTGAATTTGTTTTGTGAATTCCATTTATTATATTTAAATTTTCACAGTTACATCAAAGCCAGAGCATAATGTTTCTGGTCCTTTTAAATTATCTTTTGCATTTAACAATATGTTTAAATAACGCTAATTATTATAAATATATAATATTAATAATTATAATATATGTATATATCAATGAACTCCCATTGATTGAACACATGGCTATTCGTATGTTTCACCATTGTTGAAATCATCCAGCTTACAACTGATTTCTCTGCATTGAGTCAGTTTTCTAAGATATAGTATACTGTATGCATACTTGTAGTAGGGTAGTGATCACAGTAATTGAGCAGTGCAAAATGCAAATTACAGTATATCTGGAATAACTTCAGTAATGCATTATCCCCAGAGGAGGGCGCTCTTTCCTCACACATTAGATACAGGAATTTTGTCAAATAGTGCACTGGAAAATGTTTGCTTGTCAAAAGATGTCAACGAGTAACACAAGACTAGGGTATTGAGAATATTTGTGTAGTGTGCACATTTTTAGATTACACTGTCTCTTATATGGTCACACTCTAAAGATGCACATTTTTGCATCTATACTGGGAGATATGCTATGGGGAGGCACGCTCATGTGCTAATGGAGATTTGCTCACTCTAGGGTGGAATGGGACACAGCTAGCAGTTAGGAGACACATCATTATGACACATGTTATCCATTTTTAACTGGGTGAAAAGAACAGACAGGGTAGAGAGAAAGGAGGGGTGTGACATTGACAAAGCACTTGACTGCACGCAGAGAGGTTTATCACTCTCAGTGACGATTTTCAATACAAAAAGTCAGTGCTTTGTGATAAAGCAACAACTAAAAGGCCTTTATCATAATTAGTTTTTCCTTTTCCCCCTAAAAGCATTCCATTACTTTATTCCCTGTGTCATTGCTATGACATGGGTGGAATTGCTTTCAGCTTAAACTCCTACTGATTGAGGAACAGAAAAAGGTGTAAAATTACTACTATTTATAATTTTTCTGTGTGCCTTTATCATATGATAATGAGTTTTAGATTTTAAAAAATGAAGATTTAAAAACTGAATGCAAAACCCCAATAGCTTGGAAACGCAAATATCGTATAAGGAAAAATAAATTACTAAAGTATACCTAGATACCAAAATATCAGTTATTTGTATAAATAGCACACCATATTTTATGTAAGATTCCACTTGAATTTGTGGCTTTGGTCTGAGGTTTCTTATACACAAAATATGTAACAGAACGACATTTATAGTGCCAGGAGAGAATATACATTATTTACTATGATAAGGCAACTTAATGGGCTGGCCTGAAGGAGCAATAATTGAGAGCAATCATATCTATTTAGTTTCTTTTTCTTTGTCAAACAAAATATACATATTGTTACCTAAATCTCATATACAGTGGTTTAAAGTAAATAACACTTTGTAATGTATGATTGTTGTTGTGATAAGTAAATTTTAATTTAATTAAAATAAATTTTCAGTGTACATTTACTAAGGGATTTGCTTTTTAAATAATTTGCACTAAGAAATTAATAGTAAATTTTAACAAATAATTTAAAAGAAATGTCAAGTAACACACTAAGTTTGAAATTTTGAAGTAGAAAGACTGAAGTAGTATTTTCTTAGTATCATATTTAAGTAATCTTTGTTTTAATTACAACATTTTTTATATAGTGTACCTATCCAGTTAATAAAGAAATAAACATGAAAGTATCAATAGGGTGAATTCGGATAAATTCAGGTCAGTTGTGAATTTGGGTAAATTGGGACACTTTTGCCATTGAGATGACTGGAAAAGAATGTCCCAGTTATCCTGAAATAACCCTGCGCTGTGTGTATGTATATGTGTGTAAGTGAGCTTTCAAATTGAGATATGACAGGAAACTTCACGCGTCTCTCTCTCTCCAGGCTGCCTAGAATGTGTTATCGTGACAAAGTGCATTTCATTCTGTTCTGCGGTCAGCTAGCCTGCTAGTCCATACACCTGAGTTATTGGTTTGCCGTAATAATTTGCAAGACCTTCCCCGTAAGAGAGGAGATTAGCATATAAATAGCAGATGCACAGAGGACCATCACAGCTGAGTACATTTAATTTTTGGTTTATAAGATTGAATGGGTTTTTAAATGCATGGCCATCAAACTTGGCCAAAGACAAATGAAGTGTAGGGCTCAGTTGTCCGAGGCTACCTCCTCAGCTCATTTTTTAAAAGGATAACAGACCTGCTTAAGGAGTGTGCCTGGCCGACGCTTCCCTGGGCACAAAGTAATTGAGATTGCTTACAGAGTTAATTAGACCGTACAAAATATATTGGAGGGCGTGAGGAGCACTGCTGGAATGTGTTTTTCCCCATAAGTGGGGGACATTTAACCGGAAACTCATTATCTTATCCTCTCAGGGTAGAGGCCAGGGGCCACTGCATGATCAATAGAGTTCACTGCGAATGTCTGCCAGTAGTCCACTCATGGGAGCACATCGTCTAAATATTCAACGTCATTCTCATATATCCACGTCTGCTGATGAGACAAATCAAGGACGTTAGAGGCCGTTGTTTTAGTATTACTGAGCTACTGTTACAGTTTGTATTAACATTTTAAATTAGCTTTTGTTTTTTATATTTTCCATTTTAATTTTATACACCGATTTAGTCATTTTGCAGACCTGCCAACCTGTATGCATTTTGCGTAGCGGCTACGCATTTTGACCTCAAAGTACTCTGGTACGATTTGTCACTCTAAACTACGCAAAAATCTAGTGACGCCTCTGTCCACGCGCTGCAGTCAAAACAAGCAACAGAAAAAGATGAAGAGTTCAACCAATCAGAGGTTTTTTTTGTTGTTGTTTGATTTGCTTTTAAACCATTTCTGCGTTTTATTTCTCTCCTAGTAGCCCATAGTTTATAGATTCAGTTCAAAGCGGCTCGCGTTCGCCCCGTTAGATGCTCTGACAGAAAGGCTGCGTGTGAGGCTGACAGAGACGCGCTGTATTTGAGATGTGCTGTTTTCCTTAATGCATAACTTACATTTCACAGGTATATTCTCCATCTGAAAATGTTAAAAATACATGGAAATATTTCTATTTTCCTGTCAGAAGTGCATGAGCTTCTGCTTTAGCGATTCTCCGCTTATCTCCACAGACTTCATTTAGAACTAGCTCGCCGAGCTGACAGAGCTCAATGAAATAGAAGCGCAATAACTGACTTAAATATAAATTTTCTGAAATATTTGTAGTTGGACAATAAATATGGCATATGTAGAATTTTAAACCTACAAGTATGTGTATTTGTATGATGGCACTAACTGTAAAGTGTAGTGGGGTAATCAAAATAGCCTTTTTACTCAATTAGTCTGTGCTTTTTAATATTTTAATTTTTAGTTTAGTAACTTTAACTTCTGCTTTAAAAATATTTTTTTGTTTTTAGATTGCAATGTTACAATGTTACAATATAATGTGATTTTAACCCTTTTTTTGCACATAATATATGCCTACATGCTTACATTCACTTTATTTGTTTAATCCAAATCCAAATACTGAGATATATAGGCTACCGTATACAGCAAATCAGCCAAAAAATACAGAGATATGAATTTTTGCGTTTATTTTATTTTTAAGTAACTTAAAAATAAAACTTTAAACTTTAACTTTTTACAGTATTCAATTTAGTTTTTGTTAACTGTAATAACCCTGGTTAGAGGGACATTTAGATTTCTAATAACTCTATAAAATTTTATATGGTTGATTATACATTTTTAGGCCTATTATAAACATTATTAAAAACATAGTATAAAATACAGTAGCACAAATTGAAGCATTTTTTATTAGATTATAATTACTAATACTCATTTATTAAAATATTCAGTTATTCAATGATGTTTAAGAGATTATTTTATTATTCTAATTTAATAAATTGCAATTAATTGCAGTATAAATTTAAATGTTTATACTAAATTATGTAACTTAGAATTTAATCTAATGTAAATATGCATTTAACATAAATATATAACTTATTAAAATGATTATTACCTAATAATTAATAATTTGACTCTTTTCAAATTATAGCTCAAGGTTTCAGTCATTAAGCCGATATTGTATTATGAACTATAAAAGAATCAGGTTCTCTACATAATTTGTATTATTTTCTGGAAACATTCCTGGGCTACTTTACATTGTCAGGAGTTTTGTTTTCTTTGAGACACCTGGAGGTGGGCTTAACATGTCAGCAACACCTGCGTCAGCAAAAAGCCTTCCTATGGAGACTAATTCTCAGTATCCACACACTCCAGTCGAAGAATTATAATACTGTCTTTACAAGTTGACAGTGCTGATTTTATCACAACAGAATTAAAGTGATTTAAACGTAACAGTTTTTGGTTTGCAATGTCTATTTGCACTTTAATCTATCAAGGTACTTACTGCATTTGATTAAATAAAGACAAGATGAATAAACAATCTGTTCTGCAGCTGGTGGCAACAAGGCATAAAAAAGTCTAGGTGAGATTGAAATGAGGTTTAAGTTTGTAATTAGTTGCCGATTGCAGAATGACTACTCAATGTTTCAATTTAAATAGAATGTTCCCTCCCTTTTTTAAAGTGGTGATGGATTTTTCTGTTCCTCTGTTTCCCAAGTGGACTTTGTCGGCTATTAGTGTTGTTTACATGTGTTAAATACTATAAAAATGTGTAAGTAACTAATTAAACTCAAGTATAGACCAGGAGCGAGGCAAGAAATGTTTAAGTGGGTGGGCAAACTTTAACTGCGTGTCAAATTGGCAACAGAAAATACAGCACAAAGGTTTAAAACAGAAAACAACAAAACTACCCATATACAACTCTGAAAAAACAAACAAAATGCCTATTTTCTGTCTAGTATAATGACAGTATAAACATTATTTGAATTATTGTTTGGAAAAATGTCTATAGTTGCCTATAACACATTACAATAAGCTTTTATTTGTAACATTAACATATACCAACAATATAGTTCTACACAATACTGCTAATGCATTGATTAACATTAATGTTAGTTTAACATTTGCTAATACATAATTCAAATTTAAAGTTGTATCTGTTAACATTAGTACCTGACCTAACACAAAATAACAATGAACAGTTGTATTTTTATTAACTAACGTTAAGAAAGATTAATAAATATTGTAACTAAATGTACTGCTCATTGTTTATACAAGTAAATGTTTAAATAATTTTAACTAAAGTAAGTTTATTGTAAAATATTACCTCAGTTTGAGACAACAGGGATTTGGGTTAAACACATCTCATAATCAAGTGTATCTGTCAGTTTGGGTTCAAAGGAGAGTAAACATTGAGGACCGTGCAAATACACAGTTGTTGTGGAGAACAGTGTCTAGCACAATATTTATGTGTTTCTCTCTGCAAAAGACCTATGTATTAAGCTGATCAAACACTGTACCTATGCTAATATGATGTTTCAGACACGCTTAGCTCCAAATTTTCTGATCTATAAACCCATCACCCGCAGGTGGTTAGGTTTCATTTGTAGACGGCCCGGATTCATTGCTAAGACTTAATTTCCAATATATACTTTTTTAAAAATTGACTGATTGATATTTGTTTCAGCATTTTCAAATTCAAAAATGCACTCCACAAATGCACGCATCTTACGATTATGTCCTTACGTCATAAACATAACATTGTGGGTGGAACTAACAGAAATAAATGAATTATCATTTTGACAAGCGTATGGTATGAACCAATAGGAAGAGGGAAAATTAAGAAACTGACTGCAATTGACCTTGAAAGCTTGCATTTACATTTAAAAAAAAAAAAATATATATAAGTATATAATAAATTATATTTATCGTTTCATAAATTTCATGTTTGGTAAATTACCAACTTAATTTGGTCGAGCCACAGTAGCTATTCAAAGTAGCTTTGCCACTGATACAGACAGTGGGTGAACTATGCAGTTTGTGTGTAGTAAAAAATCTGTGAACATACTGATCAACTTTAATCTGAAATGAAAAACAATCTTATACACTACTAGTGTTTTCAGGATATTAATAAAAAAAAGAATAGTGGTTTGGACAGTGAAAAGTAGATGTTACAAACTAGGTGTCTGGACTAGGAGTGTTGGACTAGGAAGACGTACAGCAAGTTACCACATTTTAATAAAGTATTAAGGTAAATAGGATCACTTTGATGTCATGTTGACATTAAAATATCAGTTTTTATGGTATTATAATTTTTAGGTGGAGGCTACAGGGGTTGAGTGTGAAGTGAAGGGATTATGTTTTTTCATAACCACAAAAAACACAGATATTTCTGTGTTCACCATAGAGGGCTTATTTCTGAACCAATGCCACCAGTGTTCATAATTGAGACCTCATGCAAAGACAGTTTATGCCTCAGTCTGGAATTGTCAACACAGTCTGCCTGCAATAATGAAAAAGAAAAAAAAAATGAACGAAAGCAAAGCAAGCTACAATCTTTAGTACTTTATATTAAGGTAATCATGGAGACAATTAGACAGAAAAAATGGAAAAGGCATGCTAGAGCTGTACACTTAACAATGCCCTCAAAAAGGAAGGGCACACAGATTATATATACCATTTAATACCAATGACCCCCATATTTAAAAACTGGCATTCTGTTATGCATTGTAGCGCACGGGCCGCTTAAGCACCTTTTGAGTAAATTAAAAGGCATAAATTCTGTTTAGCACTAATGCAGACGTCGTCTCCCCAGGCCTGCGAGTCTGAACACCCTCGGCTTTAAGGAGTGGGGCCCAGGAGGAGGGGAATAAAATAGCCTTGAGTTGCTTTTCACCTTTCATAAATTCCAGGCTGGGGATTTCTGTACCCAAAAAAAAAAAAAAAATCATTTGCAGCCCGGTGGTTCATTGCTATTCTGTTTAGATTGATGGTGGTCATTTACCCGGCAGTGGAAGTTAAGTGCTGCTGTCACTCCTGAAGAGCATAATTGGGAGGTTCCACAGGTCAGTGGCAGTGACAGTTTTCTCTTTTGATTAGTGTTAGAGTGATAACAAAACTTACAGCGCAAGTGATGGATGAGCAGGTGCAGATGGCAGCAGTAGATGCTTGGAGGGAGAGCAGAATAAAGCTCACCTGCCTCCTGAATCCATGAGCCAGTCACCATCTTCTTCAGCACTTAAAGACATTTACAATGTGATTATGCTTTTTAATTAGTTGTTGCTGAGCCATCATTTTTTACCATTTAACATACTTGGCATTAGTAACTATTAAACTTTGGCACTTAACTGCTCTGCATTATGGTACGGACATTGATGATACTTCAGACCTATTGTTGATCGATTGTGGGATTTTTGATACAAATACCAGTATCTAGAGAGTGTTGGGGCTGATGGTTGATGCAATACTGACATAAACATGTTACTTACAATTTAATTATATCCAATAATTAAATGTGTATGCACACTATTGCTTATTACACAAGGTAAATGTTCATTATCCTCCACCACATTTTCTTATTAATTATATAAATATATATAAAGTGGTGGTTGATACTTTCTCCAAACCTTGAGATTTATGAAAGCTTTTTAGCTTACCTTGACCATAGATACACTTAAGATCAGAGTAACCATAAATTTTCTTCTAGTCAAAGGTTTTTAAAGCCTGGATCTGGTTTGAATCACCTTTAAGGGTTTATCTAGTGCCTCGTGTTGAGTTGATCTCCTTACAGTGATTGCTTGATGTGAACACAGAACTTCAGAGTAAAAATCGTATCACCTTGTTCGTCCTGCTCTTTTGTAGAACATCCTGCACAAAGATGTAATCGGTAACAACTCAACCTCACCATATCTAGCCAAGACTAAAACACCCAATATTAAGTACGCGTCCATCAGCAGCTTTAGTTTGTTTTGGGTTGTCAGTAGTCTCATGTAGCCCTACTTTCTGAAACATTGCAGATAATTATTATTGTCTGAAATTATAATTGTCTCCTTTGCGTGCTGGCAAATGCTGGAAAAAGTCTGTTTAACAAAACAGCTGTTATTTCATGCAGTCACAGTTTGCTTGGACAATGTTCAGATAGACTACCACTAGAAAAAAATTGGATGTGGTCAACTGGAAATTCTATTAAGGCTTTGAATTAAAATGTTAAAATGTCCCACGTTACTGCAGAGTTTGCCGTTCATAGTGCTGTAAATCTCTGGAATATCCTGAGGCCACAGTGAATATCCCATCTGAGTGTTAATCAGCCAGGAGAGTATTGCAGACATCCATTGTAAACTGTCAGCAAACAAGCATTGTTTTGAGAATGACAAAAAATTGTTAATGTTTTGCAACAGTAGCTTTTATAGCATTTTCAAAGTAAAATGCAAATGTTTGAGTAAACCAAGAAAAATAGGCTAATTGTTACTTAATTCCCTCACATGTTACCATCTCTATCAGGTGTTAGTTATTATCATGGCTTTAAAGTGACTCTCTTTTTCCCGAGCTAGATGAGAGCTCCTGAGGATGGAGAAGATGACGACGATGATTTTGTAGACGTGCCAGAAAAAGAGGGCTATGAACCTCATATTCCTGAACATCTGCGCGCAGAGTATGGTGAGTTTGTTCAGGTGCAGATGTGAAGCCTAATGCAATAAGACAAACCTGTTCATCAGTAAAGGGACTAGCTCTCTCTATAGGATCTTGCATAATCCAAATAATCTCTCATAGGATATCGCCACACACTTATAGTGGCTGCTTCAAAGTAGATATGAGCTGAAAAGTCCTCTGGGGATTACTGTTTGTTTGTAGTTTTGGGCTTAAAGCAGCAGGATATTTAAATGTGGAATTAAGAGCACAGTGGTGAGATTAGTTAGAAACGGTTAGCTGTCGAAAAGCTTCAAAGCACAAAGGAAAGTTTGTTTTTAGAGTTAAGATGTAAAGCATGAAGCATCTGTGCTCAAAGCAATGTACAAGTTGTGGTAGTTGTGCTGTTTTTAGCTATGAGTTTTACTTTAAAAATAGGTATGCTGACAGTGAATTTAATTAGGAAAATCACAGATTCATATATTAATAAATATGTTCCATTATTATAAAGGTGAGTCTCATAAACGTTGACAGGTCACAATTTTCTACAAAATTGGGGGTGGGGGGGTTAGCAATGAGCAAAATGTACTGCAAAATATAGTGAGCAAAATAATATCACATTTACTGTAAAAACAGCTGCTCATTTAAAAACTCTGATATCTATTTGAAATGTAATAAATTGCTTTAAGCCTGGTTTAAATCAATTATAACCTTGGGCCACCAATAGAAATCTGTTTTGACAGCTGACTATTTGTACATGCAAAAGATTCTTGTCCATCTATTGACAAAAAGCCACAGGCAAAAGACAGAGGTCAAGCAATAGGTCAGACACAAGCCAAATAACACCGATTATATTTGACCTCAAATCCTGTCCAATTTGAAATTTACTGTCATGAAAATTATCGATTTCAGTGGCTAATGTGATTTATGCAGTTCTTGTAGAAACAGCATTCACTTTGGAAGTAGTTTAGTAATTTCCTGATTTTCCTGGTAATGTATGATGAGCTCAACGCCACACACAAATTATGAGATGCAATATGATTTCACCAGACTCTCCTGTTCGCTTTCTTCATTCATTTCCTTTTAGCATCTCTAAACAGGCACTAACTAAAAAATCATTAGGATATAATTTCTACAGCTTTACAGAGCCAAGCTGCTTTCTGCAGTAAAGTATGTAATGATCAGTGCACTGGCCATGGCAAATTAACAATGCAATGATGTTAATGAGTGCCCATTAGCTTAGAGTGGTAATTTACAATGCTCACCTCACAGGCCTCTGTGCGCTAAACTGTTCACCTAAAGAACCGTGTACTCATCTGAGACTGGATTATCCTGAATTTAATCATATATGATACAAATGGCAATACAAACTAGATTTTTAATATTTTGTTTTACTTTGTTACAGCAATATTTTGAGTTTTTTTATTTACTGCCAAAGTCAAAAGAGCCCATGCCCAAGTCTTTATGATCACTTAGAAAAGTAACAGTTCTCTTTAACAGTGCATACTATGAATTATCCTTCATATCTGTAGCACAACGAATGTAGGATGTGCTGAAGTTTAATACTTATGGTTGTTCTAGTCCTTAAGCCCCAAATATGAGCAATAGTGATATTGATGCTTACCTTAAACGTATAATCTTTTACCAAAGTAAATCAGATGTGAGACTGATTAGAGACATGTGTCATTTCTTTTCAATTGAAATACATGTGAAAAGATGTATAAAGGTTTTTTTATATTTTGGTGGCGGGGGGGTCTACTCTTCATGTGGAGGAATATAGAAAATGGAAATGGCATGAATTGCATTGAGAGTGCAACCATTCGCAGTATAATTTAAATAATCCAAAAACGGGACGCAGAAAAAAAAAATTCTGATTTACTGCCAAGTTAACTCCATCATTTCAAATTTATCAATCAGTGCAATTTAGCATCAGCAGTTTCATTTAATATTACATCAACCTGTCACAGGATTCTAGCTCATCTATGGCTTCCCTTTCTTTTGTCAAAATCACATCGGCTTCCTCATCCGGAGAGAAACACTTTAATTTGAAAAGCATTTTGTCTGTTCCACTCCTCCTTTCTCTCTCTCCATTCCTTTCACTACAGAGCTTTTATCTATCCTTTTATTCCATCGTTCCTGTCAAGACGTTATCTCTCTCAAAATTTACATTTTAATTACAAGGCCTGTTGAACTCAGGAAAATCAATAACGCCACCATTGGCAGCTCAACTCTATGTCTACTGCTGGGCCTCTCTATTTCCTCTTATTGATTTATCTCTTTAGCACCTGCAACTTTATTGCTTCAGACATAGCTACCATTTTGGTCAATTTGAACAGAAAAAGAAAGCTTTTGGTCGTATTTCATGATTTTGCACACCCGAATGCCGCTGTGATGCAGTAAGTCATTGAAAGGGAGTGAACCTGGATTAACTGTATACACCAGATGATTACAATCAGGATGGTAAGAATCTGGCCACATGTTCCTCATCCTGTCTTGAGACCATAATTTTATTTTATTTTTTTATATCACTAACCGATATTTAGGGTTAGTGATATGTGATATGTTAAAGTAATCAGCACAGCCTTGTAAATATTTGTGCTCAAGAAATAAGTGATCAGACTTGAATTTGCAGGAAATTAAACAAAATACCTCAATTATCAAAAATGTATCAAAATACAAATAAAGTATTTTATATTTTTTAAGTACAGGAAATACATGTAAAATTGACCATTCAGTGAGGTATTACTATATTAGACTAGTGTAGCTAGCTAGCTAACTTGCTAATAGTTAGACAAGTTTTCTACCTGGCTTCTGACTAGTTTTTATTTTCTCATTGCTGATGCACATTGCATTGGCTAGTGAAGAATGTCCTAGCTAACTTAATATTTTATAGATAATAAACTGATTTTTGGTCGTTGTTGTATCAAATCAACCAATTCAAATATAAAAATTAAGCAACAAGTAATATCAGTCAAGTAATGAATATAATTTTGTGCAAGAAAATTTAAATATAACTTTAACCTCTTACACTTAGGAGCATATTTTGTTCAACCTACACACATGCAGTGGACAAAATGTAAAATACTGGTGTCATTCTACAGAAATCTCCTCACTGTAACAACACCAGATTGCAATACTTCATAAATAACATTACATATATGTTTAAAATATTAAAAATAACAAAAAATGCACTTTTGTAACAGGTTACTACTGCTGTGTGAACAACTGATGTCTAGAGTTTTTTGATAGTGAGTTGAATATTAACGCTGTTGTTGAACTTAATATGGCTCTTCTAAGGACTTGAGGTGTGTGTAATCAACTCTAGAATCTCAACACCTCGAAACTGAAAAATACTTATTTTGGAATCAAGTCCCAGCCCTACTCCATATTCCCGTACAGAAATGCAGATAATTTGCTCACTGAATGCAAGAATAATGTATTTTCTCTCACATCCGCAGCTCACGTGCATGAAATTTGGGGTCTGATGGGCCTGAACTAGGAAATCTGCAACCAAATAAACAGATTGGTTGGAACAATGTATTTTACTGTTTTTGAAAATATACAAATACCAAACCATAATGTGTTTAATGTACTATTATATTTTGATTTTTTTTTTTCAAAGACTTAAAACAAAAATTGTACTTGAAATAGGCATGTCAGATAAATGTTTCTGAAAATACTGCCAATTATTT
This sequence comes from Cyprinus carpio, assembly GCF_018340385.1. NCBI lineage: Eukaryota > Metazoa > Chordata > Actinopteri > Cypriniformes > Cyprinidae > Cyprinus > Cyprinus carpio. The sequence continues at coordinate 2,238,644 of NC_056585.1, forward strand.
TGATTTTGCACTTTTGAAAACCATATTTGTCGATAAGAAATAAGAGCAGACTAGGCTTCTCATATACCCACATGGTTATTTGTCTGTGTATAGTGGTCAGGTGTCTCTTAATCATCAGACTTATGAGGAATTCACCGTACTTGTTTTTAATTTCATCTCGTTCTGGAAGCTAGAAAGCTTAAATGTGAGTCTTAGATCTTTGTGTCACTCCTAAGACCACCTTAAGCCCCTGCTTACTCCTGCTTAGAACCCCCTCAGTCCATTAGACTATAGTACAAGTGGATGTTGTGAGATCCATATTAATAAAGATTGAATGTTGTATTCTGAGTATTTGACTTTACATAACATCATGTTGTTTTTTCCTTGTTCCTCTTGTCTCTCATAGGACTTGATGAAACTCCCTCAACGTCAACCTCTGGGGTCAAAGCAAAGCCATCAAAACCTGTGGTCAAACATCCTGTTCCTCTTGTGTCCTCCAGTCTCTCTCGACTCAAGAGGAAGATGCTTGATGAAGAGCAGGACCCCACCTGTGCTGCTGCAACGCTGCGTGTGCTCAAACAGAGGCTTTATTCTGCTCCTTCCACAAGGTGATCTATACTTCCATGTCCTATTTTATCAGTTAACATGGACTGGTATACCGTAGGGCTGGAAAAAAAAAACTAAGAAATAGAATCCTAGCAGTGAAAAACTGAAATATTTGGAAATGCTTAAATGCTCAAAATGATTGAAATAACAGAATGTTTTCAAATATTTCAAATATAGTAAAATATGAGAAAACAAAGTAAATAAATTTCAGTTATTTTAAATGTAAATATACATAAAATTGCATTAAAAAGACTTATTGCCTGACCACTAATAAAAGTACTGTATACTACAATACTATCTTATATATTAGTCTTTCACAAAAACATTACATTTATGACAATAACCTTTGAACAAAAGTGCGCAAAAGTGCGCTACAATTACTGTAATAGAGTTAAATTTGTATCTGTTTTGTATTACAAAACAAACCGATGATATATATTTGTTTTCATATGGAAATATTCATAAAAAATATATTTTTTTATTGTATTTAAAATACAAAATAATACAAAAAAACTTTTATTGTTGTTTTTTATGATGGAGATTTAAGTATGTTCTGGTTGTTTTAGTATGTCTGGGAGCTCTACTGAGGTCGCAGTGAGCAGCAGTGACCAGGGGAGCATAATCAAAGACAAAGCCTCTGTTAAGGCCCCTGTCATTCCATTTGGTGTGGATCTTTACTACTGGGGAGAGGAGCAGCTCACCGCTGGCAAAATCATCAAGTACAGTCTCATTCATAAGAAACATTAGGAATGTTTTACATAATACCTTCATCAGTCATTCATTTGAAGTATGAATGGATTGTGTTATTTGTGATATAGCCAGTAGAGAGCACCATTGTTTATTCATTGACTTCAGATCAACTCCTATTCCTCAAAATTAAATGAAAACATTGATCTGGAGGTTTACCTTTTTGACATCCTAAAACAAGATATACTTGTACAATATAGTTTTCCTATGGTCATGGAAAACCTGGAAATTGTAATTTTGAAGGCCTGAAAATTCATGGAAATCTGTAAAATTACTGAGAAAATCATGAACATTTCTATACCTAAAAAACATTTTACTAGTTATGCTCGCCCCTAAAATATTTCACCTGCAAAAAATGCACTTTATGAAGGCAAATTCTTTATGATGATTTTTAACTAGGGCTGTCAAATGATTAATCACGATTAATCACATCCAAAATAAATGTTTTGTTTACATAATATATGTATGTGTACAGGGTATATTTATTATGTATATATAAATACACACACATAAATTATATATTTAGAAAATAATTAAAATTAAAAAAATATATATACATAATTCCTAAAAATATAAAATTATATATAAATATATTTAATATATAAACATAACATATTCTTCTTAAATATATACATGTATATGTGTGTATTTATAAATACATAATAAATATACACAGTATACACACATATATTATGTAAACAAAACTTTTATTTTGGATGTGATTAATCGTGATTAATCATTTGACAGCCCTATTTTTAACAAATTTGATTGTCAAAGATCACACATTTATAGAGTTCCTTTAATAAGACCCTGTCCTCACTGGTTTTTAGGAATGCATCACAGCACCAGTTCTGGGTGCCTCATGAGGTGGAGGAGGAAGTAGAAAATGAGGAACTGTCCGCAGAGATGAAGTCTAGATATATCACCTTTGCTGGGAAATTTAAACCTGTGGAGCACAAGTGTAAAGCACCAATGCCAAATGGATCTTTATGTGAACGTCAAGATAGAGTAAAGGTCAGTAAAGTAACAATGATGCCCTAAAAAACACACATAAGAGATGTAATACTGAACATTTTGGCCCATATTTAGCTGTGTTTGGTAGAATGGTAGAAACATATTCTTATTTCATGATGTAAATCAGTGGTCGCCAACCAACTGATCCCAACAGGTAGCCGGCATTGCATTTCACTATTCACGATGAAAATACAGAAAAAGAAAATATAGAAAAGAAAAAGTAGAAAAGAAAAGAAAATATAAATACCGAATTAGAGGTAAGGGGTTATATGAATGTATCACTAAAGGGAACTTCATAACAGTTTCAAATAGCAATGGCATTTTCTTCTCTTCTTACCTCTGTATTACCTCTACACACGCTGTATCCCTGCTGTTTCGCCACCAGCTGTCAGAGGATGAATTTACAGCTCATTCATTCATTCTGTTTTTTTTGTTTTGTTTTGTGTTTTATGCAGCATAAATTCACAAAGCTAAAGTCAAGGCCATTCTGTTTTTGCTTTAAATCCTGAAATTGTACAATCTACTTAAAAAAAAAAAATGCTCAATTCAACATGTGCAGCATCTTTGGTTGGATCATGATTAAAATGCAGTGGTTGCCTATTATTTAAAATGGCTACATATATATATATATATATATATATATATATATATATATATATATATATATATATATATATATATATATATATATATATATATAGTTTAAGGCCAGTTTGCAGAGGTCAGGGATCTTAGGCTTGAAAAGGTTGGTGACCTCTGATGTAAATAAATAGATATAAGCAAGACACTAATTGAATAAACTGCTGAATATGTAATTTCAGTGCCCCTTCCATGGACACATTATCCCTCGGGATGAGCTGGGCAGGCCTGTTAACCCAGAAGATGCACTGCGATTGGAGAAGGAAAAGAGGAAGCGTGAAGAGGAGCAGCCAGGTTAGATCATTCATGATTTCAGATTCAGACCAATTTCAGATTCTGAAAGTTGTTTATATGACCTCTAAATGTTGTTGTTGTCCAATTCACATATTTGTTTACATGTGCTTTATATGTATTCCAAACAAAACCAAATCACCATGTTCAGCAGCAGAGAAAGCCACCGCGATGATGTCAGTGGGGCCTTGATGACATATCTCTAAAGAAAGCTGACATTTAATTCAGAAGAGCTTTTTAGCAAATATTTAGTAAATATTCATTCTTCTCCTCTGATCACAAAAAAATATGTTTATTGTATGTAAGCATAACCATCCCATCATTGTGCATGTGGGCAAGGTATGTTTATATGTGATATCATAGAGAAAATTGTCAGATTCAAGTTTACATGCCTATTTTTTCCTCTTGATAAGATTATTGTGAGTCTTCATCACCCCATTCAATCCCAGTAGAAGTTTCATTCAGATTGATCTCAGTCAGATTGACTTTACATTGTCTTTTCAGTCCATCAGTCCATTACAAATTTATTATTTGGCTGCATGTAAACATGAATGGAAAAGAGCAGCATTAGAATTCTTCAAAATATTTAATGTTTTTGCAGGTGTAAGACTTCCATCTGTGGACACAAAATGAGTAAATTCTAACAAAATGTGCTGATCTACTACTTAAAATGTTTGCAAAACTCTTAAAGCATGTACTCTTGCTAAATTAATATCGCATACAAAACCTGAAAGCTTGATAATCTTCTTTCATGTTTTGTCAGCCTAGTGCTAAAGGCCCCAAGGCCTTTTACACTGTCAAAAGCCCTTTAGTTACCAGTATCCAGGCGAAATCCTAGACCTCCATTACCCACAGTTCCTTCCTTATAACACGCTGAGTGGTCAACAGCCCAATCAGGTGGCTGTGAGACTCCAGGAAGAGATGAACTGATGGAATCGCATCCAAGTCATCAATACTCAGATAATAGGACAGGCTGCATCTCACTCTGCCTCTCAGCTTTTCACTTTTCTCCTTCTCGCTTGGGTTTCTTTTCTTGTGGAGTCGGGTGCTAAAAGCCAATTAAGTAGTGTCTCCATCCTGTCACTGGAGCATCGGATGTGCTTTCTTTGCCCACAGTTTACTTGTTAACAAACAGTTATCTGAGGCAACTGACTTCGGGGGCCTGCTGACCACTGGCTTGTGAAATAGTATCTTTTGTAACTAAGTAAGCTATCGATCACCGTGACTCCATCATGCCCTCTCCCTGTCAACATGCTGGTTGTCAGGGTAACTACAGGGCACCCCACCTGTTGTCCTGCGCTGCTGGTGTGCTCATGATGTCCATCGGTTCCCTGACTGAACACTTGCTCCCCTGCTGCGCCATTGATTTCTGCTTCAGGCTTCAGTCTTCCCAATATATTTCAGTGCTAGAGGGTCAAATAAAGATGTAACATATGTGTTTTTAGTCATTTCTTGAAGATGGCTAAGGATTGAGTTGGGCAGGTCATTCCACCAGGAGGGAACAGTTAATGAAAAAGTCAGTGATAGTGATTTTGTGCCTCTTTGAGATGGCACAATAATGCATTGTTCACTTGCAGAATGCAAGCTTCTAGAGTGCACATAACTCTGAAGTAATGGATTTAGGTAAAGGGGTGCAGAGCCAGTGGTGGTTTTGTAGGAAAACATTAATGCCTTGAATTTTATACGAGCAGCTATTGGTAACCAGTGCAAATTGATGAACAGAGTAATCTTGCAGAGGCATTTTGGATTAATTGTAGAAGTTTGATAGAAGTGGCTGGAAGACCTGCCAAGAGAGCTTTGCAATAGTCCAGCCTGGATAGAACAAGAGCTTGAACAAGGAGTTGTGTTGCATGTTCTGAAAGAAAGGGCCTGATCTTCTTAATGTTGTATAAAGCAAATCTGAAATGAGAAATTCAGCTTATTATCAATCACAACAAGGTTTCTAACTGTTTTTGAAGGAGTTATGGTTGATGAGCCTCACTGGATGGTGAAATTTTGATAAAGTGATGGGTTTGTTGAAACCACAAGCAGTTCTGTCTTAGCCAGGTTGGATTGAAGGTGATGGTCCGTCATCCAACAAGAAATGTCTGTTAGAACAGCTGAGATGCTAGCAGTTATCGTCGGCTCATCAGGATAGTCAAGTCAAGTCAAGTCATCTTTATTTATATAGCGCTTTTAACAAAAAAGATTGCGTCAAAGCAACTGAACAACATTAATTAGGAAAACAGTGTCAATAATGCAAAATGACAGTTAAAGGCAGTTCATCATTGAATTGTCATCAGTGATGTCATCATGCAGCTCAGTTCAGTTTAAATGGTATCTGTGCAATAATTTGCAATCAAGTCAACGATATCGCTGTAAATGAAGTGTCCCCAACTAAGCAAGCCAGAGGAGACAGCGGCAAGGAACCAAAACTCCATCAGTGAGAGAATGGAGAAAAAAACCTTGGGAGAAACCAGGCTCAGTTGGGGGGCCAGTTCTCCTCTGAGCAGACGAAACCAGCAGTTCAATTCCAGGCTGCAGCAAAGTCAGACTGTGCAGAAAAATCATCTGTTTCCTGTGGTCTTGTCCCGGTGGTCGTCTGAGACAAGGTCTTTACAGGGGATCTGTCTCTGGGTCTCTGCTGTCTTTCAGGGCTGTAGAGGTCCTTTCTAGGTGCTAATCCACCATCTGGGCTGGATACATACTGGATCCGGGTGACTGCAGTGACCCTCTGACTTGGATACAGACTGGATCTGGTGGCTACGGACGGTGACCTCGGAATAAGAGAGAAACAGACTAATGAGCGTAGATGCCATTCTTCTAACGATGTAGCAAGTACATCGGGTGTTATGGGAAGTGTTCCCGGTTCCGCTTTACCTAATTAATGCAGCCTAAAAATCCTTTAAATTGTAAGCAAGAGCTCATTCAAATACTGAGGTGCTAAACCATTCAGGGCTTTATAAGTAATAAGCAAGATTTTAAAATCTATACGATGTTTGATAGGGAGCCAGTGCAGTGTTGACAGGACCGGGCTAATATGATCATACTTCCTGGTTCTAGTAAGAACTCTAGCTGCTGCATTTTGGACTAACTGGAGTTTGTTTACTAAGCGTGCAGAACAACCACCCAATAGAGCATTACAATAGTCTAACCTTGAGGTCATAAACGCATGGATTAACATTTCTGCATTTGACATTGAGAGCATAGGCCGTAATTTAGATATTTTTTTGAGATTGAAAAATGCAGTTTTACAAATGCTAGAAACGTGGGTATCTAAGGAAAGGTTGCTATCAAATAGCACACCTAGGTTCCTAACTGATGACGAAGAATTGACAGAGCAGCCATCAAGGCTTAGACAGCGTTCTAGGTCATTACAATCAGAGCTTTTAGGCCCTATAATTAACACCTCTGTTTTTTCAGAATTTAGCAGTAAGAAATTACTCGTCATCCAGTTTTTTATATCGACTATGCATTCTGTTAGTTTTTCAAATTGGTATGTTTCGCCAGGCCGCGAAGAAATATAGAGCTGAGTATCATCAGCATAACAGTGAAAGCTAACACCGTGTTTCCTGATGATATCTCCCAAGGGTAACATGTAAAGCGTGAAGAGTAAACGGCCCTAGTACTGAGCCTTGCGGTACTCCATACTGCACTTGTGAACGATATGATACCTCTTCATTCACTGCTATGAAATGATGGCGGTCATATAAGTACGATTTAAACCATGCTAATGCACTTCCATTAATGCCAACAAAGTGTTCTAGTCTATGCAAAAGAATAGTGTGGTCAATAGTGTCGAACGCAGTGGTAAGATCCAGTAGCACCAATAGAGAGATACAACCACAATCAGATTATAAGAGCAGGTAATTTGTAACTCTAAGGAGAGCAGTCTCAGTACTATGATACAGTCTACATCCTGACTGGAAATCCTCACATATGCCATTTTTCTCTAAGAAGGAATATAATTGTGAGGATACTACCCTTTTCTAGTATCTTTGAAAGAAAACGGAGATTCGAGATCGGTCTATAATTAACTAGTTCTTTGGGGTCAAGTTGTGTTTTTTTGATGAGAGGCTTAATAACAGCCAGTTTGAAGGATTTTGGGACATACCCTAATAACAATGAGGAATTAATAATACTCAGAAGAGGATCTATGACTTCTGGAAGCACCTCTTTTAGGAGCTTAGATGGAATAGGGTCTAACATACATGTTGTTGGTTTAGATGATTTAACAAGTTTATACAATTCTTCCTCTCCTATAGTAGAGAATGAGTGGAACAGTTCCTCAGGGGATCTATAGTGCACTGTCTGATATGATACTGTAGCTGATGGCTGCATGGTTACAATTTTATATCTAATAGTATCGACTTTAGAAGTAAAGTAGTTCATAAAGTTGAGTAGTTCATGAGAGGTAGAGTTGAGTGTCATCAGCATAGCAGTGATATGAAAAGCCATATTTCTGAATGACATAACTTAGTGATGCCATGTAGACAGAGAAGAGAAGTGGTCCAAGAACTGAGCCCTGAGGCACCCCAGTAGCTAGATGTTACGACTTGGACACCTCACTTCTCCAAGATACCTTGAAGGACCTATCTGGGAGGTAAGACAAAAAACCACTGGTGTGCGGTTCCTGAGATGCCATTTTCCAGAAGGGCTGACAGGAGAATCTGGTGGTTCACCATATCAAAGGCAGCGGACAGATCTAGCAAGATAAGTATAGAAGCCCCAAGACTGGCCGCTCTTGCCAGTCTTGGGGCTTCAACAACTGAGAGCAAGGCAGTCTTGGTCGAATGTCCACTTCTGAAGCCAGATTGTTTGCTGTCTAAGAGGTTGTTTAGGTATTATCGTTATAAGTCATTTGCAAGATTTTAAAATGAATACGATTTTTAATAGGGAGCCAGTGCAGAGTGGACAGAACCAGGCTAATATGGTCATACTTCCTCCCCATACATCTGCTGCATTTTGGACCAGCTGGAGTTTGCACACAGAGCAACCACTCAAAAAAGGATTACAATAATATAACTTTGAGGTCAAAAATACATGAATCAATGTTTCTGCATTTGACATTGATAGCATAGGTCGTAATTTAGATATATTTTTAAGATGGAAAAATGTGGTTTTACAAATGCTAGAAACATGACATTCAAAGGAAAAGTTGTTATAAAACAGTACTGATGATGAGGAATTGACAGCACAGCCATCAAGTGTTAGACACCATTCTAGATTATTATATGCAAAGGATTTTGGTCTGATAATTAACAACTGAATTTAGCAGTAAAAAATAACTAGTCATCCAGTTTTTTATATCAGCTATGCATTCTGTTAGTTTTGGGAATTGGGGTAGTATGTAAAGTGTGAAAAACAACTGTCCTAGTACTAAGCTTTGTGGTACTCCTTACTGTAGTTATGATTGATATGATACCTCTTCATTCACTGCTCCGAATTGATGATGGTCAGATAAGTATGATATAAATCATGCTAATATAATTTTCTAGCCTATTCAAAAGAATGTAGTGATCAATAACATCGAATGCAGCGCCAAGAGACAGTAGCCCCAAATAGAGAGATACAACCACAATCGGATAAGTGCAGTTCATTTGAGATTAAATACCTGAAAGTTAGTTATACTGTCAACATACCTTTGGTTAGAATAATTCCACATCCCATGTCAGTGGCAAATACTTTTGAAGGAATGTGTCGGCCAAGCAATTGTTTTTGGCTTTAGAGCCGTTGCCTGTTGTCTTTAAGGAATATACAAGGTTTAGAATAGCTTGACAGTATTTGTGTCATAATTCAGCATAACACAACACTTATTTTCCTCCTTTTATATTAGAAAAACAAAAATATGTTACAGTGAGACAATTACAATAGAATGGGGTCAATTTCATGACACTGAAACTCTACTCACACCCAAATCAAGCACACATGAACCAACTAATTAAGATCTCAGGGACACTTGATAATTAAAGACGTGTTTTGGAGCAGGGTTTGCACTGAGCTTTGCAGGACGGAAAATCTTCAGGAACAGGATTGGGCACCCCTGTGATAAAATGTCTGTAAAATTGACAAGAACAGCTTTGAAGCTGAAATAAATTTGTTTTAACAGAAAAATTAACGCAAAGGCCTTTATAAAATTGTAAGCTTCACATTTCTGCCTATCCATAACCCGAATTTTTGCCTTTTAGATGTCAGTTATTTCTGTAACTTAAATTATATTTAACCCAGAATAGTCTGGACTAGTGCAAATCTCTCAAAGTACAATATTACTGTGCACATCACAACCATCTTATCATAGCATTTTTGTGTTTAAATGTGTTTTCTATAGATAATCAAATAGGCTGACTGCAGCTGTTGCCTGTGATGCTCATTGTGCCTGACTTATGCAGATGCGAACTGTTGACAGAGTAGTCAGACCTGCTGCACATCTTAAATGCAGGGCCCCCTATCATCCTCGGAGCAAGAATGAAGCCCCTAAAGGCTTGACTTATGTGAGGACGGATTGTAGCACTCATGTAACGGGGGCCTTTCACCTCCATAAATCCTTATAGGGACGACCAACTCCTCCATATTCATTTAAAAGGCATTTGTTGCATTTATGCTTTTCACTACAGACTGATGAAGCGCAGAACTGCAATTAAACACTTTGGAGACTGTAAATAATTTAACAGCTACCATTTTATCATTTGAAGATATGCATGTATCTTCAGAAGGGGACATGCTTAATGAAATGTTGATGATTTTGAGTCCTGAGCTTGCACAAGAAATATTTATGAAGCATTTGTTCTTGGAGAAATCAGCAACTCTAAAGAGAGGAATTGTTACTACGGAATGTGACAAATTTAACAAATAAGCCTTCATTTTTCAGTTAAGCCTTTTTAAGGATGGAATCTTTTAAATTTCTTTTTTTTTTTCCTGCTGTCTCTTAATTGCTAATCTATCTATCTATCTATCTATCTATCTATCTATCTATCTATCTATCTATCTATCTACACTGTACAAAGTTTAGTAATATTATTTTTAAAGAAATTAATTTGTCTGAAGTGACAGTTAATGCCAGTAAAGACCTTAATGTTACAAAAAATATATTTCAAATAAATGCTCTTTTTTGATCTTTCTGTTCATTAAAGAGTTCTGAAAAAAAAAAACATGGTTTCCACAAATTTATTTTCTGTTTTCAACACTGAAAATAAGAAATGATTCTTGAGCATCAAACCAGTATATTAGAATGATTTCCAGTCCTGGTTTTATCAAACGTTTTCACCACTGTTGTTAAAAGCATAGTTTGAATTTGAAGAAATGTGTGTGGTGCATTGATGTTTATTCTGGCAACCTTTCTCCCACTGGTTCAGATTGGCGAGACCCAGAGCTCATGAGGGAGATTGAAGCCGCGACTGGAGAAGATCTGGGCTCCTCAAAGATATATGGGAAGGGAAAGAATGGCAACAAAGGAAAGTCAAAGAAAAAGTACCCAAACCTTACAGATTTGAAGCAAAATGCCAGTACATCTCGTTCAAGGCTAGAGAAGAAAGTCTTCAACAAGTAAGTTATAGTATATGTTCAAGATGAAATAGAAAATCACTTTATTGACCTGATATTTTTGGTTATATTTGGAGATAACTGAAGTCAAGTACATTTTTATTGAATATTGGTGTACAATATATTTCACAAGTGATGAGTAAATAAAGAATTTGAATCTAAACCACATTGTTTCATTGTAGGAGCTCCATGAGACGAGTTACAGAGGTCATGAACAAGATGGACAAGAGGAAACATGAGAAATTTTCAAATCAGTTTAACTATGCACTGAATTAAAGGATACAGGCCGCCACACCTCAGTTGTTTGGATTATTACACAGACAAAAAAGTGCATCATTATAAATTTTGTATTGTCATTTGTAATGCCTGAATTGTTTTAATAATTTATTTATTTTTTGTTTTCCATGGTATATAACTAATGTTAAAAGTAATTTCCCAACTTTTGTCTCTGCTACATTGTATTTATGTAATCTAGATTTTAAAATACAACAGTACTTTTAAAGAAATATGTCAGTGTATAGTAAGTCTTATTTGAATGTTTATATAGAGTACATTTCTATTCTGATTTTATAAGACATGACTTCATTAATTGAAGGGGTTTCTGTGTGAAGATTTAAAATACACCACAGCAACATTTATAGGCACAATTTTTTTTTTTTAACACTTCAAGACTTACATAAAATAGGCTTGCAGTTTACCTTAATCGATTAGGCCCACTGCAACATTAAGCACACATTTTTATTAATATAATTTGTGTAGCAATTATATTAAAAACAGCTTTTAATTACAACAAATGAAGAATGGCTTACATTTTTAAATGAGGCAAAGTTAACATGATACTGTTTATTACATATATATATATATTCTATATATATATATATATATATATATATATAGCATTGTTAATAAAACAAGGAAGCAATGCTTTTCAACCAACCTAAAGTTGTTACTTGGGAAAGTGATTTCTCTGTTACAGAATTAGTGTGAATTGACATTGGTCTAACTCGTGAGGTCTGACTCCAAAAAAATACTCCCTTTTATTTATGGATCCGCTTTGGATTCCTCACACTGGTAGTACGCTATGGCAGCAGCCATAGCATTTTTTGTTCTGCTTTGGAAATCAAACTTCAAAAACTCTTAAAGAAATCTACATAAATGTGTAACTAAATGATGATATACAAACGGACGGCTAATAATATTTTCATCGAACAAAAATAAGCATGTATTGAAAAAGATCGTCATGGTCTGTCTTTTCATGCGTGTGCAATATAACAACTATAATTTCCCCCTTACGAAAATATTTTATTCACTTGCAAAATTGGAGAAAAAAGACATTGTGATTTAAAAAAATATTTAAAGTATTTAATGCATTCTAACTGTAAAAATAAAAATAATACGTAATTAATATAATATTGTGAAAATGTGAAATGTAGCTTGTGCACCCATTTAACTGTATATTATATGTCTGGCCACGAAACAAGATCATATGCTGGCATGCAGGAAACGAATTTAGCAATTGGTTTAAAATATTTAACACAAACCCCCTTTTTTCCACAAAACAATCGCTAACATTATTTTCCCGTTGAATATCGAGTAAAAGAAACGTTTGCTTGTATAATATAGGTTTAATGTAATATTTTATGCCAGTCAAAGATTAAGCAAAATAACTACAAAGCATGCATTAATAACAATCGCACCAGCAAGGCTGAAAATCATGCGAATTTTAGCAGCATTACAAAAAATTGTCTTTAGATGCTGGACCCCTTACTATGACTTAATATTAATAATACTTAATGTATACGCAAATTTCAGAAACAAGTCCCGTCTTAAACATCACAGTCTCTACTTTCACTAGCAAACGGAAATATAATAAAATTTAAAAATCATTGAACGAACAAAAGTTTAAATTGCAGTCGAAATATTTTAAAAGCATATTTTTCAACTGCCTTCAGTAGTCCTCAGCTGACATTAACGTTATTGATATTTAAGCAACTATCAAATCAATAAGTCGATTTAAAAGGGAAATTAATTGTCTTATTTTAAATATTTAAAAATGTCAAATGATAGCATTTTCTAAATTATATATTAAATAAGTAATGTTCAAGTAAATTAAAGCAACAATAATCTATTTCAGCCTAAGTCATTACACACAAGGGTTTCAAAAGGGGGAAAGTTTTTACATAGGCTAGGTAAAAATGACGTGAAATGTAAAGTAAATGATTACCAATAGAATACCTGTTCGCGCTTCATTGCACGAAATTGACCACGATTAATTCCAGCTTTTCGTCAAAGAGAAAGCGGTTTCTCAGTTTATAAAATTCAACTTCGAATCAGGCATTAACACAGAGTGCAAGATCATGTAAAACTTGGTTTTAAATTTGGTTCACAAAGCCAGGCTTATGGCAACGAAATGTTTGACAACTGTTCTTTGTCATCCGTCATTTTATTTCAACCAATTAATTGTGAGACAAACAATTAAATAATAGCATAGTCTATGCAACGTCAAAATTAAATATTATGGCCCCCAGAAAAAGATAAATTAAAAAAAAAAAAAAAACTTCATTAGGCTTATGTTTACACGATTTAGTCCAATCTCATTCTTTGTTTCAGTTCATATCATTTAATTCCCTACTACATTTGCATTCGAAGTTAATGTCTAAACACATTTCATAATAACTGAATATATACAGTTTTACCGTGAGAAATATTCACATTTTATCAAAATGGAGCATATTGAAATTAAATCTAATTATTAGCATGTATTGCCGGATATGAGGAAAATGATTCCTAAACTTGATTCTGGACTTGACATAGTGCAGAATGGTTGCTACTTCTCAGTTTTTAAGACAAACCTATCAAATGTCTTTGCAAGTGTGTGACAGCATAGTGCTTCAAGTTAAAAATGTTCCTGTGCCGGATTTGAACGGACACTCTGTTTCTTCCGATCCAGGACAAGATCTCCTGAAGATGATTTCTTATAAGTGCGGCGCGTAAAATGTGGGAGCTCCGTAAGTCTGAGAGCCGAGCATGAAGGGTGACAGTACCGCGTGACCTGGCAGAAAGGGTAACTGAGTGGTGCAGACGAGTCCTCCTGGCGTGTGACCCGGATAGCTGGTGTGCATGGACAGATGGCCGCTCATAGGTGGAGATGGGCTCAGAGGACTCAGGCTGCCCAGTCCGTTGCTCGGTCCGTTCGGTCCTCCTCCGCTCCCGCTGGTCGGTGCGCTCGTGTCCGCTCCCGGGTTCTGTTTCTTCCACTTGGTCCGGCGGTTCTGAAACCAAATTTTCACCTGAGTCTCTGTCAAGCTTAAAGACAGTGCCAGGTTGAGGCGTTCGCACACGGACAGGTATCGCGTCGACTTAAATTTGTTCTCCAGAGCCACCAGCTGCTCATACGTGAACGCAGTCCGGGCCCTTCTGGGTTTGCCAGACTTTGAGTCTGAACCGGAGCGCTTACGTTTGGGTTTGACCGAGTGATTCTGTCCATTTGATGAGGACTGTTGAGTCTGCTGTCCATCTGGACTTTTATTTAGTGAGTCGTCGTCCTCATGTTGCCCAAACTCGGCGTCGTTGTTTCCATTCAGGGCGCTGCTCTCCTCACTGCACAGATCCTCCTGCAGCTCGCTGTCCGACTGATTCCCTCGGGTAAAATCAGTTTCACATTCATCTGACCGGAACACAAATCCGTCTTCTGTATAAACACAAAACACTGCCGTTAATAGTCAGCTTTACACCACCGTCTACAAATTACCTGGTGAACAGTTTAACACGCTGATACGAGTTCGGTAGCACCAACGGGGAGAAGAAAAGCATATTAGTAAGTTAAGTTTTTTCTTGCTCTATATATATATATATATATATATATACTATATATATATATATATATATATATATATATATATATATATATATATTTAATAAAACCCTTCTAATTGTAACATTTCTTGTAAAGTGATTTCGACTGGTAAGGTAGAAATTATTGTCTACTTTAATTGTCTGAAATAAAATATAGCACATGCCTAATTATGTTATAGCAGTTTGTTTAACCTACCAGTTTAAAGTTTAAACCCTTAAAAACGGAATGACAACATTTTTACACTTAAAATTAAACTGATATTTCTGTTCTAGTCGATTTTCCCCCCTCTTTATATAAAGTGGGGACAGAGTAGATAGCACTTCTTTTGGCGTGTCAATTCGTCTTGACATCTTAAATCACAGCACGGTCGTCTAATCGATAACTCTCAATTTACTCATCCATTTAAAGCGGCTGTTAAAAACAGCACAAACCTTATCAAATTATGGCAGCCTACAATTACTGTTTATTGAAAATTTGCTTTCGCGCGCTGCCTCCAATCAATCATAGAGGTTGACACATATTTGTCCTTGCAAATGCAGGCACAGAAGCCCGCGCTTTCTGATTTCACCATTTAGGTTCGAGACAAAGCACTAATATATCTAAAGAAGAAGAAGAAGAAAACAATTAAACCCATTCGATTATGTTTAATTTAACGCAACTTGCTGTGTAAAGACGCTGATAATGTGGAGAATTTGCTCTAGATTGGTCGATATCCTATTATAGAAGTGAGTATATCTCTTTCAGGCAGCTTGCAAACTCTTTCTCAACATTTAAATTATAGGACCAAAATGCGGATAATTACAAGATTAAAACCTATTATACTTATTAAAGGAGATATCGATCATGGGTCCCCCCCCCCCCCCAAAAAAAGTGTAGAAGTAGCTCGGACCATCAGTGCTCTGTACTATCAGTGACTATATCAAAAAATTGTTCTTAAATGTAAGACTTTATTTGAAGATTTGTTTTTATGTATTGACTTGACACACACACACACACACACACACACACACACACACACACACACACACACACACACACACACACACACACACACACACACACACACACACAATTAAAATGTCAAATACATTTTAAAATAACATTTTAAAATAAGTTTCTACCAGTCTCAAAAATAACTGTAAAAGTATTATCTATTAGAAGAATAATGAGAGATTATTATTCCAATAATCATTTCATCTCACTCCACAACCACTCAATAAAAAAAATACTTAACATGTCCATTTAAAAAAGGGTTTTAGTGATTTTTAAAAAACTGATACAATTCTTTCTGTAAATAAATTTTAATTTAAGTCCATCTTTATGGCTCTTCCGGGTGCAGAAGAGTGGTTTTAGGTCTAGTTTCATTTGTTAACAATAAAGAAATTATTTTGTTATAAAAGTTGTGTTTTCTTATAATAAACACCCTAAGCAACAAAACAGCTCTGAATATGGGGATTTCAAGGGATTTTCAAGGGATTTTGTCCTGCAATGATATGTTATACTCTATCGAAAACTATTTTGACGTAAATAATTATGAGACTACTTGGAATATTCGTACTTTTATTAATTTATTTGATACACCACAGTATCATTTTAAGCGAAAAGTGAAAAAAGTGAATTATAATCGTTAGGGTTAGGTGACCAATCACAGCAACTAAAAGCCTTTTTACGTCCTTATACATCCATGTACATTTTGCATTAAGATTTATAAACACACACACACACACGCACACACACACTTCCATTATATGATTTTAACTTGGGCTACAATGTTGATGTTGAAAAAATGCATGCCCATGTTATCTGTAAACTGTACTTTCACTCTGTCATGTTAAACATCATTTTGAACATACCCACAATGATAAGGTAAAAACAATGGTAACTTACTTAAAATCCCTGATGTTTTTTTACTCTCGTAGTCCTCTTGATAAGAGTTGTGGTCGATCGTGTGATTTGAGTCGTCGTTTCTGTTTTCCGCACCAAACGTGAAATCACAACCTGTCCTGTTAGGTGTTTGCCTCTTACTAGTAAATTTATTGGGGTCCAAAATGTCCAAAACCGAGAACGAGGTTGTCCTGTGGACGGTAGGAGGCGCGCCCGCGAGCGCGGGCTCGTGTCTCGGTGAGGTTTCTCGACTCTCCGCCGGTAAAGCGTCTCTCCCTCCGGCGCAGTTAAACATTGGCAATTCTCCGGCAGCGAGCCGCTTGTCTTCCATGCCGTCCTGCGGAGCGGCCACGATCACGCCGGCAGCGGCAGGTACGATGGATTCGCCAACCTGCACTTTATCCAGGTTCATAGCTCTCCAGAGGGCAGCACAGCTGTCTGACTTCTGTTTTCTTTCGCCGTTCTTTATTCAACAGGACACATACTGGTGAAAAGACATAACATAACTGCAGTCTGCTGCTTAAGATGAATCTGGTCAGAAGTTGATCCAGCCGGTCTCTGGATGGTGATGCTGATGTCCCCCTGCTCAGGTCCTTATTGGGTTTGAACCGTCCCCTCAGGGCACCCCGTCGTTTATGTCACACACACACGCACGTGCGCCCAGTTGGCTACCCTCCCCTTTACACAGCTCTGATCATCGCCAAAACTTAGACACAAGCCGAGGCTTATTTATGCATTCATATTCCACTGTGAGTGGTAATTGGCTACAAATTAATCCCATGCCTCTAATAGCCTATTATCTCCGTCTGAGTATGAGGAGAACCAGAGGAGAGTGAGCGATGATGTGGCCTCTGATATACACGGCTGTCAACTCACACCCAGCGTGAGATCACTGGACTGGAAACACACTAAAGAGGCTTATTTTTCCTTACTTTCTCCCTCCCATCGCCCGCACTGGGTGAAGGTTAAGATAATCGTTGTTTCCAGAGAAATTAATGAGAAAATGGGTCACTTGAAAGCAGTGATGTCTTGGAGTGGTTAGTATTGTCTTTTTTTTCCTTTTGTTTGGATCAGATGGGCAAGACGAACAAGTCAGTTATTTGCAATTATCGAAGGCAATGATCCTTTATAAGCAAGAAATTAAAAGTTGCACAAAATGGGTAAAATAATCAGCTGTAAGGATGAACATGATTATCCCATCAGACTGGACCCATGGGAGTCACGATTTAAGCCCCTGCAAAGAGGCTGCAGCATCATGGGCCATGACATTTAACTTTTAATCTGATCTATTGAGGGGCCAAATAATAGACATTATAATAGGCTTTCCCATGAGTGTTTTTCAATTTTGTAGCCTAAATTTGCAAATACTTCTGTACAGACTAGTATCCTAATTTTAACAAACTGATTAAATTATGTATTATGTAAATTATGTAAATTACACTTTACAGCACAAAACCTTGCATTTGCAACTTGATTATGCCCTAGTAGACTTCAGATATGTTTAACCATGAAAGCACAATTTGTCTATCCATGAAAACACATAATTGGCTGTTGAGTCAACCAGGCTGTTTTGCTAGCTGATTGGGGAATTGCTGTAATTAGGAAATTCTCCCAGTAGCAAACTGAATGATTTTGTCAATTTAATCATATTATGCACAATAATTTGCATGTTAATTGTCCTATTCACAGACCCCCAAGTCTGCACACATGAAACAGATCGAACCAGATTCCTTTTTTTTACAGCCTAGATCATGTGAGAAAATCATTGACAATAACATTCATTATTGACAATTTAATAACTACCCCTACTATCTGAAACCCCTACAACAGCGTCCCTAACCATTGTGCATGAGCACAAATCAGTTACATATTCCAGATCATTTGACCAGATAATAATGAAAAATTCACAGGTCTCTATTGTTTTAAATGCATGAAATAAAATCAAAAGCTAAAACTGACCAGAGAAGCTCGGGTAGATCAAAGATAATAAGGATACGAAATTCTGTTTTTCCCCCCAGCTCTAAATAACAGTCATTTTAAAATAATAAACAATAATAATAAAAGGTTTTTTTGTTGTTGTTGTTTTTTTCTGCTGGGACAGCACAACTTTGCAGTCAGTTTAAAAAATATTAAATATTGAGTTCTGGGAGAAAAGACAGCTTTAGTCAAAGCGTCAGAAGCAATCTAATGATTTTAAATGAGCACAGGGTAGTAAAAGCCTGACAATTTTCCATCACAACAGCAGATGATGGTTAAAACGACTAGAAATCAATATTCTGACCGGGTGTCTTCCACTGATAAGAGGTGCCAAGACAATGTTGACTATAAAATTTGACAGCTTGAGATATTACACTATTACTTATGCTATTTTAAATAATATATAATATTTGGGCTATAATTAATTAATTCTATGGATTAGATAATATCTTTGTCTGGGATAAGGTCAAGGGGGTCTATTAAGGCTGGTAATGAGAAAGGAGAGTTCCAATCTTAGCGCAGAGGGTTTGTGAACGACAAATATACAGTCGGCTGTTTAACACAGCGGAGGGAAAGAGAGAGGAGAGACAAGAGGAGAAATGAGGAGAGAATGAATAAATAACAACAGAGATTTAATACCTTCTTTTATAAATTGTGGCACATTCATGTTTAAGCAGAAGGAACCCCCCCCCCCCCCCCCAAAAAAAGAAGAAAAAAAATTACATTACAGCCATGATAATGAGTGCATAATCTCATTTTATAAGCACATTTCCAATGATCTTTTGATGTACTGTATTAGGTCTTATTGTGAAAAACCATATTAGTGTTAAAAAAAAAAACTGCTTTGGTGGGTGGTTTATGATTTTTACCACTTTTTTTCTCAAAACTTAATTAATAATTAACACAGGAGACATCTGCAAGTAGCAAGTAGCTGCTGCTATGCGATATGTTAAAACTGACCAGAGGGTGGCGCGCTTCTCTTTAATCTCACAATTTATAGTCAGAACGCATAGAAGACAATCTGGACACTCCACATGAATTACAATAGAATACATTTCTGTAATTACATAATAGCAGTATAAACCAAAGAAATCTATAAATCTGAAAGTTAAATTGAAAACTGTAGCATCTTACTCATCAAATTACTGGAATGATATTTTACCTGTAACAATAATTTTGCATATATTTGAAGGAACAAAATGATCAGACTAATTTATTATGTATTATGGCACAATTCACACCATTTCACATGCTAAGCATGGCTGCATTTTTTAATTTATCAAAAATACAGTAAAACGGTACTATTGTGAAATATTATTGCATTTTTTTAAATAACTGTTTTCTATTTGAATATATTTAAAAATGCAATTTATTTCTGTGATGGTTGAAATTTCAGCAGCCATTACTCAAGGCCTCAGTGTCACATGATCTTTCAGAAGTCATTCTGATATGCTGATTTGTCACTCAAGAAACATTTATTATTTATTTATTTATTATTATTATTATTATCAATGCTGAAAACAGTTGTGCTGCTTAATATTTATGTGGAAACCTTTATGCACTTTTTTTAAAGGATTCTTTTATTTATTTTTTATTTTTTTTGTAATACAGTACAAGTCTTTACCGTCAGTTTTGACCAATTTAGTGGCCATTAATATTTTATAATGACATTTTCGATGACAATTCTGACAGTTATGCAAGTTTTCCCCAGAATTCTCATTACCTTAATGTACACATAAAAAATAAGAATTTCTGTAATGCAGAACAAATTATGGAAACTGCTTAAATACGTACATTATGAAAAAACATTATACATTATTAATTTTTCATAACATTTTTACAGTGATAAGAATCATCATTGCGGATGAATAGAATTACAAAAAAAAAAGTAAAATGTTTGCAATTATAGTAATGGAAATTTGGGGAGTATTTGATTAATTGTGTCAAAAATAATGTCACAAAGCAAAAAGTCGCAATGTTTCTAAAATGTGCTTCATTATCATTAGGCAATGATATATTTATTTATATATTAATTATGGTTCATTCTTCTTCTTTTTTCTTTTTCTTTTTTAACCTATGGATGCATTATTATTTTCTATGAGGCCAAAAAAGGACACAACTAGCAAAAAATGTAAGGAACTATAAATAAAGAACACTTTGAAGCCATGAGAAAAACGTATGCTGGGGCAATCATTTCAGGTTAGAGGCCTCTGCTATTGTCACATTGAGGTTATAGTGCCTTAGTCAATAAGCAATACAACCGTTTGACTCACTGATAAACATTCGCTGGTGAGTGGGGCAAGGGGACATATTGATGACCATCTGAATTTTTCTTACCTTTGCAGGCTTCTTATTTCTCTACTTGGTGAGAGACTGTTTGGGGGATTTATGCAAGGGTGGTCTGGTATCTCCTGCTGCACTTGCAGATGGAGCTCTAAATTGTGCATCACAGCAGACAGGAGCTGTTTAAATGCATTGAAACTAGGAGTCCTATAAGCTAAATTAACACACAGAATACTGGCTGTAAATCCAGCACACGTATACTTACACCGAAGAGAGGTGAAAGAACAGCATTCTGGGGCTTCACTTGCTCAATTGGTCAATCAGTCAAAATTCATTTGATCACAAAGTTTCAGAGAGCAGAAACCCTTGTTTGACACAATGTAAAATCTTAAGAATTAGTCTTGATAAAACTAGTCTTATGGTGAACGTAGACAGTGATCTTTCAATAAAGCTGTAAACTTTATTTATGAGTACTGTATTAATGTAATATTTTGATGGTTAAGTCAGGCCTCTTCTCTGGATGGGACACGATTCTAGAAATATTTTGTATGTATAAAAACAAATGATTTGGAATACAACACACAACTGGACGCTTAAGGGGGCCCAGACTGCAAGCGACTGAGATTCAGGGTTATCTGTGGCAGGGTTGTGAATTATGAATGTACTCTCTAGAAGTACATTTGATTGCTCAGCCTGAATGTGTGATTTACACTTGCAAGATTTACACTAGCAACCTGTTAACAATTCTAACCTTAGTATCTAAGCAGTGCATTTCAAATAATCACTAGCGATAGCTACCACTCCATAAACACAGCAAACATACTACAAGAAATTTAGATCCTGAACGACACTATTTCTAGTTATTCTAACTTTATATATCGGTATCTGGACCAGTGTAATTTTATTATCATTAATTATTGTAAATTATAGGGTTTTTTAAAAATAGTTTTGTTAATATTTTGAATTAGATTTGTTTATATATATATAATTCAACTTGAAATAAATGGAAATGAGAAATGTTATAGCAGAATTTGTGAAAAATATATGTTATTTTATTTATTTATTTTGAAGTAATGAAAATATCTTATATGGTTATATGGATTTAGTTAATGATAATAACCCTGATCTGGGCAAACTGAGATTTCATCTGAAACTTCAGAGGAGACACACAAGATTACTGGGGTCTTTTCTCATGAAGAAAATGTGAAAAGCAGGAGAATTAAACAATAGTCATTTGTCACTTAGTCATTTAATTTCATTGGAAAAACAATTATTAGATATTATTTGTGACTTGATTTCCTTTGGCTGCTTTTACAAACAAGGCACATTAATAAATTAAACTTGAATTTATACTTATTTACTGTATATCCACTGTTCATGTATAGTTTACTGAAATTGTTAGCTGATATTTTACATTATATTACACACTAATGACATTAGTTAAACTGTGGCAGATTAACTGTTATATTTTCAGGCCATGTGTGGAGAGGTGAAACATTTACAAAATGTCTCTTTAAATAGGCAGATTATCATTATCTCCAATTCTGGTGATATCTAAAAGTAATCAAAGACAGAAAGATAGAGACAAAAAAAAAAAATTATCTCAATAATATAAAAACATAAAAACTGCAAAATAAAAAAAGAAAACAGACAACAAAAATAAGTTGTCTTCACAGCTTTGCTGGTTTCAAATAATTGGTTTCCTCTTTTATTGTCCCAGCCAGCTGCAACTACCATTAATCCCCTTTTATTCGGCTACAGTGTTACAACCTGTAAAGCACAGATTTACTGTTGTCAGCAAAATGACATTTGAAGTGCAGTTTACTTAAAAACTAGTGAAATAGATGTATAATGTACGGTGTAAGGAGAAACTAGTAAATAAAATGTGTGTTCAAGAATACAAAACTAATCAGTGGGTTCCTTGATGCTGTTCAACACATAATGAGAATGGGCTGTTAAAACCAGAGTATGGCAATTAATATTTTCAAATAGTCATTAGCATTGCACTATTGTAATCATTCACAAATGCTCTCCCTGTTCATGTCAAATTCAGTCAAGCCTCTGTATAGCTCTATCCATGACTTCACTAAATAAATACAAGATGTTTCTCTCTGGAGCAATTGTATAATACTCTGAACTCATGGGCTCTTAGTCAGTAAATAGTGGCTCCTATGGCTATCAACTCGTCGTCGCATCGTAGGTTCGCATAAGATACAAGGTTATTTTTGGTAATTGAGATCTGTCACATTTTTCCGCTTCTGCAAGCAATTTGTGGAAAGTTTTTCTTGCGTGATATCACCCACATGCCAACAAACCACAGAAAACACAGAACAAAAATGATGATTCATTAATAATGACGATTCACTAATAGAGCATAGGCACCAAAGCTGTTATCTTTGCAGCATCATCCTGCATGTAAAAATTTAAAAGTAAATCCACATTGTTCTTTAAGAGTGCATCCTAACCAATAATGCATTACAATGTCTCGGTACATTATATAATGCAGTATTCAATACATAGGCTACTGGGGAGGCTTCAAATAAAGTGTGCTCACTGTGTGACACTGGCTAACAGTACTAGACTAGATGATCTGCTGAAGATAAATATGCTGTTAAAGATACTGAACTAAACTGTTGACCACTAGCTCAATTAACCACAATAAAGCTGTAAATTAAAATTGTGTAAAATTTGCATTTGTATCATCATAATGCATTAAAGCCTGAATTCATTTGACTCTACTGGATAAGAGGAATGTTATGTGTTATTCATGTGACCCTGTCAAGCATTTGAGAAGGAAAAGTTAGTCAAAAAATGTTTTTATAGACACTTACATGCAGAATAAATCAACTTCAATAAAAAAAAAAAAGGACGGAACAGGGTAACAATTTTTAAAATGCTTTGAATCAAGTTGATTGCATGAAGTTTGCAATCAAAAATGCTTGCTAAAAATAAATAAAATAAAATATAATTTTAATTGTAACAAAAGCACTAAAATCCCAATATATCTGTGTTAATTACCGGAGGCTGGCAATTACTGGACTCATATATGGTTCTACTGCCCTGCACATATTTTCACAGCCATTGTAAATTAAGACAATGCTCACTGAGAGCCTAATTAACAATTAGCATAAACATAATTAGCAAGTGGTGACATTTCACTCGTTACATTGTTGAAATAATTTTTAGAAATTGCCCCTCAGAGAAATACTGTCACGTTTGCATAATGGCTGTACTTTGTCAAAGCAAGCAACTGCCATGGCTGTGTTCTCCCTGTCACCTTCTTACCAGGACACTTTATTTTAAGATGCCCAGCCCTGGCATTTAACTTACACCAAGGGGAAAATCCTTTCCACCTTACACTATAAATTGTAAAACTTACTATGGTCATAGCGTTCAAACCCCCGATCACAAAACTACTGGCATAAAAACACAGGTTATGTCATCATTTACTCACCCTGTTCCAAACCTGTAAGACGTTCTACCACGGAACACATAAGAGGACTGACAGATCTTCAGCGATGCTCTTTTTTTTTGTTGTTGCAATGACAGCTCATAGTGACCATCAAAAAAAGAAGAAAAAAAAATAATACATTAAAAATCACTATAAAAGTTTAAAGTGTAGACCTGTTTTTTTTATGAAGAGTTGCCATTTTCTGTTTGAAGATTATTGAGATATTTTCATTTTGTTTTCCACAGAAAATGTGGCATACCAATTTGGAATGACTTTTGGATGACTAATAATGAGTTGTCATTTTCAGGTGAACTCTTCTTGTATAAGTGTGATCAAAGAGACAAAAAATTCTTATTCTAGTCCCCCCCCCACACACACACCCCACTTCTTCTGCTTTGTCCTTTGCAAACACTGGCCATTACACTGAAAACATGGAAAGCTAAAAATATAAACATCTAAATGAACTGGTTTTAATCAAGCCAAAAATATTATTTATTACCGCTGAATAAACCTAAATGCATTAATTTATACTCACAAAACTATTTTTATGGGTTAAATAAGGTACAAATAGCTCTTTGAGGTCCCAATTACAGGTTGCCATTTTTATAGTGCAGAAATGTAATTTGATGCTTGAGGGCGTTAGGCAAATGATTTTTATGTTATCTGTTGTAGTCATCACGTATGGAGTCTCCTGCGTTTGAGGACAGACATGCAAATCTGTTGGGGGAAGTCTGTTCTCTTTTAACAGCAAGAGGAGATTAACTGACAATCAACATTCAAGCAGTGACAAAATCTGTATCTGCCAGAGGTAAACTGTTTGTCTTGGAGGTATAAGACACTTAGACAAGACAAATTTGCTTTAGGAAGACAAAGTACAATGCAAAAGTTCTCTAGTCTGAGAGGAAGCCTCATTGTCACACAAGATAAGTGAGTACAAGTGGATTAGAACTCTCAGGAATAGATCTGTTAGTCTTTCACAGCAGGATTTCATTCTGTCCATCTGATTCATTCTCCAACTGCAATTCGCTATGAAAAGAGAAACAGAGAGTTTGATAGCTGTTCGTGCTATAGCATAAGCCACCCATTTTTTTTTCAACAAAGTCCAAGTCTTTTCCCTAAAGTCAGCATGAAATGAAAAATTCACTTATTGTGAACTATTAATCTTTTCTTTTTTTTCCACAACTATATCTACAGTACACACTGCAGGAATAACTGAGAAAGCCACAAATGTGAAGTCTTGTGGCCGCATTACCATCAGTATTAATTTTCAGTAGTTAAATTATTGTCAGTTATTTCCAGTATATATACAATACAAATTTTGTAGGTACAAATAAACAATTTCCTTAACACATTCATATACATTTTAACCTGGATGAAAACACAGAACCCTAGAATCTGTATAAAAAGTTAAGCGTCAAACGTGGACAAAATAATGTTAATGCATAAGAATGCAGTGAGAGTTAAATATTGCTGAGTCTCATCTCTGTGTCTTATCTCATTCATTGAGACTTACTAAACTGCTCTTGCCATATTACATCTGTTTATCAAATATTACCTCAGCCTCAAATGAGAATCTCATGTGTTCAGAGAATCAATCACATACGTTATACAATCTATAACGTGTTGTGACACAACCTAGAACACCAGCAAGTTGATGGAAATGTTTCAGTGTGATCCGATATAGGCAGCAAACATGCTCCATGGGAGAATTTAACAGAGAAATTTCAGTTGCTGTAGATTTGGGAGAAAGAAATACCTTTTGGATGGCATGTTACAAAGAGCTATGAAGCCATTTGGTGGCAATAGTTGCTCCTGTAGATGGTCTGAAAGTGTTTGTGCAAGCAGAAAAACTCAGTCGCATCTTCAGACCACTGGCAAATTTCTAATTTCCGTTTGGTGGGCGAACTGTCTAATTGCTATTTAGCTTTACCAGTCAAGTAATTCGAGCCAATGTCTTAAAAGCAGCCACTTGTAGTTAAGCCTCCATGCCAAAGGGTCTGCTGAACAATAGTGACATCTCATCAGGGCCCCAGGCTCCTGGACAGGAGTGCGAATCAGGTCCCTCTCCTCTTGAATGGGCAAGCAATCTTCAGAAAATTAAGTCTGAAAAGCCAGGGAAGAGCTGTACGATTCATCACGACAGACTCTGTCAGGCAGAGGGCTATTAGAGGATCTGGCACTGCTCGGGTGCCATGTTGTCATCTGTGCAACAACTGCATCAGCGGACTGATGTGCATAGCAGGAACAGGAAGGACGGCTCGCGTTGAGCTTCATACAACCGATGATGTCTCATTTGTCAAGCAGGAAATCGTTTCACCAAAATCACTCAGTAGCGTTTCTGCTAACCGACGGCAAATGATCATCTAAAGACATTTGATAAAATGTGCTGTTCACAAAACCTGTGTAACCGATGAGTATGGCTCAAAACAGCAAAAGCTATTTTTTTTTGGAGAAGGACCATCATTTAGAAGACACAGTTCTACAGTAGCTAATGTGAAATGACTATCATCACATACAGAAATTAAAATTATATATATATATATATATATATAGATATATATATATATATAATATATATATATATATATATATATGTATATATATAATTATAGATATTGGCATGAAAATCTGAAATTTAAAAATGTACACTAGTTTGAAGACTTGCTTAAATAATTGTGGCATTCTTGTTAGTTTTCAACACATTTCTACATGTTTGATAAGCTGTTCTAAGGGTTTATTAAACAGCCAGTGTCAGGAAAAATTCTGTAAAACAATACTACGTTGCTTGTAGCACACTTCACAACAATGAGTGGTGCTAAAAATGAGTCAAGTCACCTTAATTTTCATACTGTAGTGCTTTATACAATACAGATAGTTTTAAAGCAGCTTAACCATAGTAAGACACTAGTGTCATTTTCAGCTTCATTCAGTTTATTCTTGGTTCAGTTCAGTTCAGTTCAATATGAAGTTATGGATGAATTCAGCTATAAAGCATCTCTACAGAAGACAATATTGTCAGCTCAATTCAATACAAGTTTTGTTCTCATCCGATATTGTCAGTGTCAAATCGATGATAATACTGAATATTAAGTGTCTTTTAGACCCCAGCTAAGCAAGCCAAAGACAACTGTGGAAAGAAACCCTTACTCCATCAGGTGACAGAAATCAAGGGAAAAAACCTTAGGAGAAACCAGGCTCAGTCAGGGGACCAGTTCTCCTTCTCCAAGGTATGATATTGCTTGGGATGCTTCACACTTGGCAAAAAAAGAAACTAAAATGGTTGGTTTACTGCCACTAGTGTTCATTTCAGCCGGAAACTGCAGTGAAATGCATGTGCAGGTTTGTTTTTGGAGTTTTGCTGAAATGTAGCCGGAGTCACAAACACAGGTTAAAGAGTAAGCTACAGCAAATCCTTGAATGATGGGTGATTCCCAGTCAAGGTCACCTAATCTTACCAAGGTAACTGGATGCTAATTATTGATAAAGCCATCTCACCTATCCCATGGTTGACTACCATGGATCAGCAAAAACATTCTAATTTTTAAGTCTTAATACATCAATTTAACGTGATGAAAACTCTATGCCATGGTGGAAGAACTGAATGAGAACTGCTTAACAATAAAAGAACCTTGGCTTAGCTGGCTGGGTTAAAGAGGCCCTGGGAGGAAGAACCTATTGATTTTAATTACACTGAACAGCCCTTGGGGACACAAGGACTTTGGCTGTTTATTTAGCCATTGCCTCTCACTGTGATTGTACAGGCTGAGATAAAATCAGTCTCCTAATTATTACCATAATAAGCTTGAGAAAGGCTCCAGGCCTTGTCTTTTCTATTTAAAGAGAAATCACTAGGAGGAAGATGAGGATAAAGACATCAACAAGCACTTAAAAAACAGTTTACTATCAAAAAAAAAAATAATAAAATAAAAATTAAAGCCAATAAAATTGGTTTGGTACCTTTACCAGACAGCAAAATTTTACAGTGTTTGGTGTTGTGCACACAAATGCTGGTGTAGACCACAGAGTTAATGGAAAAATTTTAAAGATGTAAAATTAGCAGCTGGAGACCCCATGTCATGGACGACTCTTGTGGAGTATATCAAGATTTCTGTGACCTGTGACTGGACAAGGTTTATTCCATGAAGGTTCAATTAGATCCAGATCTGATAATAGTCTGGACCAAGGTTAGATGGCAGCTGCGATTGTACTTTGGAGAAAGCTGAGCGAGATAAGTTGAATCTGGACAAAGCTAATGTTTGTCCTCCTAACTCGCAAAACCTGCAGAAACTGAATTTGTTTTTGATAGGGCTTCATAAATGGCTAGGAAGTCTTATTTAGAGGGTAAAAACAAAGACAGTAGTTCGGAGTTCAAAAGTCTGAGTCAATGCTGAATTTGAGTTTTTTTTTAATCAATTGTTTTTTTCATTTAAATCTGGAAATAAACAATGGTTTAGGGTTTTTTTTAAAAAAGTAAAATAATAATAAAAAAAAATATTCAGAAATTCAGCATTTTTTTTTTTTCTGGGTCACTATTCAAATTTAAGTTTGATTTAAAACAATATCATAAGGTTTTGCTTTTGTTAAATCTAAAGAGAGACAATAAAAACAAGACAATAAAAAACAAGAAGACAGCAAAAGAAAGTTTTAAGAAATCCTAAAATTCATGTAAATGTTTTAGTGGTCAAAGACTTTTGGACCCTGCCATAGTAAATACGACATACTGAAACAAGTTTTCCCAACAAATATATATTTTTTTATATTTTAACAAAAACTGTAACAATGAAGGTCTAGTGGCTTTTGGCTCTGCTGAAATTTCTGGCTCTAGTGTGGAACAGAATATTTCAGAATGCATATTGTAACCTTTAAATTCGGGATCGACAATAGCAGTCCCCTGACAGGCTGGAATGGCTGTCCCTGGGTTTTCCTCAGCCACCATGTCTAACAGAGTGAAATTGACCTGTATTAAGGTCCTCTCACTCTGGCTAAATTATTCGATCATAGTCCCTGACAGTTGTTTGGGTCAGTAATTGCTTGTTTATTGGAGGAGAGGGGAGGTGGTCAATGGTGGGCTGCGGGACAGGTATGGAGGGCTGGCAGACAGCTCCAAGTCCAGAGCTGGCCATAGGAGATAAGCAACTCAGCTGGGTTGGTGGCTCTATCTCACCGCTATAAGCCTGGTAATCTGCCGCTTTTTGCCATCGGCATCCTAACCTACCCCTAACATCCAGACAAACACTGGCCACAAATATTGTCTGTACACCTGAAATATACCCTGTATTATTTTCCACTTGTCCAGTTATTCCTAAATGTCAATTTCATGGAGGTCTGCTGGGAGATTATAATTACATGGGAGCAGACAGATGAAGCACCCATGTATTTTTCTGCCTATGAGCAAGGATAGTTAGATAATTTGGTGTTTTTAGACAAGGACACTTATACTGCATTCCATCCAAAGTGGAAATTGGGAAATTCATAATTAATATATTTTGGTCAGATATCGGACCACAAAAGCATTTGATGCTAAGAAAATAAGGTGCAAAGGAACTGTATTGCTAGCATGGTTTTCAACAGAAAATATTATTTAGACGTTTCCAAGTTGGAAGTTCCAATTTTTTGAGTCAAACCTGCTGAAAATACGCTTTATAAATTTCCATGCTGGTCTAGGATGGTTAAAGCTATATATTATTAGTGTAGTTTGCAATTCCCGGGGAGGATGAAAATTTCCCCCTTCAACTTAATGCTTTATTTTTGACTTGTCATATGCACGTCTTGCCAGTTTAAGTATTCAAATTATTTTAAACCAATCAAGCACAAGAAGATGTGAAAGAGAACGTCACGTTTACGTATTGTAATCCTTGTTCCCTGAAGGTTGGAACGGAGGCGTCACGTCGGTGACCGGCGAATTGGGAATCTCGTTAGGGAGACCAATTTACTTTGAGTGCTCTAAACAAGCCAGTGCACATTGGCATGCGATGATTGCATCCAGCTGCTGCTGATCACAGCGTGAGTATAAATAGGCAGCAGATGCACCGCCTACCCAGGTTTTCGCTGAGGAGCCGAGCTGGTGACCCGGCCATTCAGCAGTGGTACAGCAGCCATGGCGACGGCATATGACGTCTCTGTTCCCTCCTTCAGGAAACGAGGGTTACAATATGTAACCGAGACGTTCCCCTTCAGTTCAGCCGACGAATTGGTAATCCCTACCAAAGCGTCATGGATGCTGCCCCTTCCAGTGTCCTGGGCCCCTTTTTGGGGTAGGCTGGGGCTCGCAACAGAAAGGCCAGTCACTGTTGTCGTAGCACTACCCATTCAGTGAAATTTGATAACACTGGGAAAATACACCCGTTCCACTTGGAACAGGAACGTTGCAGAAGCCCCATCCTTCCCGAAAGAGGTTTCGGAAGCACTTAACCCTTTAAACAGCCATTTAGGTGCATATGGAAGATTTGATGTGATTTTAACCCTCTTGGAAATGGCAGAAGTCTGCCAGGAAAACACAGGCTCTTACATATGGGATCCACTTAGGTCTCTACATATGGAACCCAGCCCTCTACCGGTTCTCACAAATTCATAGAGTGAGGGCCTGGCACCGGATGTTCCGCCACAACTGGCTGCCGAAGGGTTGGAGGAGCTCAATAGGGTCAAGAGTACGGACACTCTGGACCGGTTATAGCAAGCCGACACTAACCGAGGCCTCTCAGTGCTTCTACCCGTTTGAGGTGAGAACACAGGAGGATACCACACAAAGGCTATAGAATCTAGAAAACGTGTTGGGGGTCGCCCAGGCCGCAGCTCTACAAATATCTGCCAGCGATGCACCACCAGCCAGTGCCCAGGAGGATGCAACACTTCTAGTAGAGTGAGCTCGCAACCTGAACACCCTGTGCCTGATAAGCCAGGGTGATGGCATCCACTGAAGGGAGTAGTAGGAACCTTGGGCACATAGCTGGGCTGGGACCTCAGGATTACCATGGAGTCAGCTGGCCCAAACTCTAGGTACGAATTGTCGACCAAAAATGCATGCAGGACCTCTACCCTCTTGATGGAAGCCAGTGCAAGCAGGATCAGAGTCTTCATTGATAGAAACTTCAGCTCAACTGCCTGCAAAGGCTCAAATGGCCCATTCCTTAAAGCACTAAACAAAAGACACAAGACCCAATAGAGTAAAGACGTGGACCATTTAGCATTCACCCCCCCCTAACCAAAACTAACCAAAAGACCATGCCATTACTCATGACCAAATTCCCTTCCACGGGGTCATGGTTGGCAGCAATCACAGCCATGTAGACTTTAAGGGTGGAGGGAGACAACCTTCACTCCAACCCCTGAAGCAAAAAGGACAGCAAGACTCTGATCTGGCATTTTCAGGGGTCTTCTTGGTGAGAAGAACACCACTCAGTTAACAGGTTCAACTTCAAGTTCACCTTTAAGCGTGTCTCGTAGACAGTGCTCTCGCTGAAGTGATGGTGTCAACTACCTCTTGGGGTAGGTCACCTAGAACCTCTGTGTCCCGTCCAGGTACCAGACATGAACTTTCCAGAGGTCTGGACACGGGTGCCACAGGGTGCCCCATCTCCTTCCTCAGAGGAATCTGCCAAGGATGGGCTGTCACGAGGAGCATCAGTTCCGAGAACCAGGTCCGAGTGGACCAATAAGGCACCATGAGCAGGGCCTGCTTCTCGTCCTCCCTAAACACATACATGCCAAGTGTTCCTTCGGTCAGGGAGTAAAACAACTGGCGGTGAGAAGTCTCTGGAGACGCAAACAGGTCTACCTGAGCGGCTCCGAAACATCTCGAAATCAGCTGAACCA
Source organism: Cyprinus carpio (assembly GCF_018340385.1). Classification (NCBI taxonomy): domain Eukaryota; kingdom Metazoa; phylum Chordata; class Actinopteri; order Cypriniformes; family Cyprinidae; genus Cyprinus; species Cyprinus carpio. The sequence goes on from NC_056585.1 coordinate 2,270,701, forward strand.
TTTGGGGATGGAGTCTCCATTCCCCGGGGAACGCAGCTCATGACAGCTCGTCGGCTGTCAGAAAGGCATTGGGATGGGGCCCTGTGAACCAGCACGAGCCACCCCGAGGAAACAATCATCCAGCCTCGAGGGTTCGGTGGAGGTTTCCACTTTGAGCCCAACCCTCTCGGCGGCCCAGGCAAGCATAGCCACCATTTCCGGATCTGCTGGCCGCCCAGAAGGCAGCAGCGCTGCTGGATCATCATCTCCAGAAAGGTCTGGCTCACCCTCCGATGCATCAATCAACATCCGATCATCGGGGGGAGCGCCGAAGGATGCAAGTGGTACCCAATGAGAGGGTCCAGCCTGTTCCCTGGGCAGCTACACTGGCAGCGAAGTGCTGGTGGAAGGAGGAGCCCTCTGAGGTAGGTTCCTCGGAGGGGAATTCCTCACCACCGTAAGACCAGTCCGGCTACTCCCAGAAGTTGCGCCCCCTGACAACCACCATGGGGAACCCTAGATCCAGCCAGAGGCACGAGCAACCTGCCCCTTTACAGGAACCGGAGCCTAGTCCACAACTACGTGACGGTCATTTTCCAGCAATGAGGGCATGACTTGTCCACAAACGCCGCCACAGCATGCCTCAGTTACCGGCGCCAGGTAATGACCGCAACCAGAAACACATGGGTGGAAAGACATCTTTAAAAAGACATGGATCGTTTAGTTTACAGTCAAAGTAGATTGGTCTCTCTAGTGAGATTCCCAATTCGTCGGTCACCGACGTGACGTTGAAGGTGACCGACTGAAAGGGAATTCAATTTGGTAATGTTTATTTGTCTTTATCTAACATTATTTATTAAAGTACAAGGATTTATGGGTAAGAATGGTAAACAATGAAAACCAGTAAGCATTTTGACAGGGCAAGTAAAAATCCCAACCCAAACAGCAACCATTTTAGGAACCAACATAAAAAATAAACAACATATGCTGTCTTTGCAGCAGGAGAATGAAACATAGTGACTGTGTATATTTTCTTGTTGTTTATTTTAATGCTGATATATCATACCAATAAGAGTCTCAGCACATTAGCAGCAGGTAGCTGCATGAGAGATCTCTAATCCCAAACAACCCGATGGTTGGCTACATTGACATATACACTCTTCATGTGTTTGCTGGAGCGTGAAGCAGGACAGCCCCATATGATCTCGCTGCTGGAGTTCTGAGCTCTTATGGTTCATTCAAAGCAAGGAATGCTTTGTGTTTTTCAAACCACTAAGCAACTGAAACAATATATGTGTGCTGGAACATCCACAACAAGAAAAGCCAAGAATCCCTCATGAACTTCCAAAGCACAAACATGCACCCACCCCATCATTTACAAACACTGCATTGTATGCAACACATGCAGATAGCATTGGCTTTTGCTTCCCTGACATCAATAACAGCAGATTATCAGTTTGGTTGTCTTGACGGCCTCACTGGGGTCGTTGTAAACAGCCAGCTCATGTCCACGTGTTCGTGGTTACCAGGAACCCCTCCTCTGTTACACTGCAATTTTAGGACCACCATGGCCAATTTATCTAAATCTCACCTCTCCTCAAACAGTTTTATCAAAACTGGCGGTCGGGCGGCTGGCATATGGAGGTGGCCTCAATCCTAAATGCAGCAGCGCAGATTTTAATTTTGGAAAGATTAATGTCCTTTCCCGTTCTAATGCTGCAGGTCTCAGTTATCTGCCTTGATGTCTATCAGCTAATTTCTACAGTTGTGTTGGAAATGACCTACATTTGTCTGCATTCAAGGGTGGAAAACACAAACCGCAACAAGATGCTTCAGGCCGAGTGGAGAAAAAAAAAGAATCTAGCCATTTTACCAAATTTCCTCTAAATTAGAAAGTGTCTGCCCCACTTGGACCATACACTTAAAAATCTGAGCAGGAACCTTTTTCATTACAGAGGCACACATCCCAAGGGGATCTGAGGAAAACAGGTATTCGCCACTGAGGAACACATAACAGAAAATAAATATATAGTGTATACTGCCTGACATATGAAATAACACTCCATTTTTTAAATAGAAGTAAAAAAAAAAAAAAAAAAAAAAACCTTTAGAGAAAATCTAAACAAACAAACATCTGTCCAAATACTATGATGACATTATTATACAGTAAGTTTTAAAATTGCCAGCATAACTAATATCGGAATTAAATATATTAATAATCATATATACATAAATATATATATATATATATATATATATATATATATATATATATATATATATATGTGTGTGTGTGTGTGTGTGTGTGTGTGTGTGTGTGTGTGTGTGTGTGTGTGTGTGTGTGTGTGTGACCCTGGACCACAAAACCGGTCTTAAGTAGCTGGGGTATATTTTTAACAATAGCCAGAAAAACATTGTATGGGTCAAAATTATCGATTTTTCTTTTATGCCAAAAATCATTAGGATATTAAGTAAAAATCATGTTCCATAAGACATTTTGTAAATTTCCTACCATAAATATATCATTGCTAAGAACTAATTTGGACAACTTCAACTTCGATTTTCTCAGTATTTAGATTTTTTTGCACCCTCAGATTCCAGATATTTACATAGTTGTATCTTGGCCAAATATTGTCTGATCCTAATAAACCATACATCAATGGAAAGCTTTTCAATTTCGAAAAATTGACACTTAAGACTGATTTTGTGGTCCAGGGACACACATATATATATATATATATATGTAGTCCTGAGATGTAGTGAGATGTATATGTAGTCCTGAGATGTGATATGCTCTGCTCCATCTAAAACTATGTTAAATAGCATTTTGCAAATTATTTTATAATTATTATGCATGCACGATAACCTCACAATAATCTGAGAGACTACACAAAATATTTGTACTTCTAAAAAATCATTTGCTATTTAAAAACAATTTTGAAAGCAAAAATGATGGGAAAAATTAAGGGAAAAAAATCCCCTTTAATTACCCATTTACAGTTCATCTAAAGGTTTCTAATTCCGTGAAAAATGATCAAAGCCTCTTAGTTTCCTAAAAGTTAACTTATGGTTTAAGTTCAAGCCTGGCTGAATCATACAGGTACACCGTATGCAATCTATTTTAATTATTATACACTGTTAGTTGCACAGTCAAGAGTAAAATTAAAATGGCAATCACAATTAGAAAATTGCAGAGTCAATTACAACACATTAGCCAGAGCTAGCAAATGGGGGAAAAAAAACGTTCACCCTTTCGTTTGGTTTTTATTAATTAAAAAAAGGCACTGGGCTCAAGCTATACCTGCATAAGTCGTGCTACAATTATTGCAAGTGCATTCGCTTCAGTGTTCAATTTAGCACAGCTGGAATATTGCTTGAGTGAATGACACAGCTGTTCACAACAGGAAAGGAACGCTCTCTCTGTAGACTGTTTCTCCCTGAGCACCTTGCTGTGTAAAGGTTAATAATATGTCTGTGATGTATAAGTGTTGGCATGCACTCTTGCTCCTTCTCTTTGTTTCTGAAAACTGCTTTATGTTCACTGCGCCCGCCTGGGTGCATTATGCTGACTGCAGACTGTACCCTGGAGAATAAGCGCCCCTGATTGTGATTGTTCTCTATTATCAAAGGATGGACTTTGCCGTTTCACTGTCTGAAATGAATTTGTAGTGGCGCAGTATTTTGTGATGGCGCTAGCATACAGCGTAGCGGGGAGGTGGGGGTCATTGGCATTCTTTTATCTGCCACATAATAAAATTACCACGCTTACACACCAGCCTCTGCATTCTAAGATATGTGTAATTCCCTAAACATGAAGAATTAATTACATATCTGCATTTAAAAGGATTTCTTTGCCACACCAGGAACTTAAAAAGCCTACCGCGAGCATGCCGCATTGATATTACCAACAAAAGAAGAGCCATGTAATAGCTTTTCTTTTTTTCAGAGACTGAAACTTTAATCTCACAGCAAATTTACTTGGATATGGCTGTAAAAGAGCATGCTTGGCTGCTTTCTTTTAGTTCAGCTTCTGAACTGGAAAGTGCAACATGAGAGAAATCTGATTCATGAGAGAAATCTGATTCTGTTTCTCAGGAGTGATGTGGTCAGTGGTCAGGAGGAGGACCTTGTGTCCTGTTGATGGCCCAAAATGACCTTTGTCTCTCAAGCTGAACAAACCCTGCTGCTGCCAGGCCCCCCAGAGATGCTTACAAACCAACAAAGAGACAATGTCACAATGCATATTAAGTTCATGAACTAAATAAAGACTGCAGCAGTTGCATCCAATCACATAACGTTGCTAAGTCAAGAATCACTACCATTGCTCATGTTTAGGGTTATGATTTGTATAATGATAGAATGTGGATATGTTTAGGTTATATACGGTAATATAGCAAGTAGCTCATACCTGTTGTGACATGTGCAGCTAGTACATGGAATTTGGCAGTTAGAAGGAGTTGACTAAGAAAACTGCAGTACAGAGTGAGTGTATGTTATGTTAAACCATTGTACAGTTGCTAGTAATAAATGAACAGAAACAGAGAACACCTGAATAGCCTCATCTATATCCGTCTTACAATTTGAATACATATATTGAATGTATATTAATAATTTGAATATATATAATCATATATTAAATCTTATATTTTACACACACACACACACACACACACACACTATATATATATATATATATAGCCTTCTTACATATCGGACATTGCAGTTTACTGCTCTGGCCAATTCTATGGTCCTCTTGCCTCCATGTAGTAGGACTATGTCATATTTACAGTCATTGCAACTCTGACCTTAATTGTCTGCTTCCTGTAAAGTGTTTTGTGCATTAATTATTTATGACTGTGCACATGTGCAATAATTGTTTATTGAACAAGCATGAAGAACATTTTTAAAACCGTTTTCAATAAAGTTCTGTAAAGCTTATATTTATATATATTGTTTCCATATACCACAAAGGAAATATAAGATTTTCAATTTTATTTTCATTACCTATTTTAATGCTCACATTTATGCACCTGGATTTCATTTCAGACATTTTCTTCTGTGGATTTCAAATTAGTTTTTTTTAGTTGTCTTTTAATTGTTTTTTGTTTAATTTGTTTTGTCCATACAAGGAAAGTCACTGGGGTCCAGTGTTGTTTTGGACCCCACAGACATTCAATGTATAGAAAAACATAGTTAGTGTTATAAAAACTTAGTGTTATACAGTGCATGTTGGGTGATTTAGTAAAGTGCATGTTAAATTACAGGACTTTAACAAAGCTTGGGGTAATAGACAAGTCTACCATTATCTATTCCGCAAAAGTAATAAATGACTCAGCCAAAGTGTCCTACAGTATATACCACCAAACCAAGATAAAAGCTCAGTGGAGGAAATAAACTTTAGCTTATGTTAAAAACATTATGATTTATGTATTGGTTATACAGCTATGTGCTGTTCGTATCTTTGTGTTTGTGCAAATGTTAATCTGTGTGTGTAAAGCAGTGATCTTCACACATTATGTAGCAGACAACATATTAGTGTTTTCAGTAAAAAAACAAAATGTATATTCACTTGCAGGTCCAGTATATTGTAATTATTGATAATAATTAGGATGATAACACATTTTTTTTTAAATATAAATATTATTAAATTGTTGTTTTCTGAGAATATCACACAGTTTTTTCCCCATTTAACACTATTTTTCATTTGTATAGAGAATAAATAATCCACCCATTGATTAATGAAAGTAAAACAAAAGCACTTTTTTAAAATAAAAAAAAAATATTTTTAGCTGAAAGAAAACTCTTGTGTTATTGCATTTAATTGTGAGTCGACAGAGAAAAACACAACATCAGAGAAAATCTATAGGCTAAAGGAGAACAGCAGAATCAGTCTTCAATAGATAGGCCCAAAAACCAGCCTGCTTATTGTGCTAATAAATTGACTTTAAAGAAGTAGCTTTCATAACAAACAAATTTTAGGGTCTTCATATCACATTAAGAATGAGTCCAGCTAAATCTCATCAAAGCAGTGGGTCCTGCTGCCAGGGGACTCAAGCTAATGGCTGGAAGCTAGAAGAGCTGCAGTCAATTGACCCGGGGGCAAATCACTTGACCCTGAGTCCTCCACGCTCGCTGTCATGTGAGAGACCTCTGAAATGGTGGCATGCACATGCATTACATTTATATAGACTCACACACACTGACCTGGTACGTGACAACACACAGCTAAAACCAAAATCTAAAAGCTATACATTAAAGTAATGGTGCCTGCAACATCAATACCCACAGTGTCTGCAGCGAGCATGCTGCTATCTGCTGTAGGTTTCCATGCAATAACTGCAGGCACAGGTCACAGGATGACACAGCCAGTGAAATTAATACCATGTAGCAGGTTTCATATTGAAGCGATATCACAATGTATTACATGGTATTATTAATATGGTATTGCAGGAGTCAAGCATCAGGATAAGATTATTACAACTCTGGCTGTTGTCTCAAGGGCCACAAGGGGCCAACAGAGCCCTTACTGAACTTAAGTTCTGTGTGCAGAACACAGTAGAACTGAACTTTGCCTTGGAGTTAGTGATTTGAACAAACCCCAATCCCACTTTATATTACGTGTCTGTAACTACTATGTAACATTTAAAAGAATCATTTGATAAAAAGTATTTACTGTGTACATAAGTTTTTACTTTGTACTTATATTTTGTGCTTACAACTGTAGTTAATATTACAATCTTTGAACCCACACTTAAATCTAACAATACTTAATAATCACCTAATTTCAGAAAAATAGCAGCGAAAGTGTTTATACAATACAATATACAATGAACACAATAAGCACATTGTACCAAACAATTTATTTATTTGTAATTAATTTATTTTTTGACGGCAACACATTGTAGTGATAGACACCTAAAATAAAGCATGATGCAAACCCCAACTAAAGTATTAAAATGTTCATAACACGTTCATAACCCACTCATAACAGATAATAACAGAATAGAATTAGAAATAGTCAGAAATTCTAATATTGTTTATAAATAAAACATGTGACCCATGCTACGGACATGAATGATATCTCAAACATGTGGCTTGTTAAAGAGAGGCGTGCTTTACTTAATTTTTTACAATTTACTTACTTTTCTATGTGACTGAAGCATTTTTGATTTTGGTAAAAATCATTAGTTAACATTTGTTAACTTCATTACTTAACATAAACTAAGAATGAAAAAATACTCCTAAAGCATTTATAAATCTTAGTTCAAATTATTTCAACATTTACTAATAAATTATTAAAATAAAAAAAATTAATATATGTATCTGCTAATATATTTAATGGACCCGAGTTAAAATGAACTGACAATGACAAAAAAATGAACTGCAAAAATCGTCATTTTATTTTAATGCATTAACTGATGTTAACTAATAGGACCTTTTTGTAAAGTGTTACCATGATTTTCATTTGTTGGGTGATAAGACCTCTCAATAAGACTTGCATTAACTGAGATCTGTGCCAAAGGTAATTCATGTTAAAAATACACTATGACCCATAAAGATAAACACTCAAAACTGTTTACAATTCCACATTACAGTGCCGTCTGCTGCCCTCTAGTGGAATATGTCAGTGTCAAAACACTTCATTCACCTGACTGAGGGTTACACTCTCAAGAATTTACTGACATGTGTTTACATGCTTTGGATATCATGGGCATTCAGTATTTTTTCAGATTTGGCAATTGACTGTTGATTAAATTTAAATATGTTGGCCAGAAAATTAGTATACATCTGCTGTGTAAAAACAATAAAGAATCTGAGAGTTATTAAAAATATCTGTTACCATGACCCGGAGGCAAACTGGCAAATCACATGTCATCATTTTACTGTAAGTAATAACAAACACAGAGCTCAGAGTGGCTATTTAAGTTATATAGGCTAACAGAGACACTCAAGATGTAGCTATTAATAGAAAACTAAACCTAAATGGTAAAACTATGGATTACAGATCTTTGGGCATGCTGCATGAGAGTGAGACTGTTTACTAACCATGTGATACATAATGTAAACAGGACTGGTAAGCCCTTTTCTGGCCAGCTCTTATCTGACTGACTGAATCAGTGTGCAATGGTTTTTATCAGCTGCCTGGAAAAACAAAAAAAAAAAAAAAAAAAAACGCCCGGACTATACAAAAACAATTTTGTAATAATGATCTGCAAAATCCAAATATAGTCATGACTAACATAATTATTATTATTATTATTATTTTTTATTATTATTTTTTTTTTTTAACAAAATCTGCTTTAAACTGTTGATAAGTATTATTATATGATCGGTAGTAAATGAAAAAAAAAAGAAAAAAAAATCTTGTTGCTCATTGTAAGGCCAGTACCAGCCTTTGTCATGCCTGGTAATCCTAGCAGTCGTTACCTTCGTAATCAGAGCTAATCATGCAATAATGATGCCTGCCTGGAACAGAAGGAATTCCTATCAATTAGGATGACACACCCGGACCCATGCTAAAATGTGAAGGGCCACACTACTCATTAAGTTGACTGCCATTATAGAGAGATTGACATATTCACACTCATCGCACTGGGATCTGTCTCACTGGGTTTCACTGGGCTGAAAAGTGACTTGCTGCTTAAAACAACATATCAGATGGAGAAAATGTTCTTAGAAAGGGGGTAGAATGCATTCTGCTCCTACAAAATTAAATATTTAATAAAATATGCATATTGCCCATATAGAAAATATGCACAGAAAATATATTGCATTAATTGTGCCAGAATACTACTGAAAATTATGTTGAGAAATAAAAGGCCACAACATACAGTAGGAGAGCTTTAATATGATTGTGGATAGCAGCTTAGATAATTTGTTCTTGGAAGAATTTTCTCATTTCTCGTTTCTGTTTGAGTATATTTTAAAATGTAATTTATTCCTGTAATGGCTAAGCTGAATTCAGTGTGACATAATCCTTCAGAATTCATTCTAATATGCTGAAGAAACATTTCTTATTATTAGCAATGTTGAAAACAATTATGGTGCTTAATGCTTAAATGGAAACCATAATACATTTTTTTCAGGATTCTTTGATGAATGGAAAGTTCAAAAGATCAGCCTTTATTTGAAATAGAAAATATTTGTAACATTATAAAGGTCTTTACTTTCACTTTTGATCAATGCATCCTTAAGGACACATGTGAAATTACTGGAAAAGCAGGAGACAGCAATCAAAATCTTCATTTAATCTCATATGTGAAACAATTGAGATTTTGGAGCGATATCATTTGTAACTTTACTTTCCTATTATCTTCAGGTTTGTGAAACACAAACACATACAAAAGTGCCAAAGAAGCAGCAAAAGCACACAAAGAGATACACAGCGTGGTCGTCTCCAGCATGTGCAATCCCTCACGCAGCCCCGGTCCAGTGCGACAGCTCTTTCGTGAATCACTGATCCCATGTGTTTCAGTGGCCCGGCACTGCTGCACCCCCTGCCAGTAGATACAGGCTATTTAAATGCTCCATTGGAGAGAGATTAAAGTTTATGCAAGGTCACTGGGGATGTGATAATTATAATCACAGGTTTTTGGCTCTGCAATGACAGCCATTTGTTATTTTCACTTGAGTAATTCCCGCAGCCCAAGGATGTTGACAAGCGTGCACTGATTTAGTGGCCTGCAGTCCCCTCTTCCCTATGGAGCCCCCCTACACACCGCCCACCCCTCTGCAACCAACCCAAGCTCAACCAGACCAAAGCCAGAGACTGACACTCCCTCTGGGACGGAGTCATCTTTCAGCCCCCCTGCCCCACGCTAGAGCAGTAAAGGGGTACAAAAGCTTCAGTGGAGTCTATGGGGTGGAAAGGCCTTTTGTAGGATACTAAATATAAAATCTGATATATAGATGTTATACATTTTTTGTTTATCGTCATACAGTGACTGTCATAATTTTAAACATAGTAACATAAACAGCACCATGACTTGCTCTTGTTTTAACAGACACATTAAATAATTTAATTTTCAATTTAACATACTTTATTGCTGTAGTTGGTTTTTGCAGCTGGAAAATGAATTTTGCCTATTAGGTAACTTTCTTCCGCCATATGCTGTTTTTTTCAACATATAGATATAGATTCACCTGGGAGATGATTAAAAATTAAAAATGTAATTGATGTAAAGACCAGAATGTCATTGAGACTTGAAGATTGACTTATTTGACTTGGACCAGTAAGTACCGTCCCAGCTTCTTGCTGGAAAACCCAAGCAACCATATACTCTAGCAATTTGCTGAAAACAACTCAGAACATCTTGGTAAATACACAGCAATGCATCCTAGCACCCTAAATAACATACTAACATATGCAGTACAGTCAGACCAAACAAACAAATTCTGCCAAATTAACATCTGCAAGGTCTATAACTTACTCTAAGCCTAATTGCAGAGCCACTGTAGCATATTTCCTAGTCAACAAATGGAGGACAACCTATTTGCCATCCAGCAGGAAAAAAAGCATGAGAGAGTCAAACATAAAAAAAAAACACACTCATTAAGCATTCCACTCCAATGCCCTTAATCCCAATTGGATTTGTGAGAAATCTGAAGGCAATGCAATTGTGCAATTTGCACACAAAGTGGTCTGAATTGATCTAAAATAAACTCTCAACTTTAAATGAGCAAAAAAGACTAGCAGATAATTACATCATTTAGGAAATTGATTGGCTAGGAGTCAATACACAAGCTTTCGGAAACTGAAGATAAATGGCAACAGTGTCTGCTTTAAGGAGCCATTGACGTTGACTAGGACCAAAAATAGATTAAATATTTCAAACAGGACAAGAAAGGTGAAGACTAAAATCTAAGCAGTTTTTTTTTGGGGGGGGGGGGGGGGGCATACAATGGAAGACAGAATTAGGGCCAACAAAAGATTTCATTAAGCCAAACAAGGCTTAACTACAAAATCAATATGTCATAATTAAAGCTAGAGCCATTCCTTTAGAGCAAAGAAAGAGAAGAGTTAAAAAGGACTTATTTGGCCTAAATGATGGTCAGGGTTATTAAGATCAGACGATAAAAGTATTTCCTGCACAAAAGACACTACTTAATACATACTATATTTTTTCTTTCCAGCTCCTTTGAGGCTGGGCCTTCCTTTCAGAGCATATCAAAGAAATTGCAGTGGCTATATCTGTGAGACCTGATCAAGCGAAGGATTAAAACAACCCCCTAATAATTAAAACAATATAGCAGGTAGATGATTTCAGCCATCAATTACACTTATATCCTGTTATGAGAGTGCAAATCTAAGCAAGGTTATGTTTTCTGATGCAAATGCGCAAAATTTGCTGCCATTATGTAAACATGTTGCTATGCTGTTAAGCCTCAAGTCTCTATGATATTCTGGTCTTTCTATTGCTCAAGCCCCTTCATTAATATATACCTCTATTCAAAATTTTAGGTCAGTAACATTTTTTAAATAGATCAAAATGTCAGTAAAAACATTTAAAATGGTGTTCTAGTGAACGTTATATTCATTAAAAAATCCTGAAAAAAATAAGTTTTTTACAAAAATATTAAGCAACACAACTGTTTTCAACAATGACAGTAAGAATTTTTTCTTCAGCAACAAATCAGCATATTAGAATGACTTCTAAAGGATCATGTGACACTGAAGACTGGAGTAATGCTGCTGGAAATTCAGTTTTTAACATGACAGGAATTAATTACATTTTAAAATATATTGTACTGCATTTTTGATCAAATAAATGCAGCTTTGGTGAGCATAAGAGATTTAAAAAATACAAGACAAACTTCCGAATGCTAGTTTATGTCTCGTTATGTAAATGATAGTTTATGATTTTTTGGTTTTATCCTCCACCAGGTGAAAAATCACAGACAAATAAAAACAGACCTCTCCTCAACAAGCCACATTATTTAAGGAATCATATTTCTGTGGCACAAACAGTGTAGGATGAATTACACTCTTTAATACTAAAGTTAGGGGGTTGTTCAATTCACTAACTCTAAACATGATCAAAAGGAATAGTGTTAGCAATAACTAGATTATCTTATTTCCATGTCAGATAGTTTGGATTTCATTTCAAATGCATTCTGGGTAATGTTATTGGCCTGGTATTCATATTGCTTAAGGCAGCACTGAGCAGATGTCCTCGATGGCATTACTTTTTAGCAGCTTTCAAAGGAACCCACGTCACTCCGAAGTCATTAGCCCCAAATGGTATTTCACAAGCATAATCCTGATCAGTCTCCATGATGACTGCTTTATAGGGCTCATCTGTGTAGAAAAAGGTTATAATTTGAGAGGATCCATGCAAGGTACGCTGCACTCAAGGGGGTTTAATTCATTACACTTGAATGGGAGTACAGAATACCTGCACACACATCTGACAAATGAACATTTGTTCTGCTTCATCTGAATTTTATGAATACAGCTCTACAATCCATCTGAAAGCCTTTGTTAGTCTCTTCCCAGTTCTCATCTTCTGGAATGTTCATTAATCTATATTTGTGGGAGTAGCAAGTTGTACAGTTTCTCCTCAAATGACCTGATTCACTCTGTCATTAAATATGTTTAGGGATGTTTGAAGGAGAAACGGCCAGAATGAGTATGAGTATGATTTTTTTCCTCTGGGTCTTATGTTTGACAAAGCTGTCATTCAAGTCTCTGTGAGGTCATGTGGAAAGCCCTTAGGCTATGAGAATGGTCAATATGCTAGTTCGTCTATACAATCAGTGTTTTATCTTTCCATTTCCATTAATTATCTGTTATCAATTAATAGACTTGTAAATCTAAAAAACCTGTAACAAAAATCAATTTTTAGTGTTATACCTAAAGCTACTGCGTGTGTATATATATATATATATATATATATATATATATATATATATATATATATATATATATATACTGCATATATATACTACTATTATATATATATATATATATATATATATATATATATATACAGTATATATATATATATATATATATATATATATATATATATATATAGATATATATATATATTTTTTTTTTTTTTTTTTTTAATTTAGAAGTATTTTAAACAGCATTTTATATTTTGTTTTGTAATTATTAAAAAAAGTAAACATATTTAAATAAGCGATCAGTCACGTCTGAAATGCACAATTTCCCTGCATGCATGTTAATTATAACCAACCATTCCAATAGAAAAAGCTTTTGTATTGTACCCAGTAACATTCAAAGCTTAATAGTTAATATTCAGTTTCTTGGTCTCTTAAATGTGCTCGAGTACATTTTTAAGCAATGAATATTGCTAGTAGGTGTATCTCTAATGAACACACAACTTAAGATTCAATTATGAAATTATATAAGTATTCAATGTAAAGTGGTGTATTAATCTGAAGTGGGTCAGGAAGAAGGGCTTTCATTAGCGCTGGTGCTCATGGCAGCTGAGACGACGCATTAGTGGGTATATCCCCATAAATAACAAACGAGCCCACACTACTGATAAGAGGAGCTGGTCGCTGGCTGCATGATGATAGTGGACCTCCACTGCATCTATATAATTTTCAGGGGTCAGATTTCTCTGCTGCCCACACTCCACAGAAATTCAGAAACTATTAGTACACCCCACCACCCTGTTGTTACTGCCACTGAGTTCCACTCGCTCCTCTTAAAGGGATAGTTCACCCAAAGATCCGGTCATCATTTATTCACCCTCAGGTTTCAAACCTGTATAAATGTCTTTTTCTGCTGAACACAAAAGAAAATATTTGAAAGAATATTGGTATACAGTAAACAGTTTCTGGTATAAATAAATTAATAATAATTTGTGAATGTCTTACAATGGAAAAATAATATAATAATATTTATAGGGGACTGGGGCTAGTTATCACACTTTACTGCAGTGAGTATTTTTATATAATATTGCTTATTATCATTCTAATTTATTTTATGACAAGCTAAGATGGCGCCATGGATGGCTGCCTTAGTATGGCACTCTCTGTACTGTTTTTGTTAGTTTAAAGGATGCATATTGCTCTGTTCAGGCTAAAGAGGATGCCTACAGGGTTGGGGACAGAATCTTGTATAGTCAGAGGAGCTACTCTAAAAAGCTGGAAAACCAGTTTTCAGCTAATGACCCTGCTTCAGTGTGGAAAGGTCTGAAAGACATTACAAACTACAAAGGCACCATCCCCCAGCACTGAGGCGAATCAACAACCTAAATGAGTTTTACTGTAGATTTGAAACTCCTGATCTCACACCCCACATCTGTTCTTACCATCTATCTACACAAACATTACCACCTCCATCAACTCCCCAACCGGGGACTTGTGTGAGGATCCTGTTAGTGTACTTCAGTTTGGGCTTAATCCTAACACTCCTCCAGACCAAACTAACCCAGCTCTCTGTTCTTAGCTCTATCTGTCGGTGGATCATCATCTGACAGATAGGCAACAGGTAGTGAGACTGGGGAAATTCATGTAAAGCAGCCAAACCATCAGCACTGGTGCCCCTTGGGGATGCATACTCTCCCCACTTCTCTTCTCTCTGTACACCAATGACTGCACCTCTTTTGACCCCTCTGTCAAGCTTCTCAAGTTTGCGGATGACACTGAAGTCATCTGCCTCATCCAGGACACTGACAAGTCTGCTTAAAGTCAAGATGTTGAGCAGCTAGCTGTCTGGTGCAGTCTTAACAACATGGATCTGAACAGGCTCAAAACTGTGGAGATGATTGTGGACTTCAGGAGAAAAACCCCTAGCACTCCCCCCACTCACTCATCTTGCATTATTGACAAACTATTTTCCTGTTTGACACTGTAAAGCTGTTTTGAAACAACCATTATTGTATAAAGCACTATACAAATAAAGGTGACTTGACTACCATGAACAGCACTGTGGTAGCAGTAGAGTCATTCAGGTTCCTGGGCACCACTATCTCTCAGGACTTGAAGTGGGACAATCACACTGACTCCATTGTTAAAAAGGCCTAACAAAGGTTGTAAATCCTTCACCAGATGAGGAAGTTCAACCTGCCACAGGAGCTTCTCACACAATTCTACTCAGCCATCACTGAGTCTGTCCTGTGATTTTGTAGATGTCTTTGGCTCAGCTACAAAATCAGTTATCAGAAGACTACAGAGGATGGTTCAGACTTCTGAAATGATTATTGGTGCTCCCCTGGCCACCCTGCCCAATAACTATATACATCCGGAATGAAGAAAATCACTCTGGATCCCTCACATCCAAGCCATCTCCTTTTTGAACTTTTGACATCTGGTCGGTGCTACCGAGCTCCGAACACCAGGACAGCCAGGCACAAGAAAAGTTTCTTCCCTCAGGCAATCTACCTCATGAACATTTAAATGCTCTCCCCATTGTGCAATAAAAATATGTGCAATACCACTTATATTTATTTGATACCATCCTACATCTTAGTCCATCCCTACATCTTATTCTATTCTATTGCACCTATAGAACACATTTACATAATTCTTTTGTCTATTTTTGTTTATTTATATATACACATATGTGTATTTTATTCATATATCTTTATTTTTTATTATCTGTGTGTTATTGTTGTCTCTGTGTACTGGAAGCTTCTTTCACCAAAACAAATTTCTTGTATGTGCAAAAATACTTGACAGCTCTTTCTGACTTCTGACTATTATTACTACTACAACTCAAGGCCGTAACCATGTCTTGAACATTGATTGAACATATAGTTGGTGCTCCCCCTCCCCAATGTTCTAGATTGCTTACTTACTGTCTGTCAAAATTGCCCCGTGACTTTTATTATTAAAATAGCTTCAATATTGAATCACTACATAATAATAATAATAATAATAATAATAATAATAATAATAATAATAATAATAATAATAATAATAATAATAATAATGCATATTATTTATATTGCACTTTTTTTTAAACCCAAAGCACTACAATAAATCACAAACACAAAAAGAATATAAATTCCAATAATTAATTAAAAATAATTATATTTCTCAGGAAGAGAAAGGTAAAAGAGCTGTTTTTGAAGTAAATTCACAGCTTCATTGTTTGTAGAGAGGGACATGCAGAGTAAATGCAAAAACTTTAATCTCTCATTCTCTCTCTCTCAAAATGGCCATATTTGAGGAAAAAAGTAGAGTAGTTTGGATCACTGGATATAGCTGTTGGTCATTTCTATGGTGAAACAGTTGACTAATATTAAATAATTTGTGACTTCCATCTTACCTCGCTCTCTTTCAATGTAAAAGCTGATGCTTCGCGCTGGAATTTGCGTTCTGCTTCTGTGAACAGTAAACTCCGCCTACTTTGATTTGATTGGCCATCTCAATTATTTTGACATTGATAAGCGCTGTTAGGCTGCTGAAGCAGACCTTTAAATCTTTTCGTCACCCTAAAAACAGAGCGCTGCGTTTCTAATTATTGGGGGGACTTGTCCCCCTCAATGTCTATGGTGGTTACGGCCCTATTTTTGTTTATTCATATGTACACATATGTGTATTTTATTCATATATCTTTATTTTTTTTTATCATCTTTGTGTTGTCTCTGTGTACTAGAAGCTTCTGTCACCAAAACAAATTCCTTGTATGTGCAAGAATACTTAACAACAAAGCTCTTTCTGATTTCTGACTATTATTACCATTACAACTATTACTACTGTTACTACTATTATTATTATTGATAAATATATATAAGTATTATATCCGCCAGTAGAAATCCCATATCAGTCAAAATGACAAACAAATTTGAGTGTAGACTTTTACGGTATGTGTATTTTATGTATAACTTTTTTCCTTATGTAGGAATATACACATTATAAACATTATATAAACATATACAATGTTAATATAAATTACATATAAACATGTTTATATAAACATTAAAATGTTTAGCAAGATGTTTATCGTGGCTTCAAATTTATTTTTTATTTCTATTTACAAAAGCTGTCTATGTGTAAAATGTTATTGTTTTAATCTTAATATACAAAAATCCACTGAACAAATATGACTTGTACACATTTACTGATAATATAAATAAAGATAATCTTTCATATTTATTGTCTGAAAATACCTTGCATTCATTTTTTTTTTAATTGCAACTTTCCCACAGTTGTTTTTCACATTGTTAGTGCACACATTAAATAAATTAGTGAGAAAAGTGTGCTCTTCAAGAGTTTATTTGTCCGCAGGGCCTAAAGTGGCCACAGTTGCAGAAACACCCTTAAATTATTTGCTATTTGCACATCTGAGCCCAAACATTCAGCTTAGCCATCATGCCAAAAGCTTTGATTTACAGGGCTTTTCTGAGGGAGCGAGTGAGAGAAGCTAATGTCATTATCTCACACCAAGATGGAGCTGGGATTAGCGGCCAATGTAAATGAGATATGAGAAGGGTCCAGCATTAGCAGCAGCCTTTCTTCAGCGGAATAGCTTCAGCAAATAGAGGGAGATAAGGAAATCCCTGTAATTACATGGAGACACATTGGTCAATTCAGCTCTGTAAGTACCTGAGCTCTGTAGCCTCTAAGTGGGAGGGGAAAAGGCTGAGTGGGAAGTGTTATCCTTGGCAATATTAAGTGATTCTGCAGGATCAATAGAAGTACACCGAGCCAAATGTAAAGATGAGCACTGGCCGTGCTGTCTCTTTGTGCCCCAGTATCGCTCCATCATTTTTTGGTAATATCATTTCTGAATTAAATTTTATGGCTCATTAATTTGTGGTGCGGACTGTCTATAATGGAATTTCAAATAGGCAAGCATCTTTGTGCTAAGTTTGGCATGGTTAAGACGTTATTTATTTCTAATTGTTGGAATATAAAATGGTAGCTTATCATTTTTGCTATTTTCATGCTACCATTTGATGCAAACATTGCTAGCAAATACTAGAGTTCAAATAGGAATCACGCTTCAGTGATCCACATCAAAAGGCTTGACCTAGATACTGCAGCCTCAATATTGTGTGAGTCATGACTACATGATTCTTTTCATATCCGTGCCAAAGAAAAGAAGCATTTTTGGACAAACAATGTAAAACGCTTTGGCTAAGCTTGTAGTAATACAGATAAAGTCTCACAGTTTTTGTGGCACAGTAAAAATGGCTGTTGTAGCGGCTGAACACCAAACAGCCCAAACTAAATCAGTTGTTACAGTGTAAAATAGCTTTGGCTTTACAGTTCCTCTGCACAGTGATTTTGGCTTTAGACGGCTCGCTCTGTAGCGGCATCACTGGATCGCACTGGTCAGTCATCCAGAAAGTGCACCCAGAAAGAGTCCTAAAGTTGCTTTCTCCTCAGAGATGACTTTGTGGACAAGAGAGCTGAGTGAATCCCTTAAGATTCATTTTCTTCAAAGTCCGTCTTATGGATTTAAAATTGAACCTATTCTACTGGCAAGATAACCTTTTCTAGATCCAGCCTGGCTCAACTGAGTGAAATGAATGGTTGTAAAGGAACTCTATTAGGTTAACAATTCGTGTTTAGCTCTGCAGCACAGGGTTTTGAATTAAGGGTGAGCGCAGCAATGATATTAAAAAAGAAATACCATATCATGCTGCAATATATATCTGAAGAAACAGTGATGGATAAGTATCAGGTACTGTATCACTTTAAAATGTTCTTTTATTTACTGTATGAAAAACTCTCTGGTAACACTTTACAAAAAGGTTCCATTTGTTAATATCAGTTAACTACATGAATTAACATGAACTAACAATGAAAAATACTTGTAGGGTATTTATTAATCTTAGATTATGTTAAATGTAACATTGAATGTAATATATTATGCAAATCAAAAGTGGTACCTGTTAATAATATTTAATGGGCCTGAGCTAAGATGAACAAACAATGGATCATTGTATTTTTTATTGTTAACTAACATTAATAAAGATTAATAAACACTGTGACTAATATATTGCACATTGTTAATTAATATTACTTAATCCATTAACTAACATTAACTAATGTAAACATTGTAAAGTGATACCAAATAATCATATGAATGGCAAGTATTGTAAGTGTCTATAGAAAAAAAAAATACATGCTTTGGTAAAAACTTTTTCTGGATATCTAGCTGCTAAGTATTTTATCTTAAAAGGTTTTTCACATTAAATGAGAAAGAAAGATACACCTTTGAGATTACCTATATGAATATTTAAGTTAGAGTATATACTGTATATATGACTACCATATGAAAAAAGATATTTAATATACTATTTAATTAAAAAAAAACACTTATTGAAAATACTTTATTTATTAAAAAATCTATAAACTAGCCTGTAATATATATTCAGCCCTCCACCCCCACCCCACTTTCCAATGGACGTTCAGGTCCTTGGTTGTCACAAGGTCACTGGGAAGGTTTTAATTGCTGTGGGCTGTTATGTGCTTTCATGGGCTTTGCCATGATAAATTACTCATTGGTTGAAAAGCAAGTCTATATAAACAAGCTTATCTCGTCTCCTCTGTAATGAAAAATGAGTTGTGAGTATCATTGTTAATCACAGTAATTGTTAATGTTAAGAGGCCTGGATTTCCAAGTCTCCTCATTATTGATCAAATTTCTTTTTACATTAAAAGTCTGCTGAATCCCTGACACATCCTACTTCCTAGTAATTCCTCTAATTAGTTATTTTTAGCACCCGTGCCTCTCATACCAGCCACAAGAGATAAAGCGAATTACTTGTCGGATGGCTCACTCTTCACAGTGTTGATGTGTTGTAGTTGTATGGGGCATGAATTTACCCCGACTATGGAATGAATGGAGGGTCTCACCTCTCACTCCTCACTAGATTACTACCTACAGTCCTGATATTGAGGATGGGACAATGGTAAAGGCTAATTAACATTAGCCATTTAATATCTGGAGATTACATAGTTCAGTTTTTTCATCAGAGCCTTGTGGTAGCCATTGTGAAGCTTGTGCTTAAGTTAATATAATAAAATATTTAAAATGTGCAAGCAATCTTAAGATTATCTTCACCAGGTTTTTGTGAGTGTGTGTGAGTGTGTATGTATGAAAAAAAGCTTTAGAGCATCAAAATGTTTACAGATATCTATTGATAAAATTTTGAGTGTCGACACACTTTTTTTCTCTTATGTAACTTTAGCTGATAAATTCTATAATGATACTTAAAATGTCACAAAAACTTGTTTGGAAACAGTTTTGTTGAGAAAAATGGTACTGAAGCTGTAGAATTATTATTATTATTTTTTTATATATATATTTTTTGACTATACTAAAGCATAAAAATACTATAATGCATTTGCAGATATTTAGGAAACATGCTAAATTCACATACTTGTTTCTCAGAAAAACAATGCGAAGAATGTGTTCTGTGTCGGAATGTCTGTTTTTTTTTTTTGGTCTGTGTGATTCTGCCCACTGCCAATTTACTCAATAATATTTCAACACTCAGAGTTGCCAGTTGGCGGAAAATATAGCATATTGCATCCATGGACACGAGCAAACGAACAGGGTCAGAGACTGCAGATTCTACCCGACCTTAAAAGCCTCGGCATCTACCTAAAAAGCTCTATGACCCATGACTTGTTCTTGTTGTATGTCCTCAATCTGACAACCTGCCTGAGCATCGAGTCCGAGGAGAAGGGAGAAACAATATTTTGAATTTGGACTGCACTACCCATTTCAGCCACTAGCTGTCAATATTACATATCGCACCTTTAACACAAATAAATGTGGTGTCACATGACAGATTACAAGCAGCTTCCGCAATCATAGTGTTGCTCCCGTTTAAGCACCAATTCTTTGTAATTATCAAAGATGTGTTAAATTATTATTATTAATATTATTAAACTGCAGTTTTATTCTAAATTTATTTAAAATGGTTTTGCTAGGTTCTTTAACCATTTTAAATATACAGACTGATGATTCTTTTACTAAATCTAACCCTAAACCTTCCACTTAATTTTACCACAACTTATTGTAGTTAAATGTTGAAAATTCACAGAAGACACAGCAGCATTTTATGTAAAGCATGCATTTTGAAAATGCGTTGTAAAAAGCAATACCAATTAAATAGCTCTGTTGGCATGATTTGACGAAAAAAAGACTTGCATGTTGCTCTTACAACATGAATGAATGGGAATTTTGACAGTAAATTTCCAAATTATCCAATTAAATTACGATTTCTTCAAGCATGCCAAGAACTACTTTGGTTGTGACTGATGGAAGTACCGCCCACCCAGCACCTTACAGGATGAAGAAAAAACAGTGTTCATTGGATCTGCGTGCAATGTAAGAAACAGGGCACAAATTTAATTGGTTCTGCATGTAACAAGAAACGTCACTGGGTCTATGAGTAATCAACGTAGCAGAATGTGTACTACTATATAGCGCGAGCTCAAATCAAAAATAAAGTTAATAGTATTTAGCATTTACAGTGAGAGTTGCAAGAGGAGCATAAATCAGGCAAATATTTCCTGACTTGCAGGAAAAAAATAAAATGATAAAGCTTTCGAGAACTGACGTCATGCTGTGTTGCATTACAGGTAACTGTTTTGTTTAGACGTCATATTAAGAGGATCACACTGCCTTTCTGCTAGTGAGTTAAAGGCAGTGTTTTGATTTTCTGTTGTGATTGTGAAAAATTTTGCCATTGTAGGTCACCATCAAGAACACATAGTATACAGACATAATATACAGACTGATGATCCTTTTACTAAATCTTCCCCTAATTTTACCACAACTTATTTTAACACACAAAATTACAAACGTACAAAAACAGAAAAACTAATACTTTAGTTTCGCCTTTTCTATGTGTAAAAACACTAAGGGAAGTGGATTGAGAAGGTGATGAGAATACACCGGATAGCAAATCTATTAATAATGTCACTGATTAAACCAACTTGCCATAATAACATTGTTGAGTGTTTTCGGAAGTTTTGTATTTTGTTTGTTTTAATAATTAATATTGCCTTTGCCAGTATAAAAGAACTTGAGTTATCATGCAATGCAATAAAATAGCTTTTCTTCCATGCAAAACGATACCATGAAGATTTGATTTTCAAGGTAAAAACAAAACAAAAAAGGTAAACAGGTATCTGTATTAATTTCGGATCATTAGCAGAAGGTGATCTAACTAAGATGGCGGCACCACCCCAACATTCTCTATAATGAAAAAAATATGTATTTTCAGAATATACTGCCATTTTCTTTTCACAAACAAAAATTCATCAAGCAATTTTGACTTCTGCTTATAGAGAGCATGCCAAATAAAAGGATGAACTCATGCTATAAATAGCTCCACATTGCAATCATCTTCTAATTTTTGAAACTAGTGTGTCGAATAGCCAAAGCCTGAGCCCACCGCTGACGGAGAGCCAGAAACCGACACGATGTTCACTCCTCACCACACCGTGAACAGAGACCTGACACTGCAAAATTAAGCGCCCGCCACCAGCATTTTCGTTTTGTCATTTTTGTCAGTTTTTTTTTTTGTTTCGTTTATCATGAATGACCCTGCCATCCTCGTCCTCCTGCTGGAGCAGCGGGATCGCTCTCTCGAGGACCACACAAAGGACTTTGTGTTCCTTGCCAACCTGACACACTATCCGGACAGCTGCCTCTGCTCGTTTTATCTAACTTGCCCTAAATCACCACGACCAATACCAACCCCCACCCTCCCCCTACTACCAAAAGCCCCTCGCCACCTTCATAGAGTGGGTGCTGGTATCCTGCAATGGATGACACAAGCCCCACTCCTGACCCAGAGCACTGCCCACCCTCTCCTTGCTGCGAGGAGCCAAAGCATCGCCATTGACTGCAACGGAGCTGAGTATAGATTCATATCCATAACTCACACACAATAACAGCAACGAAGATCAAGAAACATACATAGCCAGAGCCCGCCACATCAGACCAGGTGCGACAGCCAGCAACAGAGCTCGCCACAGTGGAGAGTGCTATGAACAGCAAGAGCATGGAGGGAAGCTCCACCCACTGCACCATGGCTGAGGATGAACAGCGCTCTATGGACTGTAATGGGGACATATATGCAGACATGCCCCCTCTTCTCTTACCATCATCTGAACTCTATGCCTTCCCTGAATCATCTATTTGCCCCCAATCCACCAATCCTGAAACGTCCATGGATGTCGTTCCCCTGTCTGCCGCACTCCCAGTATTGGGAGTCACGATATGGTGTGTGTGGGGGGCACACACCATCTCTGAACCCTCTACCTGTTTAAATTTCCCTCCCTCTCCTACCTCCTCCTGTCATCCCTGCTTCACAATTGCCACCGCTGTCTCCTGTCTGCCCATCTGCTCACTCTCAGCTCACCATCTGTGCGCAGGATTTGCCACGTGTCTGCCAATCTCCATCGACCCCATATCTCCAACACCCCTCAACTACAACTCCAACCCATGATACCCGGACTCCCCCCCGGCTAGCTCCCTCCTCTCCACCGTGGCTCGCCAGTCCACCAGGTCCGCCCGGCTCCCTCGTCCCTCCGGCTCTGTTCCTCGATGGACTCCTCCTGTTTCCTCCGGGTCCTCCCTCTGTCAGTCAACCATCCACCACTCTGTTGAACTCCACCTCATCCATCTGGCCACCTCCTAATGGTCGGAGTTACAAAGTTACAAGTCCTAAGTCCCCCTCCGTCCCATCCCCTTTTTTTCATGGCACAAGGTCGCAACCTGATTGTTTGTTGTGTAACAAATACAACATCTAATTTTTTCATGGCACAAGGTCGCAACCTGATTGTTTGTTGTGTTTCCATTCCATTGTTTTTATATTTAACAAATATGACATCTAATACACTTCATCTGTGATAAAGTAAGCAAACGTGCAAACACAGCAACACTACAGGAAACAGAATGTGTCCGACTAGATGCACCATTTTGAATTCCACCCCCAACTGCAAGCACCAAATATTGCTGATCATTTACATCCAGATGCAGCCGAAGTCAAACACACCTATTGTTAATTAATTATCTGACTAACGGTTAAAACAAGCCATGGGGTTTAGCACAGTTGGTGCTCTTATGTTACACAATGGCAACTAATTAACCTTTCCTCTGCAATTGGATTTGCTACAAGATCATCACCATGTTGATGAAATAATTAATATAAATTCCATCTCTCCATTCTGTTGACATTGTTAATTACTTGTCAGTAATCAGCCACTGTTGACTGCACTCCCTTGAACCGTTGGACAGGATGAATCGACTCCTGGGAAACTCCACCAGCTTGTATATGGTGCACTTTATGTGACAATGGCAAGGCACTCATAATTAATTATCTTCTTACCCAAGATTTGCTCCAGATCACAAACTTTCCCATCTAATGAGATGGCTTCTCCAATTATCCTGAGCGGGAAGCCAATGCCCACTTGTCAATAAATCAGGGAAAGCAATGGAACCTCATTGAGGCTAAATTTCAGAAATTATCCTATTTGCAGACATGCCAATAAGTCACATTACTGCGCTGAACACTCTTAGACACATTTTGCCATGTTTCCCCCTTTGTGATAATTGGTTTAAAAGGTTCAAGAGCAATTTTCAAGAGCAGAGGGAGGGGGTAATGACAGTTGGCTGGTCCAGACAGGCTAGATACTGATGAATGCTGGCAGATATGGGATTTTTCTGTTTTTATTTGGATTTCTGTATTTTCCAACTTGAGAAAATGGCCTGCCTGAATTGCACAAATCAAAGAAAAAAATGTTGGGGAGTTGGGCTATATTTAGACTGAAACTGCAAAATGGCCTTACACAATTACTAAACAAACTGGAAAATTAAATGTTTTAAAATACATTTGATTTGTTTTCCTGCATGCACATAAAATGGCATTGGTGAATATATCAAACAATGTTGCCAACCAGTTGCCCCGTAACTGTTTTATGAAATAGAACAGTTTTATGAAATAGCAAAAAAACTCCACCTCTGACATGACACTTGAACACGACACAAAACATCTCCAAGTTTTATAGAATCTTGGTTGCAGAAAAACTGAAAAGCATTTTAAGGCTTAATTTTTACTGAGATTCTAGACAGAATTTAGACATTTTCACAAACAAGTTACTTTGATGACACATTGTTATCCTGTCTCACTAGTCACATGACTCACAGACTGGAGAGGCATCAAAAGCATAAACCCTGGCCTTGTAATAATTCAAACCCAATGGAACCTTCAGAATAGGACTTAAGTTCCCATTTCATGATTTTAATTAAAGATAAGTTCCTCTTTGTCTAAGTCTATGCTTAGTTTACTAATCTGAATTCAATAGATCCATATGTTGCTGGTGAGAGGCTAATGTGCGAACAGGGAAAAATATTGAAACCCACTGCATGTAATTCGGTCCTGATCAATTCATATTGACCACATTAAACATGCAAATGCTTCTCAGGGCAAATTTACCATTCTTTTGTTTGGCCATGATTCAGGAAGTCTTAAAACACAGTCTCACATGCTGTCTTTTTGGATACACATGCTGACACTTATATTTTAAGATGACCAATAATCTCTATCCAGCTGTTAAACTGACTTGTCAGAAGAAGATTCACTGGTATAATATCCCAGGCATCCTGACTGACTGAAATGACTTATCAAGTAATGACAATGGCTCTTTTCCAAATTCTAGACAGATGCCTCAGTGCAAACTGCCAGTATAGTCAGCTCCCTTCAAAGACATCAACCCACCATCATGTTACCTACTGTACATTTTGTAACACTCTACATAGGCATTTAAATAACTCCACATTCCACACAAATAGCACTCTGAATGGGAGACAATTCATGACTGATTCCAATATAGTCTGACATAGTGTTGATGATCTTATGAGGAAAAAAACAGCCCACATACATGTGGCGACATTTCTGCAAAATTATATTGCATTGCTTCTTGCCCATTTCCTGGCATTAAAAATAAAATTTTAACGCCGCAAATGCAAGATGAAAACCCACCTGCTGAAGCAATAATGCCATTATAGTTTCCTACTACAAGTCTTTGAGCTCTTTTGTCACAAAGTGCTCCGTATCATGTGCAATGCTGTAGCAGGTGAACTACTGAGCAAGTTGTCTATGTCTGAAAATGTACACCTATGGAGCTGTTCATGAGATGCAAACATCAAAATGTATAGTTTACAAATCATCATACACTGTGGCGAAAGTGTTTTGAGGTTATAACATTTTATTGTTCAAGGAATTGTGCAAAAGTAATTATTTATTAATTGACAGTCTGTCCTTGTAATCATTACTTGTTTGAAAATAAATAAAAGTGATTGGAGTTTTACTGACACTAGTGTTTATTTCAGCAAAAAAAAAAAAAAAAAAAAAAAAAAAAAAAAAAAACTTTAAACCAAATTAACCAAATTAAACAAAATAACTGCAGAGAACTGTATGGAAAGGCATATTCTTGGAGTTTTCAAAAATGTAGGTAGGGCACATTTTTCCAATGAGTCTATATTGACAAAAACATTAAGTATAAAAATGCATAGCACACACAGATATTTGGAAAAATAGTTCATTTTCAATACTTTTCAGGATGTACAGGATGACCTAAGTATATTAATAATCAACACTTGTCTCGTTTGTCTGCCATGTTTGATTTATTTTCCATTTAGTTTGTTTGGTATTAGAGGTGTTCAGTCATATTTTGCTTTGAATGCATTTCTGTCTAAACCTGAAAGTAAAAGAACAAGTAGCAGAAAAGGATTGTTAATGATATAAACTCAAGGCCTTAGGCAGAAAGCAAAGAGAGGTTCCAAAAATCAATAAAAATGTTTCATCCATGTCGACTTCTTTATATTTTTCCAATTACGCATTTCCACACTGCTGCTCTGTAAACCTGTTTGTTAGAGCTCTAATAGATGAACACTCAGCACTGCCTGATCAGGAGTGACTGGAACAATCGCACTGTTTTACAAGGTAAGCGTTTTCAAATTGATTTGTTAAACAGCATTTTTAAAGACACTCCATACAGGCATTTTTGCACTGATGGAGCATGAGACTGAGATGGCCGTAATTACAGGCTGTATCTGTAAATAATTTAATAATGTGGCAACCCATTTTGACATCGGTAAGAGGCGGCAACACCCGCTGTTTCCCACTGAGATGTATCAAGGAAACTTCACATCTTTAATTCGAAAATTAGCACCTCCCTGGAAATGCGGTAGTGTGTATAACGCTAAAACCAAGTAATGGAAAGATAACGTAGTCCATCACTCTCCAAATGACTAATAATATACAGTACCAACCATGGAGAGTGCATTGTCTTATGTGAGTCACAAGCACTAGTCAAATCCCATTTAGTGACCTTAACTATTTGTTCTGGTTTTTAAAAATGGTCTCAGTGAAACTGAATCAAAATGCATGTAGTTGAGTTTATTAAAAGTCCTTTTTTAATAGTTCATGCATCTGCTTTTTTTCTGGATTGTGGAAATCGTAGGTGTAATTTTATCAAATGAAGGAACGTTGTATTAGCAGTAGTTACCCCTTTCCACAGTATGCATCAGTCACATCGATGTTTCAGAATATAAGATTGTACAACCTGCTACCTAATATAAAATATTAGTGTTACGTGTGCTTTAATGTTCTGTGAGCAGCTTGATATGATGCAAAAAGGTGTTATTCAGTCAAATATCATGGCCAAATCTAAATAAAGAGGTGTGCAGATAAATGAAGATCAAAAGGCATTAAATGAACCCAAAAACAACAGAAAAGATGATCACAAAGCAAACATGGTCAGCCTTTCCTTGGTCCTGGGAGGTAAGGCGTCCCTGTGTTTATGGGGGAAAAGGGATGGTTAAAGGATGAAATTGAACGGATTAGCATGAGCCGCTCTAGCTTTGATTGCCTCTGACTGAAAATATTTGAAAGCCACCAGGGGCCCCTCAGATGTTATGATATGGTCAATTCAAAGCTCTGTGTTTTGCTACAGGCTTCGGTTATAGAAATTGAATTGATATTTTGTAAACTTCATTTGCGGATAATATGATCTGACAGGGACAAATGCACAGGCGAATTGTTTTCAAACCGACTCCAAATGAAACTTATTATGAGGGTAAAAGTGTATTTCTTTGTCTTCCCTCTGCTCTCTCAGGCTCTCTCTTAGACCCTGAATATGTATCCATTGTCAGTGTAATTGAATTGATACTGTCATGTGTGGGGGCCAACAGATTCACACAGCAGGGCGGATGGGCCCAGTGATTGAATCGAAAACAGGGAGAAAAAATTTCCTTGGCCATGAGCCCGCTAGGTCACAGTGCCATCATAAGATAGACACACCTCACTGTTTTCTGATTACACCAACGGCCCCAATTGTCTTTCCAATAATCTGCCTCTCTGATATAATGCAGACTTTTCCAATTCCGCCGGCTCTGGCTAGACCTCAGATGTGTTACATATTAATTTCCTTCCCCGTAAAATTTGCTCAGCTTTACCTCAAATTCAGTTAGCTGGATTGATGAAAGTGGCAAAAGGATACGACGTTTACTGATTCTCCCTTTTCACCTTTGATTAGCTCCACTTGTGAATTATTCCTTTGCTGTCAGTCTGCTATTTAGAAGCTGGGTGGGCCGGTCTTGAAGCCATGGCCAGGAGAGAGAAAATAAGGTAGCTCACAATCTCCAAGTCAGTGGAGCTTTTGGAAAATTACAGACTTTACAGTGTGCTTGTCCCATAAAGTGGCCTCTAAAAATCTGAGAACACACTGAAAGTGTTCTGTTTTTTTAATTGTAAATAGACTGAATATTTTTGGACTTTTAATGTTGGAAATCATGCTGGATTACATGATCATCAGCATTTGTTAGCTTAAGTGCTGCTTTTAAAAGCAAAAGAGGGGCAAACCAAAAACATTCACCTATTTTTTTTAAAGGGGTCATATAATGCTTTTTTAAAGATACATTTTTTGTGTATTTGGTGTAACAGAATATGTTGACATGCTTTAATGTTCAAAAAACACAATATTTTTCAAATACTCTTTCAAATGTGTCATTTTCTACAAAGTCGCTCCTTCTGACAAGTGCAGTCTGCTCTGATTGGCCAACTGACCCAATGCATTGTGATTGGCCGAACACCGCTAGCACTCGTCGGAAATGTAACACCCCTTTCCATAACTGCAAGCTTCATCTTTCAAAATAAATGTAAAGACAGTTAATAATGTCCTTAGTTGTACCATCAGTTCAAGCCCGAAAGGACAACAAAGTCACGTGACAGACACAGTGATGAAGCTCCTATGTGTTTGCAGTACACAAGCCATGGACGGGTAAGACAGCTGACTCCACTGTGTTACCCTGTCGCTCTTTCTCTCTCTCTCTCTCTCTCACACACACACACACACACACACAAACACACAAACACACAAACACACACGCGCAAAACTCATTTGAACAGTAAATAGCAAATACTTAAACTAATAACAAAACATACTTCCAGTAGCTGATTCAGAAGTGCCAGATTGTCGTAGCAAAGTCAGAATTACAGTTCACGAAACGGTCATCCATAAAATGCGTTGCTGTTCTGTTGTAAGTAATTGTAAAGATTCCTAAATCCATCTACTTTCAGAAGGCCAAATAAAGTGCTTTTGCTTTTTTGTCAGGATACACACAGCATCTCCCTGACATGGCTGCTTCAACACTTACTGCGGTTACTGAAACCACACCTTCTTTCTTTGTGTGAAAATTTGGGCGGCATTACACAAATATTCACATAGTGATGTAGAGATGTGGGGGCGTGTTTGAATGAGCCATTTTAGGGGGGCATGGCAGAGTCTTAACTATTAAAAAGAATATCTTTTTGGATTTGAGACTTTAGTCTTACAGATCTTCTTCATGCACCAAGAGCTTATAACAATACAAAGAGAAAGGAAAATTTTAAATCGCATCATATGACCCCTTTAAGTTTTCATGCTAATTGTTATTCTGATAATAATGTGTTTACTAGTCATCACTGCTAGGTACAGTTGAAATGTGCCTTTAAAGAAACATTAATTATATAAATAACTACACTATACTGTACTATATTGTATTTGATCACAGTTTACACTGTGCTTTGCTGTTACTGAGCAATACCAAGTGCTGTAGTCTGACATACTACGTGCAGTTCAAAAAATAAAAAATAAAAATGTAATATAGCCACATTGGGAAATAGGATCCAAGCAAGTGTCGATCAATGCACAAAATCGAATGACATCTCTTTAGGGAACGCAGCATGTAT
Source organism: Cyprinus carpio (assembly GCF_018340385.1). NCBI lineage: Eukaryota > Metazoa > Chordata > Actinopteri > Cypriniformes > Cyprinidae > Cyprinus > Cyprinus carpio. The sequence goes on from NC_056585.1 coordinate 2,300,871, forward strand.
CCATGGCAACGCTCAGCTGCTTAGTGACAATTAACGATCATCCGGGTGATTCCCTCATACACGCCTTTTGTTTTCGTTTTCGTTGGTCGAAAAGGTATTTATACTTTTATATTTGTAGACATTATAGCTACCGTAACCACTGTGTATCTCCTAATGCTTACATTTTATGAAAAGTTTACCTTTTTAAAGGTTTGCTGAAGTTTTCCTGTATGCTGCTGACGTTAGGCTAACATTTTCGAAGCTAACATTAGCATGTAAAGCTGAAATGATTAAATGTAAATAATATTGACAGATACTGAACTTAAATATTGAATTTCCATATGGTAAAAATACGCCTATATGCGGCAAAAAGGCCTATGTCTGCTAAATTTCGGAACGCTTGGTCTAAATCCAAACTGTCTTTACAAATCTTTTTTCAATGGATAAACGATAGTCCTAGACACATAAAATCATAACACTACTGAATGTGTTAATTTTGTTGTTTTAGGTTAGAAGACAATGTGAAGAATTGACAACCAACACAGCTGACAACCAGAGACGCACACACACCCATCCACTAATCCACGCGTACACACGAAAAGAGTTCTGCAACCTTACAACTGTTCAATTAAAATAAACGTATTTTGCTTCATACAACGTGTCTGTTGTCTTTGATTAGCCTAAAAGTAAAATAAAATGACATTCAGAGGATTTAAAGCGAAAGTCCCCTAAATATCCCGAATGGCTACTGCAGGTCCTGTGAACGTCCCCGTGAATGTCTGGAGGACGTCTTCGCGATCGTCCGCTCGACGTCAAGGGGAACCTACATGCTGACGTCCAGAGGACGTTCGCAGAGGCCATTTAGGTGACGTCCTGGGGACCTTTTTTGTTAGCTCGGTGGGCGCTCAACCAGGTACTGGCGCTGGAGTATTTACATGTGGTGTTATCATAAGAGAACTGTTCATTTTAAATATTGCGGTTATCGCAAATACCGGTATATCACGACACCCCTAAATATATATATATATATATTAGGGCTGGGCGATATATCTAACGATATGATCATGCGCATCTAGTCAGTAAATCTGGTTCCGTAATTACCGCTAAATCGCCATCACCTGCTTTCAAATGGAGCGGCATTTAATAGACAGACCCGTAGATCACTGACAAGCAACGCAATATCACGGTAATCACGGAACCAGATTTACCTAAATACTACTTTTATTTATATAAAACATTATTTATTGAATAATAAATATGTATATGTATATATATATATATATATATATATATATATATATATATATATATATATATATATATATATATATATATATATATATATATATACACATTATGGAAGGATGTACACACGGGTCGGGCCATGCTAAATTACGTAATTCTTTTTAGAACATTATTATTATTATTATTATTATTCAAAAAATTAATGTGTTAAACTGACAGCCCTAGTCCAAAGCACTTGCCATTGTAAAACACACAGGAAGTGGAAATGCCTGAACTCCGGTAAAACACATGCTCTTGAGCTTTTAGCAGTCATTCTTTAGCTTCTTTTGTTAGTGAGTAAACATTAGACTAATTGCCTATCTCATGTTAAATTATTTTTATGGACATTTAGAGGGCATGTAATTTCCATGGTAATAAACATTGACTTCTATCTCCAAGACATGACTTGAATCCACTCTATAAAATTCATCAGCAATGGCAAGCTGCCAACTTTCCCTGATCTTGGTGAGCAGTTTGTCATAAAATGCTAATTGCTTATTGACCCTATATGGAGATAAGAAGGCAGGGTACACAGCCGGCATAAAGCTGCAAATATCACGGATCATTTGAAGACATGATGGGCTGAAAAGACAGCTTGAAAGTGCAGGATTTTGCTTGTAGCTCAATTTAACATTTCTATCAAATCAAAGGATCACTTAAATCTTTAGGTTAGGATGCCACAAATATATTATTTTGTGTTCCACATAAAGTCAGTCATACAGGTTTGTAAATAAGGGTGAACTAACCCTTTAATGTTTTCATAAAGTTAAAGGAATATTATGGGTTAAAAACCATTTTAACTCAAGCAATAGCATTCGTGGCATACTTTTATATACAAACCCGATTCCAAAAAAGTTGGGACACTGTACAAATTGTGAGTAAAAAAGGAATGGAATAATTTACAAATCTCATAAACTTATATTTTATTCACAATAGAATATAGATAACATATCAAATGTTGAAAGTGAGACATTTTGAAATGTCATGCCAAATATTGGCTCATTTTGGATTTCATGAGAGCTACACATTCCAAAAAAGTTGGGACAGGTAGCAATAAGAGGCTGGAAAAGTTAAATGTACATATAAGGAACAGCTGGAGGACCAATTTGCAACTTATTAGGTCAATTGGCAACATGGGTATAAAAAAGAGAGTGGCAGTCTCTCTCAGAAGTCAAGATGGGCAAAGGATCACCAATTCCCCCCCAAAAATAGTGGAGCAATATCAGAAAGGAGTTTCTCAGAAAAATTGCAAAGGCTTTGAAGTTATGATCCTCTACAGTGCATAATATCATCCAAAGATTCAGAGAATCTGGAACAATAAGGGTGTGTAAGGGGCAAGGCCGGAAAACCATACTGGATGCCCATGATCTTCGGGCCCTTAGACGGCACTGTATCACATACAGGAATGATACTGTAATGGAAATCACAACATGGGCTCAGAAATACTTCCAGAAAACATTGTCGGTGAACACAATCCACCATGCCATTCGCTGTTGCCGACTAAAACACTATAGGTCAAAAAAGAAGCCCTATCTAAACATGATCCAGAAGCGCAGGCATCTTCTCTGGGCCAAGGCTCATTTAAAATGGACTGTGGCAAAGTGGAAAACTGTTCTGTGGTAAGATGAATCAAAATTTGAAGTTCTTTTTGGAAAACTGGGACGCCATGTCATCCAGACTAAAGAGGACAAGGACAACCCAAGTTGTTATCAGTGCTCAGTTCAGAAACCTGCATATCTGATGGTATGGGGTTGAATGAGTGCGTGTGGCATGGGCAGCTTACTCATCTGGAAAGGCACCATCAATGCTGAAAGGTATATCCAAGTTCTAGAACAACATATGCTCCCATCCAGACGTCGTCTCTTTCAGGGAAGACCTTGCATTTTCCAACATGACAATGCCAGACCACATACTGCATCAATTACAACATTATGGCTGCGTAGAAGAAGGATCCGAGTACTAAAACATTTGGCGCATCATAAAGAGGAAGATGCAACAAAGAAGATCTAAGACAGTTGAGCAACTAGAAGCCTGTATTAGTCAAGAATGGGACAACATCCCTATTCCTAAACTTGAGCAACTTGTCTCCTCAGTCCCCAGACGTTTGCAGACTGTTATAAAAAGAAGAGGGGATGCCACACAGTGGTAAACATGGCCTTGTCCCAACCTTTTTGATGCCATGAAATTTAAAATCAACTTATTTTTCCCTTAAAATGATACATTTTCTCAGTTTAAACATTTGATATGTCATCTATGTTGTATTCTGAATAAAATATTGAAATTTGAAACTTCCACATCATTGCATTCTGTTTTTATTCACAATTTGTACAGTGTCCCAAGAAAAAGTTGTAGCAGAGAAACTTACCCTTTTTGTAGAGAAACATGAGTTTATTTGATAAATTCCAGTCTGGTTTTCGTAAAAAACATTCCACAGAAACAGCGTTACTTAAAGTTTCAAATGATATTATGATGTCAGCTGACTCGAAAGAATATACAGTGTTGGTTATATTGGACCTCTCATCGGCTTTTGATCCTATTGATCATAGTATTATGATAAATAGACTTCGTGATCTGGTTGGTATGTCTGGATCAGTTTTAAAATGGTTTTCATCCTACCTGTCTAGTAGAAGTTTTCGTGTTTATGTGAATCAGATTATGTCTGAAACTGCAGAGTTGTCGTGTGGGGTACCTCAGGGTTCTGTCTTGGGACCTATTATTATTGGGAACCTCAGGGTTCCTCTTGGTCAGATAATTAGTCAGTTTAGCGACATATCGTATCATCTGTATGCGGATGATATCCAACTGTATTGCTCCTTTAAGGAAACTGAGTTCTTCAATTGTCTTTCTTAATAGTATCAAACAGTGGTTATGTGAGAACTTTTTGTTTCTGAATTCTGACAAAACAGAAACACTAATTATCGCCCCTGAAAGTAAAATCCCAAAGATAATACAACATATTGGTGACTTGGGCTCATCTGTCCAACCGAGCCTCTGGAGCTTAGGTATTGTTTTTGAGTCAGCTATGTCCTTGGAGCTCCACTCTAAACAATTAGTTAGAGACTGTTTCTTTCAACTGAGGAACATTTCCAAATTAAGATAATTTGTGACTAAGGGTGAGTTGGAGATGATCATTCATGCGTTCATCTCCTCTCGTTAGACTACTGTAACTGTCTTTTTACCTTTATCGTCTCCAGGCTGTTCAGAACTCTGCTGCAAGGCTTTTAATTCAAATTAAGAAAAGAGAACACATCACACCGGTTTTAGAAGCACTTCACTGGTTACCAGTCCAGTATAGAATTTTTTTTTAAAATCCTGGTTCTTACTTTTAGAGCCTTGCATGGCCAAGCCCCTACCTTCATCACTGACTTGATACAGCTTCATACTCCTACCCGGAGTCTCAGGTCATTAGATCAGAGGCTATTAGTTGTTCCCCGCACTTATTTTAAAACTAGAGGGGACCAGTCATTCCAGGCAGTCGCTCCTAGGCTGTGGAATGCTTTGCCTCTTTTTCTGCATTGTGCGAACTCAGTTGAATTTTTTAAAAAACAACTTAAGACTTTGCTCTTCAAGCAGGATTTTGGTTAGTCGAGGTTTTTTTTTTATGGTTCTTTGTTATGTTTGTGTTTTGAATTTTTGTTGAATGTATTTAAATTGTTATTGTATTACATTTTATTGTGAAGCACTTTGTGATTTCTATCTGTGAAAAGTGCTATATACATATTTTTTTTTTTACTTATGCACAATATTATAGTAACAATAAAATCATGTATTCAAAAAGAAAAAAAATGTGTGTTTTTTTTTTTACGGGGGGGCGCTATGAAGCCAGTGAGGCAGGTCCCTCTACAATTGCAGTATCAAATCAAAAGATGTCATAAAACAAATTTCTATTTTAACTTTCATGAGCTTTTAGCCATGGTATGCCCCTCACAACAGTTTGGGAATTTTTTTAAATTGTACATTCCATCTTACATGGCTGAGTTCCTGTTGAGTGGAGTCAGTTAAGTAGATGAAGCAGATGTAAACAGTAGTGCAAACTGTAGAACTCAGGTGATGAGGCAATAGTCCAAATAGCCAAAACATAAAAAGGAAACTGGAGCAAAAACATGAACAAAAGAAATTACTAGACAAGAATTAGAGTGACCATTGGAAACATTTCACTGGACAAGATGATCTGACAAACACTCAAAACAAACACAGGGTATACAGTAAATAAGCAAGGTAACAAGCAATAGGTGTGGCTAATATTTCATGAGTGCTGCTACTAGGCAATTGTGCCATGACAAGTGTGCCCCTTGGTGCACCCAGGTTGATTGACCCAGCTTTAAAGAAACTCATCAAAAAGAGAGCAATATATAGCAATACCCAACATCTCTCTTCCTGACCGTAACCTTCCCAGTCCACCAAGTACTGGTACCCACATGCCCTCCACCTTTAATCCAGGTTATGTATAACTGAATAGGCAGGCTCCTCATGTACTTGGTGGGGGGTATGGACCATAGAATCAATCTCCCAAGACACCACAGCCAGCACCATCCCTGCAGGGACATTGGTGTCCAGGACGATATGAGACTGACCGGGAAAAAAAGACAACCAACTGGGCCTGCTCAAGTACTCAAGGTTCTTGTGGTTGGTCCAAACATTGAAAGGTAACCCGGCCTGCTTTTAGAAAGAACTGTGTTGAAATTGTAATTTTTCCTCTCTTTCTGTTGTTTTGTTTTTGAAACTTGACTGGAGCCACCTTTCCCCACTTTAGGAGTTAAGAGTGAACTCAAGCAGAGAGAGACAGCAAATTACATACTTTAGAGCTAGAGGGCGAGTCACTGCATAGAAGACATGTCCCTTTACCATGGTCTAGGATCCCCTCTTCCCCTTCTAGTGTACAAACTGACACTTCCCCATGCGTGGAACTTTCCAAATGTCAGTCCTCCTTGTGAGACTCACTCAAACTCTGATGTGACAAAACATATTCAATTTGTGCCACCATTCAAAGAGGTAAAAGTGAATTATTTGTGGCATTTGAGTGTGTAGCTCAAATGGTTAGGGTTCAAATAGTAAGTTCAGACGTTACCACTTGGCAAGTTACTTGAGTTTATTGAAACACAATTTATCTTTGGCGGTATGGCTCCTTATAGGGCAGGGATAGGCAACTCTGGTCCTGGAGGGCCACTATCCTGCAGAGTTTAGCTTCAGCCCTCATAAAAACTCACCTGCCTGTATCTATCTTGTAATCCTGAAAACACTGGTTGCCTTGTTCAGGTGTGTTTAATTAGGGTTGGAGCTAAACTCTGCAGGACAGTGGCCCTCCAGGACCGAAGTTGCCTATCCCTGTTATAGGGGTTCTTGCTCCAAAATTAATTGACATACAAGAGCTTTAACAGCAATCCCCTGGAACCATCAGCTTGGAAATACATCGACAATTAAGACACTTAATAATGTCTTTAAAAGCGAACAATGGTAATCATGTAGATGTGGCAGTGGGACGTCTATACTGCAGCTTGGTTATGAGGATGAGTGACTCTCAGCAGTGAGATCCATGCCAGCCGGGACATGAAAGCCTTAGTGATCTGAAACAAAAGAAGACGACAGCCAGAAGGTGCACAGTAATATGCTCATGATTATAATGGGGAGGGAGGGAGGGTTGCGAGCAGTTTGAGCATACTTACCGAGCAGTAATGCCACATATACAGGTCCTTCTCAAAAAATTAGCATATTGTGAAAAAGTTCATTATTTTCCATAATGTAATGATAAAAATTAAACTTTCATATATTTTAGATTCATTGCACACCAACTGAAATATCTCAGGTCTTTTATTGTTTTAATACTGATGATTTTGGCATACAGCTCATGAAAACCCAAAATTCCTATCTCAAAAAATTAGCATATTTCATCCGACCAATAAAAGAAAAGTGTTTTTAATACAAAAAAAGTCAACCTTCAAATAATTATGTTCAGTTATGCACTCAATATTTGGTCGGGAATCCTTTTGCAGAAATGACTGCTTCAATGCGGCGTGGCATGGAGGCAATCAGCCTGTGGCACTGCTGAGGTGTTATGGAGGCCCAGGATGCTTCGATAGCGGCCTTAAGCTCATCCAGAGTGTTGGGTCTTGCGTCTCTCAACTTTCTCTTCACAATATCCCACAGATTCTCTATGGGGTTCAGGTCAGGAGAGTTGGCAGGCCAATTGAGCACAGAAATACCATGGTCAGTAAACCATTTACCAGTGGTTTTGGCACTGTGAGGAGGTGTCAGGTCGTGCTGAAAAACGAAATCTTCATCTCCATAAAGCTTTTCAGCAGATGGAAGCATGAAGTGCTCCAAAATCTCCTGATAGCTAGCTGCATTGACCCTGCCCTTGATAAAACACAGTGGACCAACACCAGCAGCTGACATGGCACCCCAGACCATCACTGACTGTGGGTACTTGACACTGGACTTCAGGCATTTTGGCATTTCCTTCTCCCCAGTCTTCCTCCAGACTCTGGCACCTTGATTTCCGAATGACATGCAAAATTTGCCTTCATCCGAAAAAAGTACTTTGGACCACTGAGCAACAGTCCAGTGCTGCTTCTCTGTAGCCCAGGTCAGGCGCTTCTGCCGCTGTTTCTGGTTCAAAAGCACACGCCTGTGCACGGTGGCTCTGGATGTTTCTACTCCAGACTCAGTCCACTGCTTCCGCAGGTCCCCCAAGGTCTGGAATCGGTCCTTCTCCACAATCTTCCTCAGGGTCCGGTCACCTCTTCTCGTTGTGCAGCGTTTTTTGCCACACTTTTTCTTTCCCACAGACTTCCCACTGAGGTGCCTTGATACAGCACTCTGGGAACAGCCTATTCGTTCAGAAATTTCTTTCTGTGTCTTACCCTCTCACTTGAGGGTGTCAATGATGGCCTTCTGGACAGCAGTCAGGTCGGCAGTCTTACCCATGATTGCGGTTTTGAGTAATGAACCAGGCTGGGAGTTTTTTAAAGCCTCAGGAATCTTTTGCAGGTGTTTAGTTGATTCAGATGATTAGGTTAATAGCTCGTTTAGGCTGCATTTACACTGCAGGTCGTGATGCCCAAATCCGATTTTCTGACTATATCCGATTTTTTTGACGACCCGCTTACATCATCTTTTAAAAGTGACCCGTATCCGATTTTTGCATTTACACTATACACTGCTGAAACTACCAAACGTAGACGTTCTGACTCGGAAAAGGAAGTAAAACAGCACGAAATACAATGGATGCAGATGCAAATAAAATTTATACAGTGTTTTGCTTTCCATAATATATTGAAAAGTCAACAAAAAAAAAAAAAAATCAGCAAAACATTGGTCTCGTACGGCGGAGAAAAAAGCGCTTAAACCGTGCCTCCCCATATCTCGTGAAATGTCTTCAAACTTATTTATTTCTGTAACAACCCTGCATTTTTGCCTGCACTGTCTCTTCGCCCCAAAGACTTAAAAGACATAAAACCTCCGCATTGCTCCACTGTGTGTATCCTTCGTCCTCTATCACGCCTATAATAAGTCATGTGATCTCAGTTGGTGGTGTCCACCTGAGTTGACGTCACTTTTTTAATGACGTACGACTCGCATTTACTGGGAATATCCGATTTGTCTGCTTACATGGCACACGCAAATGCACGTATCCGATTCATATCCGATTTATTACCACATATGAATGAGGCCTGAATCCGATCTGAGAAAATCGGAATCCATGCGGTTTTTTCCTGCTTACACGTTCACCGGTCATATCCGATCTGTGCCACATGAGAGGAAAAAATCGGAATTGGGTCACTTGAACCATGCAGTGTAAATGGGGCCTTAGAGAACCTTTTCATGATATGCTAATTTTTTGAGATAGGAATTTTGGGTTTTCATGAGCTGTATGCCAAAATCATCAGTATTAAAACAATAAAAGACCTGAAATATTTCAGTTGGTGTGCAATGAATCTAAAATATATGAAAGTTTAATTTTTATCATTACATTATGGAAAATTATGAACTTTTTCACAATATGCTAATTTTTTGAGAAGGACCTGTATATGTCCACTGTCTAATAGGAAAATGGTAGTGATTGGAGCGATTTGACAGTCGCAGCACTGTGCCTACGTGGCCTGACTGAACTAACGCTGTGCTCGATTAGCAGCTGTTCTTAGAGAATACAAGCTGCTGTAAGCCTATGTAAGCGAAACAGAAAGTTAACAAAATTAGTCAATCAAATGTTTTTTGAGTTTGCACAAGTGTCTGGCAAGTAAAATCACAAATTTTGAACAACTTCCGGAACTGGTTTTACCGAAGGACTTCAACAATTGTGTCAAAAAATGAGTGCTATCATTATTATATATGAGCCTAAGGTGGTTACTCTCTCTGAAGTGGTAATCGCTGATGAATTTGTTCTTATTCAAAGAAACATTTGTCATGCTAGCCGTGCATCCAAATACCAAATTCCCCCCAAATCTAATTCTGCTTAACCTGAGATATGTCGTAAAAACATGGCTATCTCTACTGGGGATAGTAGGGGTGTAATGGTACATGTAATCATACCGAAAATTTTTGTTACGGGTCTATCAGTTCGTTACGCATGTGTACTGAACAAATACAGCATTGTTTTAAAGGGGTCATCGGATGCCCATTTTCCACAAGTTGATATGATTCTAGAGTTTCCCACAGGATTTTGTCATATCATAAGTATAATAAGTCATGTTATAAGTATAAATATATCTTTGGTTTTATAACAAAACTGTGGCAGGACAGATTTGGCCTGCTGCCACAGTCTAATTAATGAATGGCAAACACTGGATCGTTTAGGGTCTTAATGAAAAGTCTGTAACATAGTTTGGTTAAAATTTATCAATGGTAGTGTAAAAAATACCTTTTTTACCCTGTCAAAAACAGCTCTTTTCAGAGCAAGTCGTTTTATAGCATTTTCCTTTTAAATGTTAATAAGCTCTGTTGACCCCGCCCCTCTCTTCCAGCCGCTCTCTGAGGGACTGTTTACTTTAGCCGCATTCTTCGTGAAACTTGCTAATTAGCACATTATTAGGAAAGGCGATTTGCAAAGATTCATTAAGAAACCTTATAGTCAAGTCAAGTCACTTTTATTTATATAGTACTTTTAACAGTACAGAGAGTGTCAAAGCACTTTACAGTATTAAATAGGAAAAACGTGTGTCAAAATGCAAAATGACAATAGTAAACACTATATTTTCAGTTAAAGGCAGTTCATCATAGAATTCAGTGATGTCATCATCCAGCTCAGTTCAGTTTAAACAGTATCTGTGCAATCAAGTCGACGATATCGCTGTATATTTAAATGTCTCCAACTAAGCAAGCCAAAGGCAACAGCTGCACGGAACCAAAACTCCATCAGTGACAGAATGGAGAAAAAACCTTGGGAGAAACCAGGCTCAGTCGGGGAGTCAGTTCTCCTCTGGCCAGATGAAACCAGCAGTTCAATTCCAGGCTGCAAGAATACATTATACATTATACTCACTTCTTCTGTTGGTGAAGCTGGACCATGAATGATTTGCGCAAACATAGATGCATTAAGATAGATCTGGGGCGCATTCCCTTCAAAGAAAAAGCTAATCCACCACGTCTTCAGTGGCTCAGATATTGAGAGTAAATGATGACTGCTATGTTCATTATTACATCCAACAACAAAATTCAATTCAATTCATTTCAAGTTTATTTGTATAGTGCTTTTTACGATACAAATCATTGCAAAGCAACTTTACAGAAAATTAAGTTTCTACAATATATAGTAGTAGCTTATCAGTGATGACTCTCAGTTTATGCGCATACGGCAGAAATGTTCGGAAAAATCAATAAAAAAACGTAAACAAACAGACGATTAACACTATTAACAACAATTATGCAATCAAACTTATAGCAAAATGTGATAGTTCTGTATGATGTCTCTGGGTTAGCATCATCTGAGGTCCTCTAAGGGGTTGGCATCATCTTTTCTTAGGTGTTCTGGATCCAGACTGGAGCTTGTGTAAATCCTAGTTAAAACAGCAAAACGGCAAAACAGAGAAACAAATAGATACATAATTAGCGTAGCTGCTGTTCCAGCCAAGTAAAATTAATTAGTTTAACCCAAGCTAAAGAATAATAATGCGCATTTTATCAGATATAACTGCAGTCCAAAATTATGAGATGCATTATTTGAATGCTTGGCCAAAGAGGTGTGTTTTAATCTAGATTTAAACAGAGAAAGTGTGTCTGAACCCCAAACATTATCAGGAAGGCTATTCCAGAGTTTGGGAGCCAAATGCAAAAAAGCTCTACCTACTTTAGTGGACTTTGCTATCCTAGGTACTACCAAAAGACTAGCGTTTTGTGACCTTAGGGAGCGTGATAGATTGTAGCGTGGTAGAAGACTAGTAAGGTACGCAGGAGATAAACCATTAAGGGCCTTATAAGTAAGTAATAATATTTTGTAACTGATACAGAACTTAATATGTAGCCAGTGCAGAAACTGTAAAATTGGGGTAATACGATCATATTTTCTTGACCTGGTAAGGACTCTTTTTAATGTAAGATAATTTAGACTTAGATAATTTAGAAGTTTCATCTGGTCTCGTTGAGATATATAGTTGAGTATCATCATCATAATAGTGGCAACTAATCCCGTTAAATAAACAAAGTGGTAGCGATTGGACAGGTAGGATCTAAACCATCTTAAAGCCTGCCCTTGCTACTGTCAATCAAAATATCATGGGAGGGGCCTGTTTTTGTGACATCACACAGACAGGAATCTGAGATCAGCACGATTTGAGAAAGGGGTAAAGATATTAGTAATTAAAAAAATAAAAATACTGGGTGGAGTTTTATCATTTTAGGGTGGGTGTGTACACACACTGCCGACACACATTTCAGTTCAAACAACTTGTAAAAGTGCATGTAGCATCCGATGACCCCTTTAATTACTGCATGAGCGGAACTTCATTGGAAACTTCCAGTTTTATACATTGTTACTTTTGTTAAGAAACAAAGTCTCATCTTTCAAATTACGCCCTTTTTTCAGGAAATACAAACAATACATTTTTTAACAATAAATAAATTCGTGAAATATTATATTTATATAATATATTATATAATACTCATTATATTTTATTTCACCTGTTAGTTATGTCTAAATTATGTAATTTTTAAATAAATCTGTTATGAATCGAGTTATGAGAGGCACTGTGTAAATGATTATATTTCAACAACAAATAGAATTTTTTCATAATTTAGTTTAAAAACTTCAATTTACATGTTTTTGTTTTTTAAGTTGAGTGTCGCTTGTTATATTTAAAAAATAAATAGTAATTAAATTTAAGTTTGGGCTCTGTTGTTAACTGTAACCTTATATTAGGCCTAATGTAACAGGGCTCACTATAGTTTAGAGCACGAGTCCCCAACCCTGCTCCTGGTGAAGGAGAACATGGTGGAGCCTGTGAAGCTGGAGACCAGAGCTGGAGACCACCAGTGCAGAACTGAAACATAAAGTACAGAGAGATTATTGGCAGCCTCAATGGGTGTGACAGGGAGCTTAGAGAGTTCAGAGATGGAAAAAAATAGCAGAGCAGACAAAGAGTTCAGGGACAGCCTCTGTGATTGTGTCAAAGCAGAAAGAGAATTCAAGAGCAAGTCCATCCCCCTTAGGAGAAGCTGTAGCGGATGCCACGCCTCGGGAGGAACTGGAGAAGTGTGTGCAGCTCAAACACACAAAATGGTGGTAGCATCACAGGAAGCGCAGGCGATTACAGTAGGACCTCGGGGACCCCCGACCTTAGACTACTGGCTTGAGACCACCAGGCGAGGAAGTGCTGAAACCACCAAACTTTGACGTGCTGAGACCACTGGACTCAGGACCACTAAACTTGGGACCACGGGATTCAGGACCACAAGACTTGGATGCGCTGAGGGCACTGGATTTGAAACTACCAGACTTGGGAGCGTTGAGACCCTTGGTGGGCCAAGTTCCATGTCCACCAGATCTTGACACACACAGTCCCCTACAATAAATCGACAATACAACCAACAATGGACAAGACCTGACAAAGAACATGGGAAAACACTGGGGTTTAAATATACAAGATTACAAGGGGCTAACATGGGACAGGTAACGGTGATTAATCGTCATGGAAACATACATGGGTAACTTTTGGACATAACAAGGTACATGTAACAGAATCATACACTCCACTGGACAAAAAAATATGACAAACACCCAACGTGACTTTTCAAGTGATCCTGAAGACCTTGATTAATTGTTTTTTTGTCAGTTTATGTGCATACGGCAGAAATGTTCGGAAAAATCAATAAAAGACGTAAACAAACAGACGATTAACACTATTAACAACAATTATGCAATCAAACTTATAGCAAAATGTGGTAGTTCTGTATGATGTCTCTGGGTTAGCATCATCTGAGGTCCTCTAAGGGGTTGGCATCATCTTTTCTTAGGTGTTCTGGATCCAGACTGGAGCTTGTGTAAATCCTAGTTACCACGGGATGTAAATCCCGTGGCAAAACAGAGAAACAAATAGAGACATAATTAGCGTAGCTACTGTTCCAGCCAAGTAAAATTAATTAGTTTAACCCAAGCTAAAGAATAATAATGCGCATTTTATCAGATATAACTGCAGTCCAAAATTATGAGATGCATTATTTGAATGCTTGGCCAAAGAGGTGTGTTTTAATCTAGATTAGATCTCAGCAAAAATCTGATGATTTATTCAAAACCATGATGCATGATGGGATACACTAAGCCTGGAATAGCACTCCGGAACAGTATTCAAGATAGTGTGGGTTTAGTGTGTGTTAAGTGCACTGCGCTTTGGCATTATTAAGACCTGGGACAGTCTTGTGGATGCACTGTCAAGTGGCCAAGACAGCAAGTGTGGGTATGTTCCATTAGTAAGAACCCTAAACACAGTCTCACATCAAAGTCTTAATAGTTCAGTAATTCAATTTAACACTTTTATGATATTTTACAAGTGTACTTGTAGACAATCCTGCAACGTTTACTCTACTGCTGTCGTTAGTCATTGCCTCAGCCTCTATACAGTCTCATTTGACACTATCACAATATTGGTAAATCAGTTGCACTCTTTTTGGAAAGCAGTCAGATGCCCCACACAGTCAAAAAGTTTATATTGTCCATTGGTTTCTTAATAAATTACTTCAAATAGGCCCCATCAGTTCATGTTCCAACCATACATGATATCTCTCGTCACCTCATAATTATTATGTTTATCTGTTTCCATGTGTGGAAATGCTAGTTTGATGTGTCACATGATATATTAAATCTTTGATTAATTCGTTAGAACCAGATCAATTACACTACTGAAAACAGTCCTGTTAGCATGTAATCATGTTTAAAATAATTCAGATAAATATAGCTTGCTATCAATGACTTGCTTTTAATAATGGATGCATTTAACATTTAATTATACAGCAGCTTTACAGAGGCTGCTTTAATGGTCTAAAAAAAGAAAAAGAAAACACACAGTAATGTATAAACCAACAAGTTGCATGTAATGTAATAATATTTCCTTTCTTTCAGTCTTACAGGATTACTTACAGGATAACGCTCTCCTTGTCCGTCATGCACAAGGACTCACCTCTTTAACTCTTTATACACCACATGGTACCTGGATCAGTTTTAAGACTTTGGAGTGTTTTTTTTTTTTTTTTTGGCAGAAGATCCAACTTTGTTTTAATTAAACAAAAGCCTATAATGAATACATTTTGCCATTCCAGCAACCCATATACTGTATAAAGAACCAGTAATGAAAACAACAGTAAAAAATAGTATTTTTTGTATTGATAAAGCATTGTGTTTTCTTTTTCAAGCTTCATATAGTTAACTTTACTTGGTGTCTTACTAATGCTTTTATCATAAAAAGCATCTGTTTTTTATGGAGCATTTCCTGAGCAGGCGCCAGGGTCTGTCAATCACAACACACACTGGCCCAGCTAACCAATTACAGCACATTTCGTATTTCCGAAGGCGGGCCTACCATTGATAAAGGAATAATTTAAGAAAATGACAACAGAGTGATTGTACAATCTAAAAATCATGTCCAAAACAAAAGATTATTATAAAAAAATTAACTACAAACTACAGGTCCTTCTCAAAAAATTAGCATATTGTGAAAAAGTTCATTATTTTCCATAATGTAATGATAAAAATTAAACGTTCATATATTTTAGATTCATTGCACACCAACTGAAATATTTCAGGTCTTTTATTGTTTTAATACTGATGATTTTGGCATACAGCTCATGAAAACCCAAAATTCCTATCCTCAAAAAATTAGCATATTTCATCCGACCAATAAAAGAAAAGTGTTTTTAATACAAAAAAAGTCAACCTTCAAATAATTATGTTCAGTTATGCACTCAATACTTGGTCGGGAATCCTTTTGCAGAAATGACTGCTTCAATGCGGCGTGGCATGGAGGCAATCAGCCTGTGGCACTGCTGAGGTGTTATGGAGGCCCAGGATGCTTCGATAGCGGCCTTAAGCTCATCCAGAGTGTTGGGTCTTGCGTCTCTCAACTTTCTCTTCACAATATCCCACAAATTCTCTATGGGGTTTAGGTCAGGAGACTTGGCAGGCCAATTGAGCACAGTAATACCATGGTCAGTAAACCATTTACCAGTGGTTTTGGCACTGTGAGCAGGTGCCAGGTCGTGCTGAAAAACGAAATCTTCATCTCCATAAAGCTTTTCAGCAGATGGAAGCATGCAGTGCTCCAAAATCTCCTGATAGCTAGCTGCATTGACCCTGCCCATTATAAAACACAGTGGACCAACACCAGCAGCTGACATGGCACCCCAGACCATCACTGCCTGTGGGTACTTGACACTGGACTTCAGGCATTTTGGCATTTCCTTCTCCCCAGTCTTCCTCCAGACTCTGGCACCTTGATTTCCGAATGACATGCAAAAATTTGCTTTCATCCGAAAAAAGTACTTTGGACCACTGAGCAACAGTCCAGTGCTGCTTCTCTGTAGCCCAGGTCAGGCGCTTCTGCCGCTGTTTCTGGTTCAAAAGCACACGCCTGTGCACGGTGGCTCTGGATGTTTCTACTCCAGACTCAGTCCACTGCTTCTGCAGGTCCCCCAAGGTCTGGAATCGGTCCTTCTCCACAATCTTCCTCAGGGTCCGGTCACCTCTTCTCGTTGTGCAGCGTTTCTTGCCACACTTTTTCCTTCCCACAGACTTCCCACTGAGGTGCCTTGATACAGCACTCTGGGAACAGCCTATTCGTTCAGAAATTGCTTTCTGTGTCTTACCCTCTCGCTTGAGGGTGTCAATGATGGCCTTCTGGACAGCAGTCAGGTCGGCAGTCTTACCCATGATTGCGGTTTTGAGTAATGAACCAGGCTGGGAGTTTTTTAAAAGCCTCAGGAATCTTTTTGCAGGTGTTTAGAGTTAATTAGTTGATTCAGATGATTAGGTTAATAGCTCGTTTAGAGAACCTTTTCATGATATGCTAATTTTTTGAGATAGGAATTTTGGGTTTTCATGAGCTGTATGCCAAAATCATCAGTATTAAAAACAATAAAAGACCTGAAATATTTCAGTTGGTGTGCAATGAATCTAAAATATATGAAAGTTTAATTTTTATCATTACATTATGGAAAATAATGAACTTTTTCACAATATGCTAATTTTTTGAGAAGGACCTGTAGTGTGAGAGCCTGTTCTAGTACACACCCAAAACAAAATCAAGACTTTGTAAAAGAGCATAATAGGACCCCTTTAAGACAACGTATTTACTACTAACTTACTCACCCAACCTGTGGCACACTGTGGAGACTTTTTGAACGTGATTTCATGATAAACATCTAATGCCCTATGTCAAAAGTTTCCCACTGAAAGCAATGTAGGTTCTAGTTCATCGATATAGTGATGCCGAGGGGCACCTTTGACGTCTTCATAGTGACGCTAAAGGCGCTTGACCATGCTTCAGTTTCTTGACGCCTTGGGAGTGAGAATGGTTGATATTTAACATGAATGT